>NC_000078.6:62099632-62410465 GCF_000001635.26 Mus musculus
TAGTTGTTACTGAACCGAAGAATGGATAAAGAAAAATGTATTACATTTATACAATGGAATATTACTCAGCTGTTAACAAAAATGACATCATGAAATTTGCAGGCCAGTTTTCCAGTAGCAGACCTGGGTTGTATTCAATTTGGTTGATGGCCAAGCAGCTCCCGTGGAAAGCCTGAAACAATCCAGGCTGTTGCTAAGACAAAGGATTGATCTTTGGAAGCTGATAGCAGGTTCTCCATTGCTGAAGAAAATATTCACCCATCTCATTGAATATGAATAAGTTTAGCTGATGAATACATAGAGCCCTCACCTCTACATTCTAGTGTCTTTGAAGTGAGAAGGTACTCTATAAGTTACCGAAAGAGAAACATGGACACCAGCCCAACTACAAAACCTATAACCTACAATCTATCCCGCCTGCAAAATATGCTGGGGCAATGGTTGCACAGAAATTGTAGTCAACAAATGTTTAATGTGACTAAAAGCCCACTCCATGAGAAGGAATTTACACCTAATACTGCTTGTGCAACCAAGAATCAGAGACTAGATAGACCAGGGAATTAGAGTAAAAACAAACACTACAGGTTTATAAAAATTTAAATCAATTAAAATTATGACATTCTGCTATTCTTAAATATCAGTGACATCAAATCATCATTAGGAAGGCTGCCTCTGGTATTTTATGGGATCAGATGCAAAGACCCACAGCCAGACATTATGTGGAAAAAACCTAAATTGGAGTTCTTCATTGCATCCTTCCTCTCAGAGTGGAAGAAGAGAGAGAAAGATTGTAAGACCCATAGGGGATTGAGGACACTGGTAAAAAAAAAAAAAAAAAAAGGCCCTCAGTATCAACTAAGCAAGGTGCATATTAGCTTACAGAGACTCAGGCACCAAGCACAGTACCTACATGGTACCATATCCTCTACATATATATTATAGCTATTACTATGGAACTCTTAGCTGTGACAACTAAAATGTCTTTCACTCTTGTGCCTGCTCTTGGTACTCTTTTTCTATTGTATTGCCATGCCTAAGTTTGATATGAGAGTCTTTGCTAAATCTTAGTTATATTTTATGTCATGTGTGACTGCTATCTCTTAGAAACTTGTTCCTTTCTTATGAGAGACATAAAGGGAGTGAGTTTACATAGAAGGAGTTATAGGAAGGAACTAAGAGGGGTGGAAAGAGGAAGATATATAATCAATATATATTGTAGGAGAAAAGGATCTATTTTCAATGAAAGAAAACAAATGTACTTAATGAGTGTGAAATAATTTTTGGACACATAACACGGATCTTCAGTTTGCAATATCATTTTAGAGGACAGAAACACTTCACCACAAATTTATGTTTATTTATTATTTTATTTTAGTTAAAATGTTTTTATATATGGTTATTTTGCTCATATATATGAGTATCTGTATGTCTTATTTGTTTAAAAGTACAGTAAGCAAACTACAATTTTAGTTATTGGAGGCATAACCTTTGTAAGGACATATCCATTTTGATGGAACGGATTATCAGAATGCTAAGATTCAATCCTAAACCTACATGCAAGACTCAAAATACAAAACTTTTGAGCAGAGCAAAGTTTATATTCATAAACTGTTATTTAAGAACCCAACTCTGCAGCACAGGTGGTGACGCTTCACATGTCACTTAAGAAAAGTTTGTTAATTGGGACAAATTAAGAAAAGGAGGCACTACCATCAGATGCAAAATTGTTGGGGCCACTTCAGAAAATATGATGTTTACAACTTTTAAGATAGTTTTAGTTTTGAATGATATGTTCTGGGTCAAGAAGACCAATTTTTTTCAAGTCCTAAATTGTGAAATGATGAGTTACCAGTGGAAATTGTGTTCATATTCACCCCATTTTGTATTGGCTACCTTGAGGGATACATTGGTTTTGGCTGAATAATTCTATGAGAATCACAGATATTGCCGTTACATTAGCTGTGTTTCTGCAATTCAATTTGCTTTTAAAATCCACAAAATGCTTTCAGCGGGTAGTGACAACCTCAGTTTGTCTATAATTAGATTGTTATTTGCCTTAAAAGACATATCTGAGAAGAAAAAGCTTTATTTTTTTTAAAAAACTTTAGGCATACTAGACTTGACAAATTTCTCTGAGCAGTTTCTCTAGAGACTTAGAATCTGTGGCTTTTAAAAGATTTAAATTAGTCACAAGGCACCAACAGGAGCACGCTAAGATTTTCCTTATTCGCAGTCTTTAACTAATTGCTGGGTTTAAATGGCAGCCAACTTAAAAATAAATCAATAAATGCTCTGCTCAACTGTTTGTGGAATTATAAAAACACCACTTTGTATATCACTTCTTCATTTGACACTGAATAAAATTTTTTTCAAGCCCTAATATGTATAGCCTGCCAAGTCCTGTGTTATTTGGTCTCAAACAAATATTACATGTAATCTTCTCTAATCAGTTTAATGGGTGCAAGGAACAAAACAATTGCCTTGCAGATTTTCTAAATGCCAACCTTGCATGTCTGCTCATCAATAACACATTATTGCTTTGAATGGAAGTGAAATTCAAGACAATTGATGCCTCAGCTGCTGAGGAAGCACAGGAAGCCCCAGGTGATGGAAAGTTGCTTGTGCAGGAAAATTGCTTCACTGGGAGCTCAGCCATCAGAAACTCTAACTGTTCTGCTTCGACTGACTTGTTTCAGATGAAAGAGAATACCTGAAAGACAAGATCAGGCGCTTTAGAAGCTCACACATTCACTATAGTAGTTGGCTAGAGCTACAAAGCTAATTTATATCCCAGTCCTAGTTGAAAGCCATATCTACACATTATTTGACATTGCTTCCATCTAAAGGGGTACACAGTAACTCATCTCAACGAAGTTGAACTTTTCTGATAGCCTCAGCAAGCAGAATACAAAAGAGATGAGACAACTCACTGTGACCTCTGAGATGAGACAAAGAAGGTCCATACCTGTAGCTTTTGAATGCCTCCCGTGGAATATGTACTCAGGGAACTATTGGTGGCCATAGAAGAAGTCTGGTGATCCTGAAAGCTATATAAAGAGCCACGTGGTTAAGATACACAGCAATAGGCAGGCATACTTTCTCTAATTGACCTTCCCAGGCTAGAAATATAAGTATAATGCTTTCAAAATGTTATCAGACCAGCCTCTATCAGACTAAACTTATGAGCTATCTAGAGTGAGAAGTAACCAGGTAAACCCAGCCAACAATTGGAATGAAATAGGCCATCAAGACATTTATTTGTTGTAGTGTTTTATGTAAGAATATATGAAATTAATTTTTTCATATGCTGTTACCACTAAGTTTACTGGCAAAAATATGAGACTGTCAAACACACTTAGCTTTCCCTTCTTTATTTTCTTGGGACTGAGTATCACAATAAGGCACAGCCTTGTCTCAGTTCACTATATCGTTCAGGAGAGCCTCCTGAATATTTGTATTCAAATATTATATATATATATATATATATATATATATATATATATATATATATATATATATGTGTGTGTGTGTGTGTGTGTGTGTGTGTGTGTGTGTGTGTATGTATATAAAGCTGAACCACAATGACTAGAAGTTAGCTCTATAATAAGGGATTTAAAATAATTTTAGGTTTCTGAGGATTTTTGCATGAATATGCCACATACATTTGAGTTGTGCAAAGTTCCTTCCTTCTTAGAATGGGGAATAAATACCCATGGAAGGAGTTACAGAGTCAAAATTCAGAGCTGAGATAGAAGGAAGGACCATCCAGAGACTGCCCCACCCAGGGATCCATCCCATAAACAACCAGCAAGCCCAGAAACTATTACATATGCCAGCAAGATTTTGCTGTCAGGACCCTGATATAGCTCTCTCTTGTGAGGCTGTGCCAGTGTCTGGCATTTCAGAAGTGGATGCTCACAGTCATCTATTGGATGAACACAGGGCCCCCAAAAAAGGAGCTAGAGAAAGTACCCAAGGAGCTAAAGGGGTCTACAAACCTATAGGAGGAACAATATCCCCCAGAGCTGTGTCTCTAGTTGCATATGTAGCAGAGGATGGCCTAGCTAGCCATCAATGGGAGGAGATGTCCTTGGTCTTGTGAAGAGTATATCCCCCAGTACAGGGGAATGCCAGGGCCAGGAAGCAGGAGTGGGAGGTGGGCACTGGGGAGCAGGGTTGGGAGAGGGTATAGTGGACTTTTGGGATAGCATTTTGGGTCTTATATACTAACACTGTTTTAAAGTTTTAATCCTATCTCAGGAAGTCTTTGAATATACATCTGATGTTTAAAGTAATGTATTTATCTAAAGTATTGATGATGGCCATCACAAAGAGCTGTAAAATATTGATATAAAAGTGTATAATGGTAACAAGGAGAAATGGGAGACTGATTGTACCTAGAAAGAGAAGAGAAGGCTTCAGATGATTTTTTCTTTCATTTTAACACACAATTTGATTATCATAAACCTTGTTATTATAAGTTGCCTTGGCTAATGTGTCTCTTCATAGCAATAATATATTAACTAAAACAATGCCCAAAGGATATCCAACATAATTGTACAGTGATACTTTCACCTCTTAATTATTGTTGCATTGTCTATAATAGCCAAAATTTGTATTTACTTCTTGTATTTATGAAGAGATGGATAGATAGACTATGCTGTATACACAATGTGGAACTTTATTACACCATGAAGAACAGTGAATTCACACTTGCAGAAAAGTGGATGTAACAGAGGATCATTATGTAAAGTAAAATAAGCCTTACTTAGAAACGACAACCACGTGTTTTCTCACATATGTAGAATTCAGATTTCAGTTTATATATATATATGTTCTTGAGTGTATGCATGTTCATATGTATAGCAGATTTTCAGTGAGGGTAGGGGAACAGGTAAGATCATTGGAACAAGTGCCATGTGTAAGACAGATGGACAGTTAGGAGGAGAAAAGACCACAAAGCAGGTAAAGGGGCTGATGGAGCAATGGGCAGAAAAGAACAACATATAATGAGTGGCATGTGGATGGAAATGCCACTTTGAAATCCATGACACCCAATGTATTATTCAAAAACCATAAAGGATAGTTTCTGGCATGACTCAGTGGGCTCTTTGATTCCATGTAAGAAAGCTCTAAATGCCACCATAGCAGATATCTATTCCTGGTCTCCCTCCTTCAACCTGTCATGTAGTGATAGTGAAAGAAACTTGTTTCCAACAAGTTAATTCGGAACCTCAAACCATGATTTTAGTCTTTGCTAAGGTGAAAATTACACCATGGCTCAGGAATGATTGAAAAAAAGTGCAACCAGCAATGTTTTGAAAGGCTATGCAGCAAAATTCTACATCTTCTGTCATTCTTCCTCATAATCAGCATGAAACATTGATTTAGGAGGAAAACAAGCTTTGGGCCTAAAATGTGGTAAAGTTCAAGAGGTATATAACTGGCCTTATATGAAAAAAAAATTCTTTAAAGAAATTTACATTCAGGAAGGTGGGAAATGACTCCCTCAGTAACATGCTTAGTTCATATGCATAAGGATCTCCAGGGCTGCTGGTAGGCTCTAAGTTCAGTGAAAAGCCCTTTCTACCATTATGTTAAGCACAATATGTTTTTTCCAAAATGTAATACCTCAATGGCCCCATTTATAATGCATAGACAATAAACACATTGTTTGCTGGCCGATTAATAAATAGTAAATCCCTGGAACAAACAGAGGTATAGCGAAGTATTCTTGGTGAGAACCATCACTATTGGTTTTTCTGGGTTAAAATAAACTGACACAAAATTCTGCCATTTCAAATGTTCGTTCTCTAACCAAGTATGGAAGATGGGAGACATCCATCTTGAATCAGATCAGAGATTTTTGATGCATTTTCAGAATTCAATTACTGAATTTTGGAATTTACTTATATGTTTCATTTTCTATACACACTACACACACACACACATGTATATATATATAGTCTATACATACTGAATTGTAATAGGCTACTGTCTCTTAAAAAGTTAGAAACATTAAAGAAAAAATTCTGTGATCAGAGTAAGAGTAGTTTGTAACGTAAGATAATATAAACATCAAGAAATAGAGAAAGTGGGAGCCAACTGAGTCTATCATGTAGATCCTTGTGGCCACTGAGTCAAGTTAAATGAGAACCATTCACCTGTCTTATACAGAGTTTGGCAAGTATACATTTCAATATCTGTCTTGAAATTCTACTCAAATAAGCCACAGAAGAGGATAGAGGAAACATGACTTCTGAATGTATTTATCTATAGTTTTCATCTTTCCTTATTTATTCATTAATGAGCACCTTGAGGGTGTGGAATTGTTTTATTTAGTTTACTATTGTCATGTTGGTATATGAAATAATTCCATGAACAATGTAGGTCTATGATAAAAAAAAACCTCATTCTTTAAACAATATATATGTACTTAATATAAAATATGTCTATATCAATGCCAGTGTGCATATACAATATTTGTTGTATATACTATACAACACTTACATGAATCATTAAACATGGATATGTCAAGCATATAGATTCCTATACAGATACTTGACCCCTATGTTCAGTGTCTTTGGTACAGAAAGACACTCTAAACACTATCAAAAGAAAATCATATATATTGGATATTAGTCCCCTATCTGATTTAGGATTGGTAAATATCCTTTCTAAATCTGTTCGTGGCCTTTTTGTCATATTGACAGTGTCTTTTAACTTACAGAACCTTTGCAATTTATGAGGTCCCTTTTGTCAATTCTTGATCTTACAGCACAAGCCACTGCTCTTCTGTTCAGGAATTTTCCCCTTGTGTCCATATCTTTGAAGCTTTTCCACACTTCCTGCTCTATAAATTTCAGTGTCTCTGGTTTTACATGGAGTTCCTTGATCCCTGTAGACTTGACCTTAGTACAAGGAGATAAGAATGGAGCAATTTTCATTCTTCTACATGATAACTGCCAGTTGTGCCAGCACCATTTGTTGAAAATGTTGTTTCAATAACCCTATTAAAAAATTGGGTACAGAGCTTAACAAAGAATTCTCAACTGAGGAATACCGAAAAAATTCTCAGCTGAGAAGCACCTGAAAAAATGTTCAACATCCTTAATCATCAGGGAAATGAAAATCAAAACAAACCTGAGATTCCACCTCACACCAGTCAGAATGGCTAAGATCAAAACTTCAGGTGACAGCAGATGCTGGCGTGGATGTGGAGAATGAGGGACACTCCTCCATTATTGGTGGGTTTGCAAGCTGTTATAACCACTCTGGAAGTCTGGCGGTTCCTCAGAAAATTGGAGATAGTAATACCGGAAGATCCTGCAATTCCTCTCCTGGGCATATATCCAGAAGGTGTTCCAACTTGTAATAAGTACACATGCTCCACTATGGTCATAATACCTTTATTTATAATAGAAGCTGGAAAGAACCCAGATGTCCCTCAACAGAGGAATGGATACAGAAAATATCAGTGGAGTACTACTCAGCTATTAAAAACAATGAACTCATGAAATTCTTAGGCAAATGGATGCATCTGGAGATATCATTCTGAGTATGGTAACCCAATCACTAAAGAACACACATGATATGCACTCACTGATAAGCAGATATTACCCGAGAAACAGAATATCCAAGATACAATTTGCAAAACACATGAAACTCAAGAAGAAGTAAGACCAAAGTGTGGATACTTCATTCCTTCTTAGAATGGGGAACAAAATACCCATGGAAGGAGTTACAGAGGCAAAGTTTGGAGCTAAGACAGAAGGAAAGACCATCAAGAGACTGCCCCTTCCGGGTATCCATCCCATATACAACCACCAAATGCAGACACTATTGCATATGCCAGAAAGATTTTTCTCACAGGACCCTGACATAGCTCTTTCTTGTGAGTCTATGCCAATGCCTGGCAAATACAGAAGTGGATGTTCACTGTCATCTATTGGATGGAAAATAGGGCCCCTAATGAAGGCACTAGAGAATGTACCCAAGGAGCTTAAGGGGTCTGCAACCTTATAGGAGGAACAACAATATAAACTAACCAGTTCCTCTCAGATCCTGTGTCTCTAGCTGCATATGTAGCAGAGGATGGCCTATTCGGCCATCAATGGGAGGAGAGGCCCTTGTTCTTGCGAAGATCATATGCCCCAGTACAGGGGAATGCCAGGGCCAGGAAGTAGGAGTGGGTGGGTTGGAGAGCATGGTGTGGGGAGATTATAGGGGGCGTTGGGGATTGCATTTGAAATGTAAATGAAGAAAATATCTAATAAAAAGAAGAAAAAGCAATAAGAAAAAGAAAAGGATAAATACCAGGCAGCCACAAAACCTCTATCTGCAAACGTATTCCACCTGCTACCTGCTAGACATGCTAGAGCAATGATATCACAAATCATGTGCGAGTAATCAATCAATGGCTGATTTGACTGGAGGCTCATTATTGTCTACCTGACAATAATGTGTAATGAAAATCCTGACATTAAATAGCTTAAGGACTTATAGTAAACCCCAATAATAGTGGTATAAAAACATTAAAGAAAAACGATCATCATGTAAAATGACTCTCAATGACATTCTGCTATAGTCCTATATCAGTCCTGCTTTCACCAAAGAAATGTCTTCTTGCAGCAGATGGGAGAAAATATAAAGACCCAAAACCAGATATTATGTAGAAAGTGAGAGACCTTGGAAAACTCAGCCTGAAATGAAATGACTTTATCAAATCTCTGCCCTCAAAGCTCAGGGAACCCCTGGGAAGAGGAAGAGAAACAATTGTAAGACCCAGAAAGCATGGAGATCACCAAGGAAACAAGGCCCTGGACATCAACAGGAATGGAAATCATATTAACTCACAGAGACCAAAGAAACATGCACAGGACCAGCAAGGGCTTGTAACAGGTCCTCGGTGTCCATATTATAGCTTCCAGTTAATTGCGTTTATGAGATTCCTGAGTGTGAAAAATGAGTGTGTATTTGATATTTATGCCTTTTCTTGAGTTATATTTTTATATTGGTTTGTCTTGTCTCACTTTTATGTAATAGGTTTTGTTTTGTCTTATTATATTTTATTTTGTGTTGTCATATTTTTTAAAATGGAACAAATGAATGAATGAATCAATGAAGACATAGTCACTAGGTTGAAGAATAACAACTGAACTGTCACATCTGCTGGGAAGGGGAAAATCAGTTTTCTCCAGTGGAGTGACATTGGGTATATCAATCACTCTAGAACAAGCCTTATGTTTTGAGGTGGTTGACTGACATATAATGGAGTACACAGATTTTGTGTGTGTGTGTGTGTGTGTGTGTGTGTGTGTGTGTGTTTGTGTGTGCTCTTTTTTGGTTACAGGCTGTTGGTTTTTGTTGGTTTTATTTCATTTTGTTTGTTGTTTTTCTTCGTTTTGGGGGGTTGTATATATCGTATTTATTTTTTTAAATAATAAAACAATTAAAAAATAAAAATACCTACTTACTCTGCAATATATTTCCTTATGCAATCCCAGATTGTACTTTACAATATTAACTGTATGTACTATATACCTCTTAACATGACTGGTAGTCATGAAATCACTAATGGAAAATAACTGCATCATCCTTCTGACTTCATGAAAGTAATATGTTATTTCTTTTCTGCCCTTCATAAACAGCTAGGAGTCTCCTGTTAATCAATTAAAATTAATAATATATAGGAAGTATTTAGTACCCTCTTCTATCAATTTCTGTCTTTAAATGCTAATAGCGTAATTGCTCTTCCCACCTGCAGAAGAAGCTGTAAATGGCATAAAATTTATTTCTAGAACTTATTTTTATTTCCTGGTTAATTTTCTCCCATTTAAGAACCCATTCACTTTAGTGGTCTGTTGACTTTAAGAACTATAACTCACGGTCAGGGGGTGGTGGTACACACATTTGGGAGGCAGAGGCAGGTGTATTTCTGAGTTCAAGGCCAGCCTGGTCTACAAAGTGAGTTCCAGGACAGCCAGGGCTACACAGAGAAACACTGTCTTGAAAAATAAAACTACAACAACAAAAAAACAGGAACAAAACCAAAAAGAACTATTACTCATAAGTATTGGTCTTCTTCAAGTAATACTTCCTGCATCCTAGGAGAATAGGAAAGATTTAGAATTATTAACCTTTCCTTCATTTTAGTCTTCCAGCAAATATTTTGGAATTTATCCTATTTCTTCATGTTTTTTGATAGGTCTATGACAAAAAAAAATCCCATTTTTACATACTTTGTGCTTTTTACAGATTTTCTTCTGTTATTGCATATAGTGTTGTAATGGTGGTTCCAAAATCATAGAGTGAATATTTAGAGCAACCACATTTCTTTTGTGATAACTTACTACACTGTAATTTTAGTTTGATTTCCAAGTCTACTTGGAAGACTCAAGCATTTCTATGGTTCTCATTTGGATTAAGAAGTAGATTTTATTTTGAAGGGTTAAATTTTATTTAAATATTTGACTTGAAAGATTAATCTTTTAGTGAATCAAAAGTATTCCAAAAAGGCAACAGCCAGATCCCAGAACATGCATATTCCATAACTTTTGGCTCTTTTGTTTTGTTTTGTTTTCACTAATGAACTCTGAATAAGTCATTGTTAACCTTGAAGTGTATAATTAAGGTGATGTATTTATTCTAGGAGGCACAGGCACATAAGACCCTTGGTGAGGTTATGGCCATTGGTCTCCACAATGAGTTTCAGGACCGCTAATTCTACACTGGGACATCTTATCTCTATATCTCAAAATAATTCAGAAATTAAAATATCAATAGCTACCAAGATAGACAAATGTTGATTTAAATACATAGGTAATGAAAACCTGAGTTTAAGTCCAGATGGAAGCAGAATGTAACCGTTCCTTACATTTGGTGCTTTTACTTAAAAATCTAAAAAGATATTCCCTGCTCTATGACATACTATAGAGAATATAAACAACCAGAAGGTATTATGTTTATGAAATTGTATGCACTTACCATAAAAACTGTCACAAATGAAAAGTAATGGATATACTGGGCTAGCCCTTTATAACTGTCAATGCATCATCAACACTCCCTAATGTTTTAATAATATGTGAAAATATTTTGTTCCAATTAAAAAATTAAGCAAAAAGTCTATATTAGTTTTAGGGGAATGTTTATAGGGAAACTCAGAGGATACAGTGTTTGCATTTGATATCTCAGAAACAAGTGTCTAGAATTTTTCGTAATGAATTTTGTTACTAGTATCTTTAGGATTCGTGTCATACATAAAGTTCCCTTTCTTTAGAATAGGTCAATATGCCTGAATACTGTTGATTAAAATTACGTAATAAAAATAACTCAGTTTTCCAATGGTATGGAATAGTGTCAGTAATAAAGACTATGAAAGTCCAAAACTGATCCATGCAAATTCAGATACCTTTTATAAGATAAATTTAGTTAAATAACCAAAGGCGGTGGTCTAGACAATACAGGAAAATGCACTATAAATAATTGATATTACAGATTTAACTTTACTTCCAGAAGTTATGTTTTACTTAGAGATCGTAGCAAGAAAGATCACCATATATGCTTAAACATAATCACTTTATCTTTCTATCTTTGTTGGTTGTAGTTTTCAGTCTGACCAGATATAAAAAAATGATGTGTGTAGTTTTGAAATATCTGCCTTTTTAGTGCAACTTTTCCTTATTTGCTTCATTGACCTCCCATTTACTACAAATCTAATCTCACTTAAAAGTACTCTAACATTTTCTTGCTCACATTACTGATGCATTTTCCCTCATTACTTTCCATCCCTACTTAATTTTACAGCGTTATTATTTTTATATTCTTCCTAAATAAAACTTCAAATGAAAACCTTCTGAGAGTTATGATGTTATAACTCCTATCCAGATACTCTCTTTCATGTGTATTATAGCCATGTTTATGCAAGCTGTAATGGGTGAAAATCTATTAGTGAATTTTATGATCCCTTTTCCTGCAATGTACTGTTGATTTCTAATCACTCTTTGAAGTCACTTTTCATTTTTTCTTCCTAAAGCTGCTAAAGAATATGAACTCAGGAATATAAAAATAATCCATAATTTCATAGCCCTAGATATGGCAGCTATTTCTCTGAAGTAAACCCTTACTTCAGTAGTGCTGATATTTTATAGTACTTATACATTCTTTGAACTGTGAATAGATCTTATGGAAATACAAAACAGAGCAGCAGAAAACACTTATATGCTATAAAGGTATCCACTGACACTCTTTCCCCATTTCTGTATCATATGAATCAAGGTGACCCTGTCGAAATAACAGCTGGCCATCACCACGACTCTCCAGACACTAGACTTTTCATTGCTCTTCCCATTTTTATGTTTTTCCTACCTCTAACAGATGAAAACAATGGTAAGTCAGAGTCTGCCATTCCTCTTTGCTCTCAGTTTACCACTTTAGTTTTAGACACTTTGATTACCATGCAATTAAAACGTGGATCATACTGATCTAAAACACAACACAACACAAACCAAAGCAAAACAAAAACCATGTGGATTTTCTACTATTGATAATAATATTTTAAACACCTAGAGTGCTAGATGTCACATATAATATGTATCATTTACCAGAATCACAATTTTGGTTAAGTTTTATGTCTTGTTTTCATGTGTGTAGGGGCTTGGAGAAATTGCTCAGCAGTTAAGAACACACACTATCCTTGCAGAGGAATGGACTTTAGTTCACAGCATCATTAAAAGGCTTAACACCACCTTTTCTTCCAGCCCCAGGGAATCCCTTTTAAGCCTGTATAGTATATGTTCCTGTGCACATACATAGAAACAGAGTCATCCCCTTTAAAAAGAATGATATGTGTAAATGAGAGAGAGAGAGAGAAGGAGAGAGAGAGAGAGAGAGAGAGAGAGAGAGAGAGAGAGAGAGAGAGACCTCTAAGAAGGCCAGATCGAATTCTCAAACATTTCCAGTAACTGGGGATCATTCATTCAAATATATGAGCATGTGGTAGAGCAATTTTCATCCAAACCACTCCAGCTATCAAAGTTTCTACTTCCTTACATAGTGATAGTCCATCAACCAATCTCACAGTTTTTAACCCAGAAATGTTCCTGTCCAAAGAAAAGATAGGGTCAAAAATGGATCAGAGAGCAAGGACTATCCAGGAACTGCCCCACTTTGGGATCCATCCTGTCTGCAGACTCCAAAGCCCAACACTGATACTATTGCCAAGAGGCGCTTGCTGAGGGGAACCTGGTGTTGCTGTTCCTTGGGAGGTTCTGCCAGCAACTGACCAATGCAGATGTGGATGGATGCTTAGAGCAAACCATCACACTGTGCTCAGGGACCCTGGGGGTTGGGGAGGTGGTGAGCTGGCAGAAGGACTGGAAGAATGGAGGGAGATTGCAACCGGAAGCAAGAACAAAGTTGCCTGGCAGGACCACGCAGTGTTCCCAGGGATTATACTCCTAACCAAGGAGTGTACAGGCAAGGATCCATGGCTCCAGATACATATGTTGCAGAGGATGACCTTGTCTGACATCCATGGGAGGGGAGGCCCTTGATCCTGTGGAGGTTTGATGCTCCAGTGTAGGGGGATGCTGCGGCGGTGAGATAAGACTGGGTGCGTAGGTGGGGAAGCATCCTCATAGAGACAAAGGAGAGCAAGGAGAAGGTGGATGTGGGATGAGGAATTTGTGGAGGGGTAACAGGGAAGGAGGGTATAATTTGATATGTAAACCAATGGAATAATTTTAAAAAGAACAAGTCCGGAAAATCTTTTCAGTCAGCTCAAAGATTTTTTTTCTGGTACAATAAAAGTTCTCTAACAGTCCTCTAAAGGTGCTCTATAAATAGCTTTACAGACATGGGAAGTGACGAGGAAGGGATAGCATCATGACTCACGTTGATGTCTTCTAGCATCTTTCCTATCTCAGAGTGGTAGTTCTGACTTGCTGATGACATTCTCGGTACTGTTCCACTCAAAAATCATTGATCACTCCAACTCCTCTTTGTTCTGTGTAACCATTTTTCATTTAAGCTCTCAAGTTGACATTTTACCCTAATTTTCTATTTGTGCAGTTTTCGATATTATTGTTGTTCTATTCTTTTTTCTCCACAGGCTTACAGAAATGTCTTAAAGAAAATAACTACAAAGGAACCATGTAGCAGAGCAGTGTAGGGCTGTGCAATGGCTAGGTCTCAGTGTGTCTCATGCTCACCCCCTCCTCACATCTCTTCTGGTTAGAGCTCAAAATATATTGCTAGCTGGCTTTAAAATAAAATTAAATAGCTATGTGTAGTGTTATAAAGTTGACTTAAAAAAACATGAAAAGCTTTTTAATTGTAATGTTCTTGTTATATATAGTTCATCACACAGGCAGCAGTTAGACCCCTGCTTCATTACGATAAATATTTTAAAATACATTTATGCCTTAATAATTCTGATTACAGTTTTAATTTTTCTGTTTCACTTGGTTAAACATCTTTCCTTGACAATTTTGACTGGAGGCTTTGCCTAGTCTAAATCTTTCTACCATTAAATGGCTTCTCAGTTTTTAATGAACCTTTTTGGACAACACAAATACACTACTCCATCTGCAGAGTGCTAAAGTAACAAGCCTATATTATCAATGATACTATGATGTCTTTTGGATGGACCTTGTTACCCAAACCAATGTCATCATTTAGATTATGCCTGACAATAAAGGAGATATAAACTCATGATGAAGTAACTGCACTTATCCAGTGCTTGTTATATTATAGAATAATCACGGTCTTTTTCTGCAGTATAAATTATGATTAATTTAATTTTAAAATATATGCAAAGAACTCTACTTCCAACCAGGCCCTGATTACAAATTGCACTATTTTTCACTGCTGCAAATGAATTAAATCAACTGCCTATTTCCACTAGGATGTAAATGAGGCATATTTTCTAGTGAGTAAGACAATGCTAAGTAGGGTCCTTTACTTCAGATGTTCAGATCTGTTTTAAAATAGCAGCAAATCGCTGAGCTATTGAAGCACTGTGTTCTGGCTTCAGTGAATCTGGATGACTCTTGGGACCAAGAAATTGCGTGCTAAAGATGTGTTCACTGCCTTTAAGAGACAGGAGTAGTTTTCTCAAAAGTCTCCTTAGGAATTCTTGAAGTGAAACAGCCAATAAATAAATAAATAAATAAATAAATAAATAAATAAATAAATAAACTGGGGCTCGCATGGAGTGAGATTCCAATTCTGTTCTTACTGTTGTGAAGTAGTATTTATTTGCAGAGACTCTTGAAAACTATCCCAACCATGTACATAAAGCACAGCTACAGTGTGAGTCCGTCCTTAATAGTCCTTATGTTAGGAACTAAATATTCTTTACCCTCAATCTTTCAAAATAAATGACCTGTGAGTTTTATCAGCAATTTCATAAAGTAATTATAATATATTTATATTCTTAGAAAATAGGAACCAAATGTCTCATAATAACCATATAATGTCTAGTAGTACAACACACATACATCCGCGTGTGAGCGCGCACGCACACACACACACACACACACACAGAGAGAGAGAGAGAGAGAGAGAGAGAGAGAGAGAGAGAGAGAGAACTTGACCTTTTGCATGTGATCAGAAACAAGTATAACTGAGATGTGTCTTGCCCCTGGAAAAAATACATTAAAAAATATACATTTATTCACTTTAAAACCCAGTATAATTCCCTTGTACACACTTATGCTAATTGCCCCATTCAACTTTCCCCTTCTCTTTTTAGAAGGCGCAAACCCCCACCCCTGAGTTGTCCCCTCAACTAAGTCCACCCTCCCCACATTAAGCTGCTGCAGGACTAGGCTTAGCCTCTCCCACTGAGATCAGACAAGGTGGTCCATTTAGAGGAGTGGGATTCACAGGCAGTCCGCAGGCCCAGGAACAGCTCGGCTCCAGTTGTTGTGGAACCTGCATGAAGACCAAGCTTCTCATTTGCTACATATGTGCAGGGGGTCTTGGATCTAGTCATTGCTTGCTATTTAGTTGTTGATTCCGTCTTTGGAAGATTCCAAGGGCCCATGATAATTGACTCTTGGTCTTCTTATGGAATTCTTATCCTGTTCAGATCACTCAATCCTTCTAACTCTTCCATAAAGCTCCTGAGCTCCATATAATGTTTGTGGGCCAGTCACTGTATCACTTTCCATCTGCTGTTGTGTAGAGTCTCGGAGTACAATTATGCTAGCTTCCTGTCTTCAAGAATAACAGAGAGTCATTTACAGTGTCAGGGATTTGCTCTTGCCAATGGGATGAGTCTCAATTTGGGGCCATCATTGGTTGATCATTCCCTAAGTCTCTGGTCTATCTTTGTCTCTGCATGTCTTGTAGTCAGAACAGATTTTGGGCTGAAGTTTTGTAGGTGGTTTGTTCTCCTTATCTCTCCACTAGAAGTTCTGCCTGGCTACATGAGGTACCTACTTCAGAATTCATATCCCACACTGCTAGGTGTCTCAGCTAGTGTTGCCCCCACAGACCCTGTGAGGCTTGGCCCTATCCCAGTTCTCTGGCATGTCCTAGACATTGTCCACTTCCTGCCAATTTCCATTCTCTCTCCCTTGCCTTCCCTATCCATATATATGATATCTACCTCCTCCTGCCCTGCTGCTTCCTCTGACTCTGTCCCATCATCCTTTGTTTGTTTTTTCATATGAAGGTGAGAATAGTTCTTTAAAAATCTGTAAAGAATTGTGTTGGGATTCTGGTGAGGATTACATTGAGTTTATAAATGGCTTTTTGTAAGGCTTTTTGTAAGATGTCCATTTTGTCTGTGTCAATCCTACCAATCCATGAGCATGGGAGATCTTTCCATCTTCTGATATCTTTCTCAATTTCTTTATTCACTTGCAGTTCTTCTCATATAGGGCTCTCACTTGTTTGGTTAGTGTTAAACTAGCTATTTTGTACAATTTTTTGCTATTGTGGAGGGTATTGTCCCCCTAACTTCCTTCACAGTCAATTTATAGGGTATATACAAGAAGGCTACTGATTTCTTTGAATTAATTTTGTATCCAGCCACTTTGATTTAGGTGTTCATTGGCTGTAAGAGTTATCTGGTAAAATTTTTGGGGTCATATCATCTGCAAATAGTGATACTTTGACTCTTTCCATTTCAATTTGTATCCTGTCTTCTCCTTTAGTTTGCTTATTGCTCTAGTTGGAATTTCAAGTGCTATATTGAAAAGATATAAATAACTAAAATATTAATATTAATGAATGATACTGTTTGTTAATTAACAGAATAAGGCATCAACTTTTTTATCTTTCCTTTATGTTATTTTAAATGAATAAATATTACTTTGAATATAATATAAATCAATAATATTCACTGAAAAAGTTTCATTTTTTTCTAGATTTGTTTTTATTCATATGTCTGTCAATGTGCCTGCATGAGTTTAATTGCACTATATGTGTACAAGGACAGTAGGAAAAAAAAAAACCCTAACAACACTGGGGCAACAAATCAGTGAGGGATTTTTAACCAATCATGTTAGTCCTGGAATCCTTTACTGACGTGACTAAGAATTATGACACAGGGAGGTCACTTTATAATGAAGTAGTGAGAGATGGAATTTATAACTGCAGATATAATGGAAGCAGATAATCTGTGTGGTACAGTCACTTGTTATGAGGTATGTACGTGGTTGACTAATAGAAGCTCGAGAAAATAGAGGAGTTCATTTTTCTTTTGAGGTACCAGAAGGAAATTCTCTAATCCCATTGAAGCTCATTTTGAAATTCTGACTATAGAAAAATTGAATAATAAATTAGTGCTATGCAAAAGACTAATATTATGGTAGATTTGAGAAATTCCATAAAAATCTAGGAGTACGGTCCATTTTTTTTTTTTAATTGAAAACAATGTTCTATAGAGGAAAATCTAGGTTGCTTCTGATTTCTGGCTATTACAAATAGAGCAGCAATGAACATGGCTAAGTAGGTACCTCTATGGTAGCATGAAGCATATAGTGTGTATATGCTTAAGAGTGATATAGCTAGTTCTTGAGGTAGATAAATCCCAGGCTTCTTGACTAAACACTATACTTATCTCCATAGTAGCTGTGAGTGATTACATCCCACAAGCAACGAAATGAGCGTTCTGCTTCCTGCCCATCTTTGTAAGCATAAGTTGTTACTTGTTTTATTGAACTTAGCCATTCTGACTGTGGTAAGGTAAAATCATAGGGTCATTTGGATTTGAATTTCCTTGAAGGCTAAGGATGGGGCACAGTTCTTTAACTTTCCTCAGCCACCTGCTCTACCAGTTTTAAGACTTCTGTTCATATCTGTACCCATTTTTAATTGGATTTTTAAAAATATTAATTAATTAATTAATTAATCTATAGTACTTTTTTTTAAATAGTCCAGCTGTTGTCCCCTACTGGTACTCTCCCTTGATTCCTATTTTTTAAAAGATTTTTATTATATATTTTGGATATTAGTACTCTATTGCCTGTGTGGTTGTATATCTGCCCAATTTAGGTGTGCAGTTTATAAATATTATAACTAAGTTGTGTGTTCTTTGCACAGGCATATTGGGGTTGGAGATTTATAGATACAAATCTGGCTGGTATTAAGTATTGAGGATGTCTAGTGTTTTCTATTTGCAACAATTTAGGTGGGCAAGAGAGAAGATGAAACCATGGAGCAGTCATTAGAGGTCTGTGTAGTCAGCTGCCAGGGCAGTCAATCTGGACCACGAGTGGTAGCCCCAGGCATTATCACAAAGATCAGGTTGAGGTGGATTAGCAAGCCATCCAAAGGAACCCAGGCTGAGACTGCTGTTTTCAATATCAGGAAGCTAGTACTTGGTGGCTATTGATTCTAGAGCCTAGCTGGAGCTAGGTTGGATTTTTAACATTACATGCAACACAAAAAAATTAATACAGAATTGCTCATGTCAAAAGGAAATGCAGGAACAAAAAGTGGAGCAAAGACTGAAGGAAAGATCATCCAGAGACTGTCCCAGCTGGGGATCCATCCATATGCAGACACCAAACATATACACTATTGATGATGCCAAGAAGCTCTTGCTGATAGAAGCCTGTTGTAGCTGTCTCCTGAGCCTGGTCAATACAGATGCAGATGCACACAGCTAAACATCATTCTGGCATGCGAACTCCAATGGAGTATTTAGTGAAAGGACTGAAGGAGCTGAAGTGATTTGCAACCCCACAGGAAGAACAATACCAACCAACAAGAACCCCCAGATCTCCCAGGGATGAAACCACCAACCAAGAGTACACATGGAGGGACCCATGGCTCAAGCTGCATATGTAGAAGAGGATTGCCTTATCTGGCATCAATGGGAGGGGAGCTCCTTGGTCCTGTGGAAGCTCGATGCCCCAGCATAGAGAAATGCTATGGTGCTGATGTAGGAGTAGGTGGGTGGGTGGAGGGGGAGCATCCTCATAGAAGCAGGGGGGAGCGGGAAGGGAGAAGGGATAGGTTTGTGGAGTGGAAACTTGGAAGGGGGATAACATTTGAAATGTGAATAAATTAAATAATGTATAAAAGAATTAATATTATTGACTAAAATGGTATTTTATCTGTAGTTGTTGTTCTTAGATAGAGATTCCCAGTATTTATTTATTGATAACTTTTGCATTAAATTTCATCAGGAAATGGTTTGTAATTCTCTTTCTTTGGTCTTTGTGTAGTTTGGTAACAGGGTAACTGTGGATTTGTCGAAAATTGAACAACATTGCTTCAGTTTCTTCTGTGCACTAATTTGGCAATTTTTTTTGTTTTGTTTTATTGATTTTGTTTGTTTGTTTGGTTGGTTGGTTTTTGGTTGGGAGATCTTTTAATTTCTTCTGAGGTTTCTTGTGTGTTTAAATTCCTTAGCTGATGTTGTTTAACTTTAGCAAGTGTCACTTCTCACAAAGGTTATCCCTTTCTTTCAGATTTTTTCCTATGGTGAAATAGATTCTTTAGATTTTCTTGATGTTTGTTTATGTCTCTCTTTTCACTTCTAATTATGTTAATATTAATATTCTTTCACCACCTTTTAGTTTATATGAATAATCTTCACAATAATATGAATAAAATTTTGACAGTCTTACTGATTTCCTCAAAGAACAACTCTGTTGCATTAACTCTTTGTATTTTATTGGTTTGTTCTATTTTATTTCATCCTTGAGTTGTATTATTATTTGCCATTGACTACTTTTGACTGTGATATCTTCCTTTGTCTAGATTTCTCAGGTGTGCTGTTACATTATTTACATATGATATCACCATTTTTATGAGTATTAGTATTATGAACTTGTCTCTTAGCGTTGCTTTCATCATGTTCCATAAAGTTGGCTGTATTGTGTATTCCTTTTAATTCAATGCTAAAAAGTACTTAAGGTCTTCCTTTATTTCTGTCTTGACCCATTATTCATTCACTACACAATTGTTCAGTTTGTATCAGTTTGTAATTTTCCTATTGTTTCTGCTGTTGATATCCACCTTTGATCCATGGTGTGTCTGGTAGAATGCACTGTGTTAAGTCAATTTTCCTGTGTCTACTGATACTTGCTTCTAGTTGAGAATGTGGAGAGTTTTGAAAATAGTTCCATAAGATGCTGAGAAGAAGATACATAGTTTTGTATTTGGGAGAAGAGTGTTCTGAAAAAAATCTGTCATTTCTCTGTTTAGTTTTTGTCTTGATGATCTTTCTTTTACCTGGTGTGAGGTAAAGAAGTCTCTCATGAGTGTGTGAGTGTCAATATGTGATTTAAGCAGTAGTAATATTTCTCATGAAAAAAAATGGGTAACTTTGTGTTTTGCTCACATCAGTTAAAAACTTGCAATGTCCTCTTGGTGAATATTTTTAAAAGAATATATAGTTTACTTTTTATCTCTTCTGATTGGTTTTGGTTTGAAGATGTATTCAGATACAAAAATGGCTATATCTCTTTCCCTTTTATGTACGTTTGCTAGGAATACCTTTTTTGTTATTTTAACCCAAGGCGATGTTCATTTTGATGCTATGGTATGATTACTGGAAGCAGCAAAATGTTGAGTCACTCTTCTATTCTCTAGCATCCTATTGTAGAATTGATGTTGAAACATATCAACAAGAGTATTAATTCTTGTTATTTTGTTGTTATTGTGCTGATGATGATGATTGCGCACGTATGCGTGTGTGTGTGTGTGTGTGTGTGTGTGTGTGTGTTTTCTAGTTTTGATTTGCAGGTTTGGGATTATTTATTCCATATTTCTCTTGGATGCAGTTTTCCTCTTTATGTTCCAGTTTTTCTTCTGGTACCTTCTCTCTGTGGAACTGTATTTGTAGGTAAATGTTGCTTTCATTTGTTTTTTATGGGGGAATATTGTAGTTTCTCCATTGATTGTCATTGTAATTTTGCCTGAAATTCTAGTCTATAGTAGCATCTGTGGTCTCTTAGCTATCCGGGTCTTTTGGGTTTTAGAGTGTCCATTGAGAAGTCATTTGTTATTCTAGTAGGTAGGTCTGCCTTCTTATGTTATTTTGTCTTTTTTCTTTGTAACCTTTAATGCAATTCTTCTGTTCAGTACACTAGTGGTTTTTTTTGTTTGTTTGTTTGTTTTGTTTTGTTTTGTTTTGTTTTTTTCATGCTTACTGGAATTTCTTTTATGGTCTAGCCTACTTGCTGTTTTGTATGATTTTGTACCTTGATTGGCATCTCATTATTTTTTTTTCTCCAAAAAGCAATGATGTTTTATTCCAAGAAATTTATCATTTATTATTTTCTAAATATCTATTTCTTTCAGCATTCTTTGATGATTATTAATCAAAAGAACAAATCACCTGCCTAACATCATTAAGTTCCTCATGTGCTCTACCACCCAATCAATCTTTAAAGTGTGTGTGTGTGTGTGTGTGTGTGTGTGTGTGTTGTGTGTATGTATAAAAATATCTGTTTATTTCCCTTCTTTGAAATTAACAAGAGAATTATACAGTAGGTGTTAGTCATGGTTTCCTTTCAGAGGGAGATATCCATAAAAGATGAGCATCACTGGACTAGATAGACAATCTAAAAGGAAAAGTTGTATTGGTAAATAATAGTAAATACAGCCAAAACACTTTGCAGAATGATGAGAAAATGCTTTTATTAAAATTATTTTTATGTATACTTATGCACATGTATCTGTGCAATTGTAGTAGTTAGTGTTTATCAACACAACAAGAGCTAGAGTAACAAGGGTGGAGGACATATCAAGGGAAGAGTCTCATCCATCAGATTGGCATGTAGGCATGGCATTGGAGAGCTTTCCTGACTAATAATTGTCATGGGAAGGTCTAGCCCATTGTGGTTGACATCATCCTTCTACACAGGGTTCTGGAATGTATAAGAAAATAAGCTAAGCAACTCATAGAGAAAAAGCCAGTAAGACACTTTACTTCATGGTTTCTGCCTATGATCCTGGTTGAGTAACTGCCATGACAACCTGTAATGATTGTGCTGAGTAGTTTTGTATCAACTTGGCATGAGCTTTTAAAGTCAACTTGTTTTAGACATGGTATTTCATGGTAGTAATAGTAACCCTAAGATAAGGATGACCATAATTAGAATGTAAAAATCAAATAATCACTCTGTTTCCAAATTGCCTTTTGGCTGAGGTGTTTATTGCACCTGGACAGGGAGGTAACTTGGGATGGTATACCATGTATTTGAAGGCAGCTTAGTGGCCAGGAAATGAGTCAGATCACCTGGAGCAATAGGTGCTTATGAGCTACTTAAAATGGGTGGTGAGAGACAAATTCTGGTGTTCTGGCAGAGTTCCTGATATTATCTATTCACACCCTCAAAGAAAATGTTTTAATGAAAGCCAATATTATAAGAGTATGGATATACAGTATTAAATATACTTTAAGACTCTTAGTTATGATAATGTGAACAAAGTACTTGCTTCTAAATGACTGAAAGTGGAGGAAAAGTTCTTGGATCTTTCTGAAAAAACAAAAAAAAAACAACGCCACCCAATTTAGTTTTAGACAACCTTCCCCAAGGTATTAGGATACACAGCAGTGCTTGAAACAGTCCCTAACAGCTGAGGAGAAGTCAGGGCTGTGCTTGGATAATCAGGCCTCTCTGAAGACTCTGTAGCAGCTGGCCCACTTAGGATCAACTTCTCAGGTGTGGTTCTTCAGTGGAGAGGATGCAGCTGTCAGTATAATCACAGCAGATGGACATCCATGCTGTCTCTTACAGAGAAGTGCTCAGAGAATCCCTGTCAGCAACTTAGTCTGATGCAGTACTTCTTCAGCCCCAATTAGGGGAGATTCACAATGTCAAACCACTCGCCTGACTCAAGAGAGGAGCTACTCTCTGACCTACTTGAATGACAACCTAGAAACACAGTCATAATACTTATCAAGCTGAGAATGTCTTGAAGTTATTGCCACCCCTCAGCAGATTAAGATAAATTGAAACACTTGGCAAAGGGCCCTGTCCTTGAACAAGGAACCAAACAGATTATCCCTCTTGCATTGGAATCAGACGTGCAAACCTTTTCAGAACACCAAAAATTTTCAGTGCTGAAAATCTACTAGAATGTCATCATGCATTTTTGCAGGAGTATATATCTGTGAGCTTTGTGACTGGCAGTTTGACTTGCAGATTCTAAGAATGATGTACCTGCAGACTAAAAGACCTAAAGATGCAAAAGTAGATGGACCTCAATAGGAATAATATTATACCTGTGTCTTAAGGAAAATTCAAGTATACTACTAACTGATGAATTGTTTCATGTAAACTAAACACTATGTTGAAAAGACATCATTTTAGAAGGCACTAAGTGTTAAATGAATATTCTTTTCCCACAATAATTTCAGGACATATGTAATATATATGCTATGTCAGATGCAGTGATACATACCCATAATCTTAGACCTGGGGAGGAAGCAAAGAAAGCATCCACATTCCCAGAAATCCTCAGCTATATACTGAGTTCAAGGCTAGTTTGAGCTATGTTAGACTCTGACAGAGTAAGAAAGTATTCTAAGATTAAACAAAGCTTAACATTGATTTACATCTGTCCAGTAATACTATATTTTTCAGTTGTTCAACTCTAATTTATTCCCTGATATATGGGCTAAATATGTCTAATATGAAGCCAAATAAACAGAAATGCATATACACATGTCCATTGCTGAAAGATTAGTGCTTCGGTGTTCTTGGTGAGCTCAGCTATTACTCACTGGGTATTGAACTTGAGGTGTACACTTGGTTTACTACACACTAAACCTTAGAATAGGGAACA
Organism: Mus musculus; assembly: GCF_000001635.26. Classification (NCBI taxonomy): domain Eukaryota; kingdom Metazoa; phylum Chordata; class Mammalia; order Rodentia; family Muridae; genus Mus; species Mus musculus. Next base: position 62,123,894 of record NC_000078.6, read on the forward strand.
GAATACCCATGGAAGGAGTTACAGAGACAAAGTTTGGAGCTAAGACGATAGGATGGGTCATCCAGAGACTACCCCACCCAGGCAACCATCCCATAATCAGCCTGCAAAGCAGACACTATTGCATATACCAGCAAGATTTTGCTAACATGACCCTGATATAGCTGTCTCGTGTGAAGCTATGCCAGTGCCTGGCAAATACAGAAGTGGATGCTCACAGTCATCTATTGGATGGGACACAGGGCCAATGAAGGCACTAGAAAAAGTACCCAAGGAGCTGAAGGTGTCTGCAACCCTATAGATGGAACAACAATATGAACTAACCAGTACCCCGAGAGCTCATATCTCTAGCTGCATATGTAGCAGAAGATGGATTAGTTGGCCATGATTGGGAAGAGAGGCCCCTTGGTCTTGCAAACTTTATATGCCTCAGTACATGGGAATGCCTGGCCAAGAAGTAGGAGTGGGTAGTTAGGGGAGCAAGGCGGGGGGAGGGTATAGGGAACTTTCGGGATAGAATTTGAAATGTAAATGAAGAAAATATCTAATAAAAATTGAAAAAAAGGTAAGTGATGATTTAATATATGAGATAAGTATAATTTACTTGGTGAATAACTGATTTTTTCTGAATAAAAAAAAGCCTATAAACTGCACATAGCCCATTTAAAGTGTATTATAGAAGACAGAGGTGACATTAAAGACCCCTGCTGACTTACATTATTTCAAAACCGATTTTGTATATATCTTTAAAACCATGCATACAAAAAGAGATTATACACACACACACAATGATTCCCCATTTTAGTTTAATTATTCTGTGGTTTGACTAACAAGGCAGTAGATCAGAACAAGGTATAAGTCACAAACAGCAAAACAAATGGCAGGACACCTGAAATCAAAAGGATATAATTCAAAATTCATAGATGTTTCAGTTGTTTTATTAGTTAAATATTTATACATTTCTATTTTATGTGTATAGGTGTTTTGCTTGTGTGTGTATATATGTGTACCATATATTTGCCTAGTGTCCAGAAGAGCCTCAGATCCACAGGAACTGAACTTTCAAGTAGCTGTGAGGTCGTTTGAGTGCTGAGAATTGATTTCACATCCCCAGGAACAGCAGCCATAGATCCAATACTCTAGCCTACCTCTTTTCTTTTAAGTGTGAGACATTACTCTCCATATCAGTGATTCCTTAATGTTCTATTTGAACGTAGGTTACTCGGAAGTAAACTCCAAAAGCAAATAAAAATGGTTACCAGTTGATATGAGAGATTACTTTAACTGCAGTATATTAACTTGGCTTGGGAGTATGAAAAATGAACTAAGGAAAATGTACAGTGATTTCCTTCTTCCTGTCAATGATGACTGTGCCTGCGTAATATATGTGAAGTTACACAGCAGCCTTTTTTTTTTTAACAGTAGTAAGCTATTGGACATACATAACAAATGGGCTCATAAATTCCCAATTCCATAAACATGGTCTCTACTCCTGGAGGCAGTGATGTCCTAAGATGACTTTCAGTGAACTTAGAGTAGTTTCATTGCTGACATTTTACGAGTTATTGAAGCTCAGGGCAGTAATAACTTGTAATGTTGTTTTCAACATAGTTTCGATATGTTTTTAGGGGTAAGGTACAATAGATAGGAAATACTGTAGTGAATTATTCTCCTGTCAGCTAGTCTAAGAGTATCAGCTGGTCCCTGCCATTGCAGAGGCTATGAATGCTTTTGTATCATTCTTCTCACACTCTGTTCTTCATCAGGAGGCTTTCAGTTATCTGCTGAACAGCATTCCCCTGGAACACACCTGTGCTACTGCTCCTAAGACTTAAAACAACACACTGCACTCATTTCAGTTAAAAGAAAGAGCCTTCAATGCAACATACGAAAAGTATCACAGGAAAAAAAATGTTTTTTTCAATATATTTTGTCAGCATTTGTCTGTCCACTGAATAAGACAGTAATATAAAAATTATGACAGACAGGAGCAAAAACGAGAACAGTCTATTGCAGTATCTCAAGTAAGAAGCTGTGCTGGCTGGCGCCAGTGTAATAGCGGTCCTTTTGCTTTGGTATGATCATGATAGGTTTTGTTACTCCTTCTGAACCTTGTAGGCATCTGGCATTTGTTGGTAGAACGCTGGCTATGACATGAAAGGAAATCAAAGGATTAAACAGGATGCTTGGTCCAAGTCACCAGGAGTACTTGAAATGGTAAATGAGGAACAGATTCAGAGGTTTGGTTTTGACAAGGCCCTAAAATGCTCATATTGTGGTTAGAGATGATGCTGTGTGTGACTATGAGCTTGTTTCTGAGTTAGAATAATGTTTGAAGTCATAAGCAAACTATACTGGGTGATACCAAAAAATACTGAAGTAAATAAGAGTGTGTTTACTGTCCCTTATTGCTTTGAGTTAGGAACTAAGACTTTTCTTGCCATTGGGCTGTACTTGGAGTGGAATTTATGCAAATGATTTTTCTGGTTCCAAAGTCTTATTTATTTATTTATTTATTTAATATTTTACTTATTTATATTTCAAATGTTATCCCCCTTCCCAGTTACTCCCCCTATCCTTTTCTCTATCCTCCATGCTTCTATGATAGTGCTTGCCCACCCACCCACCCACCCACTCCTGCCTCAGCACTCTAGCATTCCCCTACACTGGGGCATCGTGCCCCTGCTCCACTCTGTCTCTGTAGTGGTTCCAGAGTCTTTAAACTTTACTATGCCACACACTCATTGGCTATGGACTTAGAGGATCCTCAGAATACATAACTATAATAATTTGACATGATAATATTACATAATTAATATAATTATCTGTTAATTTTGCTTATACATATGATAAAAATACAAGGAGAATTAAAGCCCATATTTAAGGAGATTTGAGGTAACCTAAAGAAGAGTTCATTGGTGCTTAAGGTTACTGAAGACATCAGAGACAAGATTTCTTTTTCTTTATTTTGTTTTTTTTTCACAGTGTCCCATAGATGACAATGTGTAATTACTTACACATTTATTACAAAGTATAAATAAAGCTCCAAGTTGGGACCTTACCACTATAAAAATTATGAGCATCAAGTAGATTCATGGCACAGTCCAAAAACCCCAGTTCTCTTGATTTAGAGGCAAGAGGATGTCTGATTTGAAAACTGGCAGAATCCTGTGTTCACACAGATTGAGAGAAAAGCAAGGGTATGTTTGAAATCAATGAATATGAAATAAAATAGAACCTTCTACTAGAAAACAAGGAGCACAAAGGAATATAAAGTTCTAAATCACCTGAGAAAAGTTAATCCTTGCAGTAAAGTTAACCCTGTATGTCAAATTCAGACTAATGCATAAAGCAAATTTTCTGATTACTGGATAGATGTGTAATGAGAAAACAAAATATGGCTTCCTAATCAAACCGTGAACAAGGATCATGGCAATAACCATGCTATGGTGGAAAGGAAATATCTAATGGGGCTTCAACCCTGGCAAAAGAACTATCTGTAACTAAGAAATGCTGAGTATGTGGGGCATAGACTCCTCAGGGAAGTCTTGTCAGTGAACAGCTCCCTCACTGGTTATGCAACAGCAAGCAGACAGCTGTGAAGTCACATGCATGTCAGTAACATCATGCAGACTGAGCAGGTTGTAGTTAAACTTTTAATGATATGTATCACGTATTATTACATATTACATATTAATAACATATAATTGTATATGTGTGTATGTGTAGATCAACAATTACACAAATAAAAATCATGAGTTTGGGGCAAGTAAAATGCATAAGAAAGGTTGGACAGAGGAATAGAAAGTCTGCTTTGCAGTGTAATTATGCTTTAACTTCAACAATTATTAACAATCGGAATTTAATTGTGTGAGGAATATCCAAACCATTAACAACAGTTTTTAGTTCCACAATGAACATAAAAACAAAACCTATAATTAACTGTTTTCTTATGGTAAATGGGAAGAGATAAATAGAAAACAGAGAGAAAAGTATGCAAGTATGTCAGGGCTATCATAAGAAATTATCAGAGAATTTTTTTTAACAGAAATGTATCCCCTCATTTCTTTTTCTGTATTCCTCTCATTTCTAAAAGCAAGCTATCCATGATGAAAGGGTTGGCAGCATTCGCTTCTTTCTGAGTCACCTCTCATCTCTTAACATAAGCTTTCCTTTGGGTGTCAGTCAGTGTCAGACTCTTTTAACCAGCATATCAGCCATATTAATGCAACCAGTAGGTCAGATGAACTTGTTTTAACTAAAATGGATCTTTGAAGAACCTACTGTATGAAAACAGAAATAAATAAAAAAAAAGGAGGACATGACAGTACCTATGTCTGTTGAAGGAGATCGTTTGTTTTAGACAAATAGGAGAGCAAGGTCAGAGGCAGAGGCATGTGAGAACATATAGATTAGACATGACTCTGAGTCACGTGAAGAGAGGTGAGAGGGGATGAAACAGCTAGATCAAGAGGCTGTGAAGGTGAAGTATAGACCAAAAATATGCAGCTAACCAACATGACTTTATTATACATGGTAGGCAAGTAGGTGAAGGGCAGCTCAGCCCCTGGGTTGAAGAAGTTTAGAGCAGGTTGCAGGGTATGACAGTCAAACCCTTTAATGTGTAGGGACTGGAGGATACTGGGAAAACCTGGAGGTCACTATACCTTGACATGTTAAATATGCACTTTGGCCATTTGTCCTGGGTCTGGGACCTAACACTTATCTCTATGTGTAGTCATAGCCTAATGCGCTAGATATTAGGACTTCAAAAGAGAAACAAGCAGAAATATGTCAAACAGTACCTCTGTCAATCTAATACCCTCAAGATCTCTCCATATTCCAGTTCAACTCCTTCTCCAAAGCATGTACTAAACATCTCCCAATAAATCTGTATTGGCACTGGAAGGAAGTATGACACAGTGTCAGACAGAATTCTTCACTCCTTAGTACAAGGAGATAAGTATGGATCGATTCGCATTCTTCTACATGATAACAACCAGTTGTGCCAGCACCAATTGTTGAAAATGCTGTCTTTCTTCCACTGGATGGTTTTAGCTCCCTTGTCGAAGATCAAGTGACCATAGGTGTGTGGGTTCATTTCTGGGTCTTCAATTCTATTCCATTGGTCTACTTGTCTGTTTCTATACCAGTACCATGCAGTTTTTATCACAATTGCTCTGTAGTAAAGCTTTAGGTCAGGCATGGTGATTCCACGAGAGGTTCTTTTATCCTTGAGGAGACTTTTTGCTATCCTAGGTTTTTTGTTATTCCAGATGATTTGCAAATTGCTCCTTCTAATTCGTTGAAGAATTGAGTTGGAATTTTGATGGGGATTGCATTGAATCTGTAGATTGCTTTTGGCAAGATAGCCATTTTTACAATGTTGATCCTGCCAATCCATGAGCATGGGAGATCTTTCCATCTTCTGAGATCTTCTTTAATTTCTTTCTTCAGAGATTTGAAGTTTTTATCATACAGACCTTTCACCTCCTTAGTTAGCGTTACGCCAAGATATTTTATACTATTTGTGACTATTGAGAAGGGTGTTGTTTCCCTAATTTCTTTCTCAGCCTGTTTATTCTTTGTATAGAGAAAGGCCATTGACTTGTTTGAGTTTGTTTTATATCCAGCTACTTCACCGAAGCTGCTTATCAGGTTTAGGAGTTCTCTGGTAGAATTTTTAGGGTCACTTATATATACTATCATATCATCTGCAAAAAGTGATATTTTGACTTCCTCTTTTCCAATTTATATCCCCTTGATCTCCTTTTGTTGTCGAATTGCTCTGGCTAATACTTCAAGTACTATGTTGAAAAGGTAGGGAGAAAGTGGGCAGCCTTGTCTAGTCCCTGATTTTAGTGGGATTGCTTCCAGCTTACTAAGGTCAAATCTAAGTGGATCAAAGAACTTCACATAAAACCAGAGACACTGAAACTTATAGAGGAGAAAGTGGGGAAAAGCCTTGAAGATATGGGCACAGGGGAAAAATTCCTGAAAGAACAGCAATGGCATGTGCTGTAAGATCGAGAATTGACAAATGGGACCTAATGAAACTCCAAAGTTTCTGCAAGGCAAAAGACACCGTCAATAAGACAAAAAGACCACCAACAGATTGGGAAAGGATCTTTACCTATCCTAAATCAGATAGGGGGCTAATATCCAACATATATAAAGAACTCAAGAAGGTGGACTTCAGAAAATCGAACAACCCCATTAAAAAATGGGGCTCAGAACTGAACAAAGAATTCTCACCTGAGGAATACCGAATGGCAGAGAAGCACCTGAAAAAATGTTCAACATCCTTAATCATCAGGGAAATGCAAATCAAAACAACCCTGAGATTCCACCTCACACCAGTCAGAATGGCTAAGATCAAAAATTCAGGTGACAGCAGATGCTGGCGTGGATGTGGAGAAAGAGGAACACTCCTCCATTGTTGGGATTGCAGGCTTGTACAACCACTCTGGAAATCAGTCTGGCGGTTTCTCAGAAAATTGGACATAGTACTACCAGAGGATCCAGCAATACCTCTCCTCGGCATTTATCCAGAAGATGCCCCAACTGGTAAGAAGGACACATGCTCCACTATGTTCATAGCAGCCTTATTTATAATAGCCAGAAGCTGGAAAGAACCCAGATGCCCCTCAACAGAGGAATGGATACAGAAAATGTGGTACATCTACACAATGGAGTACTACTCAGCTATTAAAAAGAATGAATTTATGAAATTCCTAGCCAAATGGATGGACCTGGAGGGCATCATCCTGAGTGAGGTAACACATTCACAAAGGAACTCACACAATATGTACTCACTGATAAGTGGATATTAGCCCCAAACCTAGGATTCCCAAGATATAAGGTACAATTTGCTAAACATATGAAACTCAAGAAGAATGAAGACTGAAGTGTGGACACTATGCCCCTCCTTAGAATTGGGAACAAAACACCCATGGAAGGAGTTACAGAGACAAAGTTTGGAGCTGAGATGAAAGGATGGACCATGTAGAGACTGCCATATCCAGGGATCCACCCCATAATCAGCATCCAAACGCTGACACCATTGTATACCCTAGCAAGATTTTATTGAAAGGACCCAGATGTAGCTATCTCTTCTGAGAGTATGCCGGGGCCTAGCAAACACAGAAGTGGATGCTCACAGTCAGCTAATGGATGGATCACAGGGCTCCCAATGGAGGAGCTAGAGAAAGAACCCAAGGAGCTAAAGGGATCTGCAACCCTATAGGTGGAACAACATTATGAACTAACCAGTACCCCGGAGCTCTTGACTCTAACTGCATATGTATCAAAAGATGGCCTAGTCGGCCATCACTGGAAAGAGAGACCCATTGGACACGTAAACTTTGTATGCCCCAGTACAGGGGAACGCCAGGGCCAAAAAGGGGGAGTGGGTGTGTAGGGGAGTGGGGGTGTGTGGGTATGGGGGACTTTTGATATAGCATTGGAAATGTAAATGAGCTAAATACCTAATAAAAATGGGAAAAAAAAGAATTCTTCACTCCCTGTGAAATATTCGAATTAGGCAAGGTATTTGTTTTCACAACACACTGATGGGATAATCACAGAACAGACATTGTTATTTCATGTTGCAGAAATTAGGATGGAAAAAAATGCATTTCAAGCAAGCCTGACCAAGCACATGAAATTGTATTTGATTTTAAAGTTCAAGAAAAATTGCCAGAGTTTTGTGTATGTATGCCTGACAATAAATTGCTTGCACTGTAAACACAAGGACATGAGTTTAATCCTCAGAACCTATGTAAAAGAATTGGGTCTGACCGTATAATCTTTCCATCCTAGGACTTGTAAGGAATAAATAAGAGAAACCCTGGGACTTCTCAATCTGACCCACATGATAAAATCCAGGCCAGTGAAAGAATTGTCTCAAATAAATGAAAAATGGTACTTATGAGATGGCTCAGTAGGTGTAGGCATTTGCCACCAAACAGGACCCACATAGTAGACTCATATGTAAGTCATTCTCTGACATGTCTTTGATATCCACATGCCCTCACATATAAATACAAACACCACACACACACACACACACACACACACGTGAATGCCTATGCACACACATGGCAATATGCACATGAGCATACTAATCATTTGCGAACCAACATATTGCCCAGTTAACTGTGTGGTGGCAGCATTTCCTTATTTTAATAGTTTCCATTTTGAAGAAACTCTGTGCTAATTGAGAACATTGTATAGAATTTTTAGTTTTGTATTGCATATCTTATACTTTATAAGAACAGAAAAATAAAGATTAAGGTGTGATTAAACAAATTGTCTTTTTAAATTTTATTTTATTTTTATTAAATATTTTCTTTATTTACATTACAAATGTTATAGTCTTTCCTGGTTTCCCCTCCAAAAACCCACTATCCCCTCCACCCTCCCCCTGCCTATCAACCCACCAACTTCTGCTTTCTGATCCTGGCATTTCCCTACACTGGGACATCAAGCCTTCACAGGACCATGGTCCTCTCTTCCCATTGAGGACCTACAAGGTCATCCTTTGCTACATATGTGGCTGGAGCCAAGGGTCCCTCCATGTGTACTCTCTGGTTGGTGGTTTAGTCTCTGGGAGCTCTGGGGGCACTGGATGGTTCATGTTCTTGTTCCTCCTATAGGGCTGCAAACCCCTTCAGCTCCTTGGTTACTTTCACTAGCTCCTCTATTGGGGTTGGCTTCAAGCATCCACCTCTGTATTTGTCAGGCACTGGCAGTCTCTCAGGAGATACCTATATCAGGCTCCTGTCAGCAAGTACTTGTTAGCATCCATACTAGTCTCTAGGTTTGGTGGTTGTATATGGGATAGATCCCCAGGTGGGGCAGTCTCTGGATGGCCTTTCCCCCAGTCTCTGCTCCACACTTGTCTATATATCTCCTCCCTTGGGTATTTTGTTCCCCCTTCTAGGAAGGACCAAATTATCCACACTTTGATATTTCTTCTTCTTGAGCTTCCTGTGGTCTGTGAATTGTATCTTGGGTATTCCATGATTCTGGGCTAATATCCACTTATCAGTGAGTGCATATCATGTGTGTTCTTTTGTTATTGTGTTACCTCACTCAGGATGATATTTTCAAGTGTGGCAATGGTCCTTTTTCCTGACCACCTCATGAGAAGCACTAACTTATTTCAATTGAATGACCTCATGCATTCCATGTATCATGGAACTGTTAACACTATTCCTTCAGTGGGGGGGTCAGATTTGTAGTTTCTTGATTTTTATGCAGTTTTATAATATTTTTCATTCACTTTATTATATGTATGTCTCCTAGCTTTCATTCCCCCTTCCCTATCCCACACACCCTGTTTTGAAACACATCTACTTAGCTCTGAGATACTGTGAGTCACATTAATATAAGACTTTGAGTGGAGTTTAGTTTCCAGGGGAGTCTGTACTCATAACGGTGAATAATAATGATGTTGAAGGCTAAATGATATTAATTAAGTAATCTGACTAATAATAAGAGAATGGTGGGTAAAATCTTATCAGTTTTTCTAGGCCAATGATCTAATGAAGATACATATCAATGTTGAACATTTACATGACAAATTATTATAGAATAATTCCCACATTCCATACTACAGACTATGGAAAGATAGAAATGTATGTCATAATGTAAATCAGGACTTTAGGTGTAAGTGTATATTTATTTGGTATACATGGAGGTATTAATTCACATGTCCTTGGTAATGAGCTAGATTTTCTTCCACTATCCCATCTTTTTTATGGTAACTTAGGGACGAATATCCTCTTATCTATATATTAATGAGGAAGTAATTGTTTAAGGGAGTCCTCTTGTAAACAATCTGAAAAGAGTCATGCTGCTTCTAGGGTTTTAATATTGCCTTTACTTTTATTTATTTTTCTTTGTTTTCTCTCTGTATCTAGCTACTTTTCTTCAATAAAAGGAAGCAAGGAATTATATTCTTTAATTATAGAATTTTCCCACATACAAGAACAAGGAAAGAAAAACATAAATTTTATTAAGAATATTAGAAAGGGAAGAATCCTAAAAAGTAATTGTATATTCTAAGTGGCATAAGAAAACATAAAAAGTAACAGAATGATAACAGAAATTTCAAAGAACTGAAAGTTCCAGTACTATCAGAAAAAATTGCAATTCAGTTTATAAAAGAACTGCGTGATTTCTCACAGGTCACATGTCATCTTTTCAATGTTACAGTGGTAAAGTTAGAATGTATTGATGATAACATGTACATCTGTCTTCAGAATCACTCTGTATTTTGATGTTCTTTTTAAAATTGAAACTATTGAAGGAGATGGGATTAGAATAAATCTAATTAGTTTTCATTCATTTACAAAAAAGAACTATACAAAGAATCAACCAAACCAGGAGCTGGTTCTTTGAGAAAAACAACAAGATAGATAAACCCTTAGCCAGACTAAATCAGAGGGCACAGAGTCAGAATCAAAATTAACAAAATCAGAAATGAAAAGGGAGACACAACAGAAGAAATTAAGGAAATTCAAAACATCATTAAATCCTACTACAAAAGCCTATATTCAACAAAACTGGAAAATCTGGGTGAAATGAACAAATTTCTAGACAAATACCAAATACTGAAGTTAAAACAGGATCAGATAAACCACCTAAAAATTTCCATGACCTCGAAAGAAATAGAACCAGTTATTAAACATCTGAAAAAAAAATCCCAGGACCAGATGGGTTTTGGGGAGAATTCTATCAGAGCTTCAAAGAAGTCCTAGTACCAAAACTTTTCAAAATATTCCACAAAATAGAAATAGAAGGAATACTATGCAATCTGTGCTATGAGGCCACAATTACACCTATTCCTAAACCACATAAAGACCCAACAAAGAGAGGGAATTTCATACCAATTATTCTAATGAATATTGATGCAAAAGTACTCAATAAAATTCTTGCAAACCAAATCTAAGAACACATTAAACAATCATCCAACATGACCAAATACGCTTCATTCCATGGATGCATGACTGTTTCAATATCTGGAAATCTGTCAATGTAATCCACTATATAAAAAACTCAAAGGAAAAAAGAAAAAAAAAAACACATGTTCATTTCATTAGATGCTGAGAAAGCATTTGACAAAATCCACCACCCCTTCATGAACTAGCAAGATTTTGCTGAAATGACCCAGATATAGCTGTCTCTTGTGAGACCATGCCGGGGCCTAGCAAACACAGAAGTGAATGTTCACAGTCAGCTATTGGATGGATCACAGGGCCCCCAATGGAGGAGCTAGAGAAAGTACCCAAGGAGCTAAAGGGATCTGCAACCCTATAGGTGGAACAACAATATGAACTAACCAGTAAGCCAGAGCTCTTGTCTCTAGCTGCTTATGTATCAAAAGATAGCCTAGTCGGCTGTCACTGGAAAGAGAGGCCCATTGGACTTACAAACTTTATATGCCCCTGTACAGGGGAACGCCAGGGCCAAAAAGGGGGAGTGGGTGAGTAGGGGAGTTGGCGGGATGGGTATGGGGGGCTTCTGGGATAGCATTGGAAATGTAAATGAGGAAAATACCTAATAAAAAATTTTAAAAAATGAATTCAAAGCCCAAACCTATACATAGTAAAAGTAATACACAGCAAACAAGTGGCCAACATCGAACAAAATGGAGAGAAACTTGAAGCAATCCCACTAAAATCAAGGACTAGACAAGGCTGCCCACTTCCTCTCTACCTGTTAACTATAGTACTTGAAAGAAACCCTAGCCAGAGCAATTAGGAGGTCAACAAAAGGAGGTCAAATGGATACAAATTAGAAAGAAAGAAGTCAAAATAATACTATTTGCAGTTGATATGATAGTATATTTAAGTGACCCCAGAAATTCCATCAAAAAATTCCTACAGCTGAAAAACAACGTCAGCAAAGAGTCTGGATATAAAATTAACTCAAACAAATAAGTAGCCTTCCTATACTCAAAGGATAAACAAGCTGAGAAAGAAATTAGGGAAATGACACCCCTCACAATAGTCATAAATAATATAAAATACCATGGTGTGACTCTAAGGAAGTGAAAGATCTGTATGATAAGAACTTCAAGTCTCTGAAGAAAGAAATCAAAGATCTCAGAAGATGGAAAGATCTCCCATGCTTATGGATTGGCAGGATTAAGAGAGTAAAAATGGTCACATTGCTGAAAGCAATCTACAGATTCAATGCAATCCCCATCAAAATTCCAATGCAATTCTTCATAGAGTTAGAAAGAACAATTTGAAAATTCACCTGGAATAATAAAAACCCCAGGATAGTGAAAATTATTCTCTACAATAAAAAATTTCTGTGGGAATCACCATTCCTGATCTCAAGCTGTATTACAGACCAATAGTGATAAAATCTGCATGGTATTGTTGCAGAGACAGGCAGGAAGATCAGCGGAATAGAACTGAAGACCCAGAAAAGAAACCACAAACCTATGGTCACTTGATCTTTGAAAAAGGTGCTAAAACCATCAACTGAAAAAAAGACAGCATTTTCAACTTATGGTGCTCATTCAACTGATAGTTAGCTTGTAGAAGAATGCAAATTAATCCATTCTTATTTCCTTGCACAAAGCTCAATTCCAAGTGGATCAAGGAACTCCACATAAAACCAGAGACACTGAAAATAATATAAGAGAAAGTGGGGAAGAGCCTTGAACACAGGGCACAGAGAAAATTTTCCTAGAGAACACCAATGGCTTATGCACTAAGATAAATAATTGACAAACTGAACCTCATAAAATTGCAATGCTTCTGTAAGGCAAAGGACACTGCCAATAGGACAAAATGGCAACTAACAGATTGGGAAAAGATTTTACTAACACTACATCTGATAGAGTGTTAATATCCAATATATATAAGAACTCAAGAAGTTAGAATCCAGAGAACCAAATAACCCCATTAAAAAAGTGGGGTAAAGAGCTAATCAAAGAATTCTCAACTGAGGAATACTTAATGGCTGAGAAGTCCCTACACAATGGAGTTCTACTCAGCTATAAAAAACAATGAATTTATGAAATTCTTAGGCAAATGGATACATCTGTAGGATATCATTCTGAGTGAGGTAACCCAACCAAAAAGAAGTCACTTGATATGCACTCACTGATAAGTGGATATTAGCCCAGAAACCTAGAATACCCAAGATACAATTTGCAAACAATAAGAAAATCAAGAAGGAAGACCAACGCATGCATATGTCATTCCTTCCTAGAATAGGGAATAAAATACCCATGGAAGGAGTTACAGAGAGAAAGTTTGGAGCTGGGATGAAAGAATGGACTATCCAGAGACTACCCCACCCGGCGGTCCATCCCATAATCAACCACCAAACACAGACACTAGTGCATATGTCAGCAAGATTTTGCTGAAAGGACCCTCACATAGCTGTCTCTTGTGAGGCTATGCCAGTGCCTGGTAAATACAGAAGTGGATGCTCACAGTCATCTATTGGATGGAACATAGGGCCCCCAATGGAGGAGCCATAGAAAGTACCCAAGGAGCTGAAGGGGTCTGCAACACTATAGGTGGAACAACAATATGAACTAATCAGTACCCCCAGAGCTCGTGTCTCTAGCTGCATATGCAGGAGAAGAAGGCCTAGTCAGTCATCATTGGGAAGAGAAGCCCCTTGGTCTTGCAAACTTCATATGCCCCAGTACAGGGGAATGCCAGTGCCAAGAAGTGGGAGTGAGTGGGTAGGGGGAGCAGGGCAGGGGGAGGGTATAGGGGACTTTTGGGATAGCATTTAAAATGTAAATGAAAAAAATATCTATTGAAAAATAATAAAAAAAGAAATGTTCAACATCCTTAGTCATCAGGGAAATGCAAATCAAAACAGCCCTGAGATTCTATCTCACACCAGTCAGAATGGCTAAGATCAAAACCTCAGGTGACAGCAGATGCTGGCAAGGATGTGGAGAAAGAGGAACAGTTTTCCACTTTTGGTGGGATTGGATGCTAGTACAACCACTCTGGAAATCAGTTTGGAAGTTCCTCAGAAAATTGGACCTAGCTATACTACTCCTGGACATATATCCAAAAGATGCTCCAACATATAACAAGTACACAAGCTCTACTATGTTCATAGTAGCCTTATTTATAATAGCCAGAACCTGGAAAGAACACAGATGTCCCTTAACAGAGGAATAGATACAGAAAATATGGAACATTTACACAATGCAGTGTATTACTCTGCTATTAAAAACAATGAATTCATGAAAATTCTTAGGCAAATGGATTAAACTAGAAAATATCAACCTGAGTGAGGTACCCAATCACAGTAGAACACACATGGTGTGTACTCACTGATAAGTGGATATTAACCATAAATCACAGAATACCCAAGATCCAATTCATAGACCACAAGAAACTCAAGAAGGAAGACCAAAATGTGGATACTTTGGTCCTTCCTAGAAAGGGGAGGAAAAGACCTACAGGAGGAGATACAGAGACAAAGTGTGGAGCAGAGTCTGAGGGAAAGGCCATCCAGAAATTGCCCCACCTCGGAATCTATCCCATATAGAGACACAAAACCCAGACACTATTGTGGATGCCAACAAGTGCTTGTTGACAGGAGGCTGATATAGCTGTTTCCTCAGAGTTTCTGCCAGAGCCTGACAAATACAGAGGCAGATGCTTATAGCCACACATTGTACTAAGCAAGTAGGTCCCCAGTCGAGGAGTTAGAGAATGAACTCAAGTAGCTGAAGGGACCCCATAGGAGGAACAAAAATATCAACCAAGGAGAACCCCCAGAGCTCCTAGGGACAAAACTATGAATTGAAGAATATACATGGAGAGACCATGACTCCAGCGGCATATGTATCAGATTATGGCCTTGTCAGGCATCAGTGGGAAAAGAGACCCTTGGTCCTCTGAAGACTAGATGCATCAGTGTGGGTGAATACTAGGGTGGGAAGCAGGAGTGTGTGGACGGGTAGGGGAACACTATCAGAAGCAGGGGGAGAGGGGTTGGTATAGGGAGTTTTCAGTGGAGAATCCTGGTAAAACGATAACATTTGAAATGTAAATAAAGAAAATATCTAATAAAAATTTAAAAAAAGAAAAGAAAAGAAAAAGAAATTATAGAAGTAATCTGGGTGGAACCTCTGATTTCCAGAGTGATTGTACCAGATTAATTACAATCCCACCAGCAATGGAGGAGAGTTCCCTTTTCTCCATGCATCTCCAACATTTGTTGTCACCTGTGTTTTTGATATTAGCCATTCTGATTGGTATAATGTGTAATCTCATAGTCATTTTGATTTTCATTTCTCTGATCTCTAATGACTCTGAACATTTTTAAGTGCTACTGAGCCATTTGAGATTCCTCAATTGTAAATTCTCAGTTTAGTTCTATATCACATTTTTTTGATTGGGTTGTTTAGTTTTTTAGTGACTAACTTCTTGAGTTCTTTATATATTTTGGATATTAGCCCTCTATTGGCTGTGGGGTTAGTGCAGGTTTTCTCCCAATCTGTAGGTTTCAGGTTTGTCTTATTGACTATATCCTTTGTAATACAGAAGCTTTCCAGTTTCATGAGGTACCGTTTTTCAATTGCTGATCTAAAAGCATGAGCCACAGGGTGTTTCAACACTGCTTATAGTATATTTGCTATTGATTGATCTTTATTTGTAAACAGTATATTTGATATGGTTTATTCAGTACTCAGATATTGGAACAGTTACTTATGTGTTTAATTATCTTGAATTATTTTCAAAGATTTTAAAAATGCAGCATAAGAACTTGCTTCACATAATAGTGATTTACTACATTATAGTATCTTTGTCAAGAAATGGGTGGGAGCACCCTCCTTGGGGGATGGAGGAGTGAGATGGGGGATTTCCGAATGGGAGACCTGGAAAGGGGAGAAAATTTGAAAATATCAAAACACACACACACACACACACACACACACACACACACACACCAAACTAACTAAATAAATAAATAAAATAAATGATCTGGATTTTTACTTAAAAAAAAAAAAAGAAAGAAAAGAAAAGAAATGTGGGGATTGTGTAGCTAAGTACTATATTTAGTGCCTTGAAAAGCAAAATCAATGTTTGGGCAGATCCCTTTTATTTACATATTTTTTATTTATTTTTTGTTGATAGTTCAGCTAGCTCTCTAGCTTTTCTCCAGTCACAGACTGCACAGACCCTGCACTGTGGCTGAGGCGTTCGCTATTTCCTTTTGTTTTGTTTTCAAGTTTACTAGTATAGTCTTTACTCCAAATTGGTGACTTCATGATCATGTCTCAATAATTTATTTAACTAGAACATGAGTATCAGAATAATTTGTTTCAACTAAAGTCATTTTCTTAAGACATTTATATGAACCTGCAAAATTTCCATCAGTTTCTCAACATTTTACAGTCTAGAATGAAATCTGAACTTCTCTGTTTCAAAAGTGAGAAACACACAATTCATAATAAGAGGGTTAGAAGTCTCCTTGGTCCCACAGTTTGGTCTCTCACACCTTGGAATATACCTAACATATAAGGGTGACACTGAAATGTGAATTGCTTTGTCAGTTTTTCTTTTAAACCCAGTTGAATAAAATAAAAATCAGTCTGAAACTGAAGAATAGAGAACCTATGAAATGATGGAAGTAACAGTAGGATGGATTGTGATCCACTAGTTAAAGGAAATAGCAATACAATCAGTTACATAAAAATACAAGAAAACCAAAGTGTAACCTAATAGCATCGAGTGGGGCAGATTGTTGCTTGTAGCAATTACTGTGGCTATAATTTTCAAGATAAAGTTCCTACAGAAATGCAGTGACAATTTACAAGTTAGATAGATAAATAAATGATTGATAGATGGTACACAGATAGGACAAAGGGAAGTAGGAGAGACAAACAAACTATGCAAGAGAGGAGAGCAAAATGATAGTGAAGAAGGAAAAGAGAATGTTTGCTATGAAAACCTATAGAAGGCTCCTCTTAGGCTCTTGCCAGAATACCAATCATCTTCAAAGAATGCCACACATAGAAGTACTTGAAAACAATAGGCAGAACTTTTTATTGTACCAACTGACACCATATTGGAAGCATCATTCTGACCTTAAAACTCACCATGTGAGTCACAACACCTGGCAAAACGTGAGCAAAGAACTACTCTCTCTAAGATTTACTTCACAGTTCCAGGATTAAGAAACGTGTTTCAGTGTACTGACCTGGCCTTTTGCCTTCTTGAGTTTTGCTTCTTGCTAACTGTATTTGCTAACTGAAGTATGTCAGCCAGGATGACTTTTTTTGTGTACAAAAGAGAAAGAACAGTGAGGTTTGGTCCTGCATGATTTGGGCGAACTAACTTTCAGCCATCAGCCAGTAAAACGACTTCCCATTTGGCTTTAAGAATGTCTGTTTGTTCTATGGTGGAATTACCTTGCAATAGATGAGATATTGTAAGATAAATGATAATGTACATTCTCATGAGGCAGAATGAAAATATGTCTTATTCCTGTATTCTATATAGAAATCCAAAAGATCATATATATGAGTCCTTTTATCAAAATAAAAATTGGACCAAAATTTGTTTTCACTTTCTTCAAATTAGATTTATGAAGTACAGAACCAAAATGAAGTGTTTCAGATGACAACTTAAACCATTAAAGTCATTCAAGCACACTCAGCCTTTATCAAAATATGACTCACAATAACTGTATATTGTTTTTAATATGCTGCATCCATCTACAGGAAAAATGAACCAAAAGAACACAAATAAATAATTAGGAGTCATGGACAACACAGGATGGAATATCCAGATAGATTCTGAAAGTACAAGTACACTCAAACATAATCCTAGAAAGGAAATATGACAGAAAACATGATTGTGAGTGGAAAACACCTATGTGAATTTGCTGAACATAAAAAATAAGTATCTAAAATTTTGAGAGGGGAACAGAAAGATGGCTCCACATAGAAGAAACCTTGTTACTCTTTCACATGATTAGAAGTTGAATCTCCACACCAATATCGGGGGGGGGGGGACGACACTCAAACCTGCCTAAATCTCTAGTTCTAGGGGATTCAATACCCTTTTCTAGCTTTCATGGATACTAAATTTCTGGGAACCCCTGCACACACATACACATAACTAATAGTAAATCTTTAAACAAACAAACAAACAAAATTGTATCAGGGATATAAACACTGAATAATATATATATATATATTATGTATTGGTATTCTTGGTTGGCAACTTGGCTACATCTGGAATCAAACTGCTGGGTATGCCTGTGATGATATAAATATAAATTAATTCATTTGAAGTGGTAAGACTAACTTTTATATTGGACCTTTCAGGTGATATATATACTTCAATGAAGATCTGTTTGAAGTGGGGAAAATCCAACTTTTTTGAGCAATGCCTCCTGCTGGCTTCCTATATAAATGACATAAAAGAAGGAAGCTTGCTCCCTTTGCCTGGTTGCTCTCACTATTTCGGGCAAATCCACTCTTCCACTGGTATTAGAGCCTAAGACATTAGGATTCTGGAATGTAGTAAAGACCAGCTGAAACGTCTAGCCTTATGGACAAAACAACTACTGGATTTTTGAAAATTTTGTTGTTAGACATTATTAGACTAGCTAAACTATAGCTTATATGCCTGTAGGCCATTCTAATAAATCCCATGTATATATATATATATACAATATAAACAATATATTATATATATATATTCATACATGAACACATGCACACACACATACACACACATAAACACAGCATGACTAATACAACATGATAGCCATTCAAAGAACAACCTTAAGAGAAAATCCTTGAAGACTGGAAATTAACTGCCTGTCATGTCCATGCAAAGTAAACATTGTGAATAACAAGAGTTGATTTGAAAAACCATCATAAACATAGAGATCATAAATAATTAAATAGAAACAAGTAATTTACTTAATGTTACTTATTACAATAATTAACCTAAGTAGATGTAAAGCAAGCCATAATAGAATCTTTAGTGATACAGTGTAAACATGGCAGCATGGGGAATTGCCATGTATATAGAAACTGGCAGAAGACTTGTCTGTTTCAGAAACTGTACAAATCAACAGACAATGGAATACTGGTAAAAAGAAATAAAACATCTGCCTCTGTATTTTTCAGGCTATGGCAGAGCCTTTCAAGAAAAGCTATATCAGACTCCTGTCTCAACTATTGGACTGAGCATGGGAGCCTCAATGGTGAAATTAGAAAAAGGACTGAAGGTGCTGAAGGGGTTTGCAACCCCATAGGAGGAACAATAATATCAACCAATGAGAAGCCCCAGAGCTCACAGGGACTAAACCACGAACCAAAGAGTACCCATGGAGGAACCCATGGCTCCAGCCGCATATGTAACAAAGGATGGGTTTGTCTGGCATCAGTGGAAGGAGAGGCCCTTGGTCCTGTGAAAGCTTGATGCCCCAGTGTAGGAGAATGCCAGGGTGGTGAGTTGGGAGTATGGGGAGCACCCTCATAGAAATAGGGGAAGGGGGAAGAGAAGAGGGATTTTCCAGAGGGGAAATGGGGAAAGGGGATAACATTTGAAATGCAAATAAATAAAATATCCAATAAAAAATTAAGATAGAGACAAAATCTTTTCAAAAAACTTTCAGAAATGAATTGGTTTCATTTTAGAAACCATTTTCAACAAAAGCTGACAAGTCTCAATATTAACACCTGTTACTATAATGTGAAATAAATCAAGCACCAGGAAGAATGATATTGACAGTTGAAGTAAGATGTAAGTAAGGATTCCAATAGCTTATCCTGGATCCAGATCTTGCCCAAGCCTTATGTGATAGAGTATATCGGCTAATAATGTTTTATATTGTTAAAATGTTATTTAAGAAGATGAAGAATACATAAGAGAAATTATAAGATTACTAAAATCTTAACAATATTGATTTTACATAAAATTATATCAACCCCAAAAAATCACAGTATAAACAAATAATCAAACACAGCAAAAATAATAAATGCATGACCAATTATGTAGGAAGTTTTATTTATAATAATTTACCCGCTCTGTGTATATGTTTCTATTATATATTTATGTGTGTGTGTGTGTGTGTGTGTGTGTGAGATATAGCAAATATAATGTAAGTATACTCATCCTCTGATGTCTCATAAGAACTATTTCAGGAAGCAATCAAATCCTATGAATACCAAAATCTATATATGTTGAATGCTCTCAAATAATACAATGTAAGGTTTGTCTATAATCTGCCTGCATTTTTCTGAGTACATTAACACAACTCAATTTATAACATCTAATACACAGTCTTTTATAAATATTTGTTCTACTATGCTTCTTAGAGAATAAAGATAAGAAAATTAATTCATGTGTTTAGAAGAGATAAATTTCTTTGGAATATATTTATTTATACTTATAAGATTCATAGATTTAGAATCCATTGATATAGTGGAATTCTTACATTGAGTAGATAGACCCAGCTATATGACTTATTATAGTAGACAATCTTCTTACTAAGTAAAAATTTTAAAAACAAAAATGAAGAAAAAGAAAGAATGAGAAACAATCCTCAACAAATAGAAGAAGATGGAAATAATCCCATTAATTCTATTAGATCACCCCAAATTTGAGGCTGGCCTTCAATAAAATAGAAAACAACAGAAAGCACACATACTCATGGAAACTGAACAACTATAAACTTAATGATAACTTGGTCAGGGAAGAAATAAAGAATGAAATGATGGACTTTCTAGAATTAAATGAAAATGAAAGCACTACATACCCATATTTACAGGACACAATGAAAGCAGTGCTAAGAGGAAAATTCATAGCACTAAGTGCCTTTTTAAAAAAATTGGAAATATCTCATATTAGCAACTTAACAGCACACCTGAAAACTCTAGAACAAAAAGAAGCAAACACACAAGTAGTAGGTAGCAGGAGATAGCCAAACTCAGGGCTAAAATCAACCAAATAGAAACAAAGGTAACTACTCGAGCCCCGGGCTACCTTGCCAGCAGAGTCTTGCCCAACACCCGCAAGGGCCCACACGGGACTCCCCACGGGACCCTAAGACCTCTGGTGAGTGGAACACAGCGCCTGCCCCAATCCAATCTCGCGGAACTTGAGACTGTGGTACATAGGGAAGCAGGCTACCCGGGCCTGATCTGGGGCACAAGTCCCTTCCGCTCGACTCGAGACTCGAGCCCCGGGCTACCTTGCCAGCAGAGTCTTGCCCAACACCCGCTAGGGCCCACACGGGACTCCCCACGGGACCCTAAGACCTCTGGTGAGTGGAACACAGCGCCTGTCCCAATCCAATCGCGGGGAACTTGAGACTGTGGTACATAGGGAAGCAGGCTACCCGGGCTTGATCTGGGGCACAAACCCCTTCCGCTCCACTCGAGCCCCGGGCTACCTTGCCAGCTGAGTCGCCTGACACCCGCAAGGGCCCACACAGGATTCCACACGTGATCCAAAGACCTCTAGTGAGTGGAACACAACTTCTGCCAGGAATCTCGTTCGAACACCAGATATCTGGGTACCTGCCTTGCAAGAAGAGAGCTTGCCTGCAGAGAATACTCTGCCCACTGAAACTAAGGAGAGTGCTACCCTCCAGGTCTGCTCATAGAGGCTAACAGAGTCACCTGAAGAACAAGCTCTTAACAGTGACAACTAAAACAGCTAGCTTCAGAGATTACCAGATGGCGAAAGGCAAACGTAAGAATCCTACTAACAGAAATCAAGACCACTCACCATCATCAGAACGCAGCACTCCCACCCCACCTAGTCCTGGGCACCCCAACACAACCGAAAATCTAGACCCAGATTTAAAAACATTTCTCATGATGATGATAGAGGACATCAAGAAGGACTTTCATAAGTCACTTAAAGAATTACAGGAGAGCACTGCTAAAGAGTTACAGGCCCTTAAAGAAAAGCAGGAAAACACAGCCAAACAGGTAGAAATCATTAAAGAAAAACAGGAAAACACATCCAAACAGGTGATGGAAATGAACAAAACCATACTAGAACTAAAAGGGGAAGTAGACACAATAAAGAAAACCCAAAGCGAGGCAACGCTGGAGATAGAAACCCTAGGAAAGAAATCTGGAACCATAGATGCGAGCATCAGCAACAGAATACAAGAAATGGAAGAGAGAATCTCAGGTGCAGAAGATTCCATAGAGAACATCGACACAACAGTCAAAGAAAATACAAAATGCAAAAGGATCCTAACTCAAAACATCCAGGTAATCCAGGACACAATGAGAAGACCAAACCTACGGATAATAGGAATTGATGAGAATGAAGATTTTCAACTTAAAGGGCCAGCTAATATCTTCAACAAAATAATAGAAGAAAACTTCCCAAACATAAAAAAAGAGATGCCCATGATCATACAAAAAGCCTACAGAACTCCAAATAGACTGGACCAGAAAAGAAATTCCTCCCGACACATAATAATCAGAACAACAAATGCACTAAATAAAGATAGAATATTAAAAGCAGTAAGGGAGAAAGGTCAAGTAACATATAAAGGAAGGCCTATCAGAATTACACCAGACTTTTCACCAGAGACTATGAAAGCCAGAAGAGCCTGGACAGATGTTATACAGACACTAAGAGAACACAAATGCCAGCCCAGGCTACTATACCCGGCCAAACTCTCAATTACCATAGATGGAGAAACCAAAGTATTCCACGACAAAACCAAATTCACACAATATCTTTCCACCAATCCAGCCCTTCAAAGGATAATAACAGAAAAGAAGCAATACAAGGACGGAAATCACGCCCTAGAACAACCAAGAAAGTAATCATTCAACAAACCAAAAAGAAGACAGCCACAAGAACAGAATGCCAACTCTAACAACAAAAATAAAAGGGAGCAACAATTACTTTTCCTTAATATCTCTTAATATCAATGGACTCAATTCCCCAATAAAAAGACATAGACTAACAGACTGGCTACACAAACAGGACCCAACATTCTGCTGCTTACAGGAAACCCATCTCAGGGAAAAAGACAGACACTACCTCAGAGTGAAAGGCTGGAAAACAATTTTCCAAGCAAATGGACTGAAGAAACAAGCTGGAGTAGCCATTTTAATATCGGATAAAATCGACTTCCAACCCAAAGTTATCAAAAAAGACAAGGAGGGACACTTCATACTCATCAAAGGTAAAATCCTCCAAGAGGAACTCTCAATTCTGAATATCTACGCACCAAATGCAAGGGCAGCCACATTCATTAGAGACACTTTAGTAAAGCTCAAAGCATACATTGCACCTCACACAATAATAGTGGGAGACTTCAACACACCACTTTCTTCAAAGGACAGATCGTGGAACAGAAACTAAGCAGGGACACAGTGAAACTAACAGAAGCTATGAAACAAATGGACCTGACAGATATCTACAGAACATTTTATCCTAAAACAAAAGGATATACCTTCTTCTCAGCACCTCACGGGACATTCGACAAAATTGACCATATAATTGGTCACAAAACAGGCCTCAATAGATACAAAAATATTGAAATTGTCCCATGTATCCTATCAGACCACCATGGCCTAAGACTGATCTTCAATAACAACATAAATAATGGAAAGCCAGCATTCACGTGGAAACTGAATAACACTCTTCTCAATGATACCTTGGTCAAGGAAGGAATAAAGAAAGAAATTAAAGACTTTTTAGAGTTTAATGAAAATGAAGCCACAACGTACCCAAACCTATGGGACACAATGAAAGCATTTCTAAGAGGGAAACTCATAGCTCTGAGTGCCTCCAAGAAGAAACGGGAGACAGCACATACTAGCAGCTTGACAACACATCTAAAAGCCCTAGAAAAAAAGGAAGCAAATTCACCCAAGAGGAGTAGACGGCAGGAAATAATCAAACTCAGGGGTGAAATCAAGCAAGTGGAAACAAGAAGAACTATTCAAAGAATTAACCAAACGAGGAGTTGGTTCTTTGAGAAAATCAACAAGATAGATAAACCCTTAGCTAGACTCACTAGAGGGCACAGGGACAAAATCCTAATTAACAAAATCAGAAATGAAAAGGGAGACATAACAACAGATCCTGAAGAAATCCAAAACACCATCAGATCCTTCTACAAAAGGCTATACTCAACAAAACTGGAAAACCTGGACGAAATGGACAAATTTCTGGACAGATACCAGGTACCAAAGTTGAATCAGGATCAAGTTGACCATCTAAACAGTCCCATATCACCTAAAGAAATAGAAGCAGTTATTAATAGTCTCCCAACCAAAAAAAGCCCAGGACCAGATGGGTTTAGTGCAGAGTTCTATCAGACCTTCAAAGAAGATCTAATTCCAATTCTGCACAAACTATTTCACAAAATAGAAGTAGAAGGTACTCTACCCAACTCATTTTATGAAGCCACTATTACTCTGATACCTAAACCACAGAAAGATCCAAAAAAGATAGAGAACTTCAGACCAATTTCTCTTATGAATATCGATGCAAAAATCCTCAATAAAATTCTCGCTAACCGAATCCAAGAACACATTAAAGCAATCATCCATCCTGACCAAGTCGGTTTTATTCCAGGGATGCAGGGATGGTTTAATATACGAAAATCCATCAATGTAATCCATTATATAAACAAACTCAAAGACAAAAACCACATGATCATCTCGTTAGATGCAGAAAAAGCATTTGACAAGATCCAACACCCATTTATGATAAAAGTTTTGGAAAGATCAGGAATTCAAGGCCCATACCTAAACATGATAAAAGCAATCTACAGCAAACCAGTAGCCAACATCAAAGTAAATGGAGAGAAGCTGGAAGCAATCCCACTAAAATCAGGGACTAGACAAGGCTGCCCACTTTCTCCCTACCTTTTCAACATAGTACTTGAAGTATTAGCCAGAGCAATTCGACAACAAAAGGAGATCAAGGGGATACAAATTGGAAAAGAGGAAGTCAAAATATCACTTTTTGCAGATGATATGATAGTATATATAAGTGACCCTAAAAATTCTACCAGAGAACTCCTAAACCTGATAAACAGCTTCGGTGAAGTAGCTGGATATAAAATAAACTCAAACAAGTCAATGGCCTTTCTCTATACAAAGAATAAACAGGCTGAGAAAGAAATTAGGGAAACAACACCCTTCTCAATAGTCACAAATAATATAAAATATCTTGGCGTGACTCTAACTAAGGAAGTGAAAGATCTGTATGATAAAAACTTCAAATCTCTGAAGAAAGAAATTAAGGAAGATCTCAGAAGATGGAAAGATCTCCCATGCTCATGGATTGGCAGGATCAACATTGTAAAAATGGCTATCTTGCCAAAAGCAATCTACAGATTCAATGCAATCCCCATCAAAATTCCAACTCAATTCTTCAACGAATTGGAAGGAGCAATTTGCAAATTTGTCTGGAATAACAAAAAACCTAGGATAGCAAAAAGTCTTCTCAAGGATAAAAGAACTTCTGGCGGAATCACCATGCCAGACCTAAAGCTTTACTACAGAGCAATTGTGATAAAAACTGCATGGTACTGGTATAGAGACAGACAAGTAGACCAATGGAATAGAATTGAAGACCCAGAAATGAACCCACACACCTATGGTCACTTGATCTTCAACAAGGGAGCTAAAACCATCCAGTGGAAGAAAGACAGCATTTTCAACAATTGGTGCTGGCACAACTGGTTGTTATCGTGTAGAAGAATGCGAATCGATCCATACTTATCTCCTTGTACTAAGGTCAAATCTAAGTGGATCAAGGAACTTCACATAAAACCAGAGACACTGAAACTTATAGAGGAGAAAGTGGGGAAAAGCCTTGAAGATATGGGCACAGGGGAAAAATTCCTGAACAGAACAGCAATGGCTTGTGCTGTAAGATCGAGAATTGACAAATGGGACCTAATGAAACTCCAAAGTTTCTGCAAGGCAAAAGACACCGTCAATAAGACAAAAAGACCACCAACAGATTGGGAAAGGATCTTTACCTATCCTAAATCAGATAGGGGACTAATATCCAACATATATAAAGAACTCAAGAAGGTGGACTTCAGAAAATCGAACAACCCCATTAAAAAATGGGGCTCAGAACTGAACAAAGAATTCTCACCTGAGGAATACCGAATGGCAGAGAAGCACTTGAAAAAATGTTCAACATCTTTAATCATCAGGGAAATGCAAATCAAAACAACCCTGAGATTCCACCTCACACCAGTCAGAATGGCTAAGATCAAAAATTCAGGTGACAGCAGATGCTGGCGTGGATGTGGAGAAAGAGGAACACTCCTCCATTGTTGGTGGGAGTGCAGGCTTGTACAACCACTCTGGAAATCAGTCTGGCGGTTCCTCAGAAAACTGGACATAGTACTACCGGAGGATCCAGCAATACCTCTCCTGGGCATATATCCAGAAGATGCCCCAACAGGTAAGAAGGACACATGCTCCACTATGTTCATAGCAGCCTTATTTATAATAGCCAGAAGCTGGAAAGAACCTAGATGCCCCTCAACAGAGGAATGGATACAGAAAATGTGGTACATCTACACAATGGAGTACTACTCAGCTATTAAAAAGAATGAATTTATGAAATTCCTAGCCAAATGGATGGACCTGGAGGGCATCATCCTGAGTGAGGTAACACATTCACAAAGAAACTCACACAATATGTATTCACTGATAAGTGGATATTAGCCCCAAACCTAGGATACCCAAGATATAAGATATAATTTGCTAAACACATGAAACTCAAGAAGAATGAAGTCTGAAGTGTGGACACTATGCCCCTCCTTAGATTTGGGAACAAAACACCCATGGAAGGAGTTACAGAGACAAAGTTTGGAGCTGAGATGAAAGGATGGACCATGTAGAGACTGCCATATCCAGGGATCCACCCCATAATCAGCATCCAAACGCTGACACCATTGCATACACTAGCAAGATTTTATTGAAAGGACCCAGATGTAGCTGTCTCTTGTGAGACTATGCCGGGGCCTAGCAAACACAGAAGTGGATGCTCACAGTCAGCTAATGGATGGATCATAGGGCTCCCAATGGAGGAGCTAGAGAAAGTAGCCAAGGAGCTAAAGGGATCTGCAACCCTATAGGTGGAACAACATTATGAACTAACCAGTACCCCGGAGCTCTTGACTCTAGCTGCATATGTATCAAAAGATGGCCTAGTCGGCCATCACTGGAAAGAGAGGCCCATTGGACTTGCAAACTTTATATGCCCCAGTACAGGGGAACACCAGGGCCAAAAAGGGGGAGTGGGTGGGCAGGGGAGTGGGGGTGGGTGGATATGGGGGACTTTTGGTATAGCATTGGAAATGTAAATGAGTTAAATACCTAATAAAAAATGGAAAAAAATAAAAAAAAAAAAGAAACAAAGGTAACAATACACAAAATACTGGTTCTTTGAGAAAATCAACAATGTAGACTAATCTATAGAAAACTAGCTAAAGGTACCAAGACAGTATCCAAATTAACAAAATCAGAAATGAAAAGGGAAAACAACAAAAACTGAGGAAATTTTAAAAATCATTAGGTCTTATTTCAAAAGCCTGTACTCCACAGAACTGGAAAATCTTAAAGAAATGGACTTTACCAAAGTTAAATCAAGAGCAAGTTAACTGTATAAACAGTACCATAATGCTAAGAAAATGGAAGCAGTCATGAATTGTCTCACAATAAAAAAAAAAAAAAAAAAAAAAAAAAAAAAAAAAACAATAGCTACATGGTTTTAGTGTCGAAACCTACCAGGTTTTCAAAGAAGAACTGATACCAATATTTCTCACACTATTCCACAAAATATAATACGGAATACTACCTAATTCATTCCATGAGGCCACAATAACCCTGATACCTAAACCACTCAAATACTAAACAAAGAAAGAGAACTTCAGATCAATTTCTTTTATGAACATCTACCTTCAGAGGCCTAACAAGCAGCTGTTGAGACAGACACAGATACGTATACCGAACCATCAGACTGAAGTTGGGGACTCTTGTGGTTGAATTAGGGAAAGGCTAGAAAAGCTGAGGGGGAGGGTGACCCCATAGGAAGACCAGCAGTTTCAACTGATGAGGTCTTCCAGACACTGAGCCACCAACCAGGCAGCATACAAGAGTTGGTCCAAGGCCCCAGGAACATATACATCAGATGACTGATGGGTCTGGCCTCAATCAGAGCAGATTAATCTATGCATCTAACCCTTGAGAGACTTGAGGCCCCAAGGAGACTCTAGGCCTGCTGTCATGGGGACATCCTCATCGAGACAGAGAAGAAAAGAAATGGGATGATGAACTGTGGGAGCAGGACCAGGAGGAGTCAACTGTAAAAAAATGAAATTAATAATAAAAAACTAATAAATCCAAGAATGTATCTAAAGCTTCATTCACCACTATCTAGTAGGCTTCATCCCAGGGATGCAGGGATGGTTCAATATACAAAAATAAATCGACATAATCCATTATATAAATAAATTCAGAGAAAAAAAGTCACATGATCATCTCATTAGATGCTGAAAAGGCTTTCTACCAAATTCAACACTCTTTCATGTTAAAAGTCTTGGAGCAATCAGGATTCAAGGTGCATACTTAAACATAATAAAAACAATATTCTGCAAGCCAATAGCCAACATTAAATTTAATAGAGAGAAATTTAAATCAATTCAACTAAAATCAGGGACAAGAAGAGACACTTTTTCATGATCCCTTTACTATATTACTTGAAATTCTAGATGGAGCAATAAGATAACAAAAGGGGATGGCACAGATACAAATTAGAAAGTAAGAAATCAAGATATCACTATTTATGGATAATATAATAGAATATATAAGTGATCAAGAAATTTCTACTGGAACACTCTTACAGCTAATAAACAACTTCAGCAAAGTGTTTGGATATAAAATTAACTAAAAGAAAACAGTATCCTTACTTTATAAAAATGTTATTAATGAGCTTAGAAAGCAATTTGGGAAACAACACCCTTCATAATATTGACAAATAATATAGAATATCTAGTTTAACTCTAACCTAGCATGTGAAAGTCTCTGAAAGAAAGAAATTATAAAACATAGAGAAGATGAAAAAAATCTCCTATGCTCATGGATAGATAGGATTAACATGGTGAAGATGGCCATCTTATCAAAAGCAATCTATACATTTAATGTAATTCCCATCAACTTTCTAGCATACTTATTTATAGACCTTGAAAAAAGCAATTCTCAACATCATATAAAAAAAAAAAAAAAAAAAAAAAAAAAACACCAATGATAGCCAAAACAGTCCTGAACAACAAAAGAACTTCTGGAGGAACCACCATCCCTGACCTCAAGCTGTACTAGACAAGAAACGAAACAAACAAACAAACGAAATACAAAATAACAACAAAACCCTCCATGTTATTGATAGAGAAATAGACAGGTTTATCAATGGAATCAAATCGAAGCCCCAGAAATAAATACACATACCTATGTACACTTGACTTTTGACAAAGAAGCCAAAACCATAGGATGGAAAAAAGAAAGCGTCTTTAACATATGTTGCTGGTCTAACTGGATGTCTACATGTTGAAGAATGCAAAGAGTCCATATTTTTCACACTGCACAAGATTTAAGTCCAAGTGAATCAAGAACTTCAGCATAACTGGATATACTAAAGCTCATAGAGTTGAAAACGGAATTAGCCTTTCAAGCATTAGTACAAGAGACACTTTCTTGAACAGAACACCATTGGCTCAAGCTCTAAGATCAACAACTCATAAATAGAACCTCATGAAACTGAAAAGTTATTTATGGCAAAGGTTCCTATCAATAAGACAAAATGAAAGCCTAAAGATTGAGAAAACATCTTCACTAAACCTACATCAGACAGAGGGTTAATAAACAAAATATATAAAGAACTCAAGAAGTTAGACATTAACAACTCAAATAACTCAATTAAAACCTGGAGTACAAAATGAAGCAGAATTCTCAACAGAGGAATCTCAAATGGCCAAGAAAGCACTTAAAGGAATGTTCAGATGACTTAGTCTTCAGGTAAATGCAAGTCAAAACAACCATTTGATTCTACCTTATATTAATCAGAATGGCTAAGATAGAAAACTCAAGTGACAGCACATGCTGGTGAGGATGTGGACAAAGGGGAACACTTCTCTATTTCTGGTGAAGGTGCAAGCTTGTACAACTACTGTGGAAATTAATTTGACAGTTTGTCAGAAAATTGGAAATAGCTCTACATAAAGACCTAGCCATACTGCTCCTGGGTATACACACAAAATTTGTTTCCCATACCACAAGGGTATGTGCTTCACTATTTTCATAGCAGCTTTATTCAAAATATCCAGAAACTGGAAACAACCTAGCTGTCCCTCAACCTAAGAATGGAAACAGAAAATGTGTCTAATTTATACAATGAAATACTATTAAAATTGAGGACATCATGAATACTTGTGAGCAAGTGCATAGAACTACAAAATTTATCAATAAAGCACAAAATACCCATAATATACTCCACAGACATAACCCTATTTCTAGCCCTAATCCTAACTCTTACTCCTAAACAAGGAGGAAGGCCCAAATGAGAATGCTTGAATTACACTTAGCTTGGTAAACAAAATAGTTAAGGGAGGTAGAGTGAGTGAGGGAGGGGTATAGGGGAGAGGAGAGAAGAAAGGAAATGAGGGATAAGGAGTAGGTGTGCTGAGTGAAAGGAGAGAGATGCCAAGGGCCAGGAGAATGAGTGGAAATCTGCAGCTGCCAGGGTTTGGGGTTGGGGGAAATCTTTGGAAAGTCACAGAGTCCTGAGATGGGGAGAGCTCCCAAAATTTAATATAGGTGACCTTAGCCAAGACCCCTAAAGGTGGGGACATGGAACCTGAAGAAGTCACCTCCTGTAGCCAGGCAGGAGGCCCAGTGGAGAAATAATAACAACTCATCCACAAAACTTTTGACCAAAAATTTAGGCTTAAAATTTCTATCTTAAAAAAACAAAAACAAACAAACAAAAACCCAAAACAAAACACAACAAAACAAAAAACAAACAAACAAAAAACAAGCAAACAAAAAAAGACTGCAGGATCAAAGATGGAGCAGAGACTGAAGCCATGGCCAACCAATCATCAACCCAACTTAAAATCCATTCCATGAGAAAAACCAATCCCTGGCATTATTAGTGATACTCCGTTATGCTTGCAGACAGGAGTCTAGCATAACTGTTGCTGAAAGGCTCTTCCCAGCAGCTGACTGAAACAGATGTGGGTACTCACAGCCAAATATTGGAATGAGGTCAGGAACTCCTGTGGAAGAATCGGGGAAGGACTGAAGGCCCTGAATGGAATGGGAACTGCACAGGACTACCATCAGTGTCAACTAACTGGACCCCTCTGGGAGCCATCAGAGACTGAGCCATTGTCCAAAGAACACACACAGATTAGAATGAGGCATAACATATGTAGTAGAAATGAAGGTCTGTATCCATGTGACAATCCCAACAACTGGAGCAGAAGTCCCTAAAGCTGACCATTGTACCTGTTCCCCAACAGAACTGCCTTGACTGGTCTCAGTGTGAGAGGATGTACCTACTTTTTAAGAGACTTGAAACACCAGGGTCAGTGGATAACAAGGGGTCCCTACCCTCTTTGATAAGGGGAGGAGGAATGTAGGGAGGGTCTTTGTGATGGACCAGGAGTAGTAGTTTTGGGGATGTAATTAAATAAAAGAATATAAAAAATAATTATATATTGCATGAATTTCTCAAAAAAGAAAGTATATTCAAAATTGTTGATATAATTATACTCTTAAAAATCTTATATTTTTATCATTTTTCAGACTTATTTTCACAGAGAAAACATAGGCTTAAGAATTTATTACAATCAAGCCTTTAAAGTTAAGGATTCTTTTTATTTTGTTATTAATGGTGAACATTTCTAACTGCTTTAGGTAACATTTTAAACGCACCTAGGTTACAAGATCCAAGACCTCAAACCTAACCTTGAAGGAAACTTTTCCATGATCATTAACTTCTTAAAAGCCTATTTCTCTTCCAAGTGTAGTTACATGCTTGTAATGCATGAACACGCTTTGTACTCCTTTTCTAACCTATGCCGCCATCACTATTCTCCAAGGGAAAGGGCATATTCTACTTATAATTCTAACATTATTATATATTTCTGGGAAAACATCTTAAACTATTACCTTCAATTTTCTATCAACTACCATATTACCCTAAAATTATTTAAATCAAATTAGGAACTAAGTAAAATCACCAATTCATTCAAATAATTCTAATATATGAAAGTTCATCTTTATATTTGATCTACATAAAAATTGCAAATGAAGTGAAATGTTTCCTTAGAAGTAATGACACCAGACTATAGGCAGTGAAGTTCTCCCTACATGAAATCACATTATGCTAGAGACAGGCGGTATATAATAATGACAAACATGAGAAGGTAAAGCAGCAATAAGAAGTAATTTAGAGATGAAGTCCTGAGGGTTGTACCTCTCAGAGGTGCATCCATCAGAGCTTTGCAAAATGGTAGACAGTCTTTAGAAAGCTCATATGCCCATCAAAGCTCCTTCTGCATGTTGTACCCCAATTTTACATGTTGTATGTATGATGGTTTGCCTGCTTGTATGAGTGCATAGCAAGTGTGTGTGTGTAGCCATTAAGAGTGCATCAGATAGTGTTGCAATGAGCATGGGGATGCAAATACCTTTTCAATGTCCTAGTTGTGTTTACTTTGGTTATAAACCCAGGAGTAATGTTGCTTTGTCATATGGTATTTCAACATTATAAAGTTTTGAGAAGCCTTTATCAGGTTTTCCATTCCAACTGAATAAACTTAAATTCTCCTAAACTATGTTTTGACATTGTTTACTCTGTTCTTCTTTTAGCTCCTGTTGTCTTTATTATTTCTGATAACTGATTAACATGTCTTTAAGTGATGGAACACAATAAAAATCTTTTAAGCTTCTCTGAAACAGATACACAATGGTGTTTTATTTAGAGTTTTGACCTGGGGAGATTGCACAATGATGTTCTTACAAAGGAGGTGAATTGAGTTCCCAGTATCCATGTGGAGTTGTTCATAGCCCTTGTAATTTATTATCCAGGATCAGACACCTGTCTCCCCTGATGCCCATACACAGATTTAGATACCCACACAGTTACACATACATACACATTAATTAAATAGGGAAAAAATTGCAGTTATCAATTTGAATTGAATGTCTTTTGATCAATTCCATAAGTTTATAAAATATTTTCCTTACAAAATTGTGACCATTTGACTCATGCTGCAGATCAGTTGTAAGCGTATTCGCCTAATGAACCTCTGGGTTTGATTCTCATCCCTATAACAATGGAAATTTTGTTTCATGTATATAATCATATGGATCAGGAGACAAAATCCTGAGGATCAGAAACTCAAGCTCATCTTTGACTATAGAATGAGATTGAGAATCACTTAAGGTGCATGAATTTCTCCAAAAAAAAAATAGTTTAGGAAATTATACAAGCTATATTATACCTGCATATTAAGATATTTACAAAAAGCTTACTTTACATTGTATGATTTTATTATTAATACGTAAAGTATACACAGTTAATTAATTTAAGTTATCAACAGTCGTGGAATTTTCACTCTTCCAAATAATAAGCTATCTGTATTGAACCATAGAAATTTTATTCAATTTGATTACTCTGTAAGAAATTAAAACAGGAAAATCTATTGTAAAATTGTCTGTCCTTACTCTGAAAAAAGGACTCTATACCTATGGGCACAGTATGCGAATGCGAATTAATGCGAATTAAATGACTTCTGTATTCATGTATCAGTTCCTACTCAAAAAATGATTATTAATGTTTGAGTAACAAATTGTATTAATAGTTCACTAACTATTCTGCTTGCAAAACTTCATTTAAATATATGATTCACAAAATGCCATCCCTTGCTTTCTGCTCTCCCTTGCTTAGTGGCCTTATCATTTTTCTATCAAGAAATGGTTATATTTTAATTAGAATATTAAAATATGGATGTTCTATAGGTTCTAGCTCCTTTCAGTGCACTCTAAGATGTGATTTGCATATTTTCCCTCATTGCTCATGTTGCCTTGACTTGTCATTCAAACAGTACTAATAATACAATCCTAAAAATCTTGATTAGGGTATTGTTCTTTTTTTGAGACTAGGCTCATTACTAAAAGTTAACTTGGCTTCATTTGCCTCCTTTCTCCTACGATTTCCTCTTTTATCTCCCCCATCCCCTTCCCTCTTCCTTTCTTCGTCTTCCTGAATTCTCCCTCCCACTCATTCTTTCCTCCAGTCTACAGAATATTCACTTCAATGTACCCTGTTATAGCAGATAAAAATAGACCAAGACCATTCATACTGTATAACTAATTGGTGTGTTCTTCCCTGAGAAAACTTTCTCTATAATTCTTTGTATAGGGTTGAGGCGTCAACCCTACAGGCGTTTTCCTCATTTATTTGGCATGAACTCTTGTTTATGTCTTTGTTCAGCTTATGTTCAGGCAGTCATGTTGAGAGTACAAATACCATGCTTTTTCATTTAACAGTCAGCGAATAATAAAACTAAAGCACACCTTTATTTTATGCTAGCAGAAATTTATGCACATTGTTGATTGGTTTGCTTACTTCTAAAGATTTTCTGTCTGGTGGGTTTGTGTTTGTTCCTTCTGCCATTTCTGCACCATCCTCTGTTACAATTAAAGTTCCATGTGCCAGATAAATGAGGGTGACATTTTAAACTCTCCCTCGAGGGGAAGCCTCATTTCTCACTTGGATTCTGACCCAAAACCAGATGCCTAGATGGCTGTGTCATCTCAACACCTGGATAAATGTGTGCTGGGCAACAACAGTGCAAGAGCCTACAGTTTAAGAAACTTTTATCCAAATGAATGGAAGGAGAGACTCTATTAAACCTGTTTTGCATAATCCTTAAATGGTAAGAAAAATAACTTAGCTTGTAAAGAGAAAATCGGTGCTTTTGTTCAGTATTCTGTTTCTATCTCAGTTACAAAAACAGACAAACAAACAACCACAACAAAAACAAAAAAATCCCCAAAACAACCACAACAAATCAGATTTTCCATTTCTTATTCTCAAGCACTAAGAACATGAGAACAAAGCAGACTCTTGTTCTTACAGGCTTACTATAATCTCACTTGCCAGGATTAATTGTTTTCCTCTTCAGCAAAATTAAGGAGACATCTGGATTCAGAGAGATTTCTTATGTGGTCTACACATTATTGTTGCTTAATTGAAAAAATTGAAATTTCACTTTAAGATGTGAATTCTCTGTGCATTTCCCTAGTTCTAATAAAAGTTGAATGTTTATATTTATCAACTGCTTTGATGCATATTGAGATATCAAGTGTAGTGTATACACTGTCTATGTCACTAGATTTCCATAGTCCTTGACTTCCTTACAATACTTTTTCTACCGTGCTTTTAATTTTGAAACATATTGGAGGCAAAAATCTTAGATTTTGGCTTGAAAGGCAAACCTCATTATCATGTAGATGAAAGCAGGTTTACCATTAATACCTGCAAATATTCATACTTTGTCAATTCATAAAAGCAGAAGAATAAACGACAGCAACTGCACACTGGTACTACAAGAGGAGCTTACTCATTCTCAACTTCCCACCTGATGTTTTCTACTACAATCTAACTTCTCTCTCTGTCTCTCTCTCTGTTTCTCTCTCTGTCTGTCTGTCTCTCTCTCTGTCACATGTTTGAACAAATCAAATTTAAACTACTGGTCTTAGCTTTGATAGTTTTGTTTTGCCATGATTTCAATCTTATTACTAAATTAAGTAGATTTCTAACCTGAAACCAGTAGCAGAGACCAAATCACTGTAACTCTTTTATATTAATAAGATAATATTATCCTGCTTTTAAATCCCTGTGAAATACCCAAAAGTATGCACAGATGTTTGAAAAGTTTTCCCAAATCTCATAGTTATTAAAATCAATTTTATGACTAGATTATTTAAAATGATTAAGAATGATAGAATCATGAAGAGAATAATCAATGAAAATTAAAGAATGGTATAATTTTATTGCCTGTAATTATATATTTTGATGAAATTTATTAACTATGATTATAGGACTTTCTCTATCCATGTTCTCCATGTAAATAAAAAAAAGAAAAAAATTTTCACACTTAGAAATATCAGTGTCCTCATTTCTATTCCTGGAGTTTCGGCTAGTTCTTTATGTGTAACTCTTAACCTCTTATGCCTCTCCCCCATCTGTAAAAAAGACTAATAATAACCACCTCCTACATTATAGGAAAAGAGAATTTATGAAAATGCTATGAAAAGTTTCAATGATTTAGAAGATGTCACAAGGGACAGAATACTTGTAAAAGTCTCTATAGGAAGTAGGCTTTCTTGTTAAAGCATGCCAAGTTTCCTTAGTGAAAATACAAAAGTTTAAAGAAAATGCATAAGGTCAGCTAATTTGAAAAAAATTACCTGAAATGTGATAAGTGAAAAGTTTATAAGGACGTTAGTTTTTATTTTCCATTATTCTTGCTTTTAAAAAGACACTGAAGAGGAGAGAACACTACCTGAACATATGATGAAAAAAATCATGTATGTAAAAGTTTATAATCATGAGAGGAAATGAGCATGTGTAGAGGAACAGCAACTTGCAATTTGAAAGAAAAATTCCAAAGAATCCTCATGATACCAGCATCGTCTAGGGAGTTACATTGACATTGAGAATGTCCTCTCTTCAGTGGACATAGGTATCTTTTTTATAGAGTATTCTTTACAAAATATTTGACTACTGCACACATCATGGTGCATATGAGGAAACTGCATAGACTAAAGCCACCCACGGGTCCTAAGAAAGCAGAATACTACCAGTGGCTGCAGATCAAAGATCCAAAGCCTTCTATGTCTGGAGAAGTTATTTCTTTTTTCATTTTATCTGTAGTTTGTATGTGCTGCTATTTTTTTTTTTGAGATATTTAGAATGGCTACAAAATTTTAATAACTATAAAAGTGTTAGTGGCTCTCTTGGTCTTAAGTTCCTCCCATGCTCTTTCCCTGCTTCCTTTCCCCCTTCTTGACACATTCCCTTCTCCTCTTTCTCTCCATGTGCAGGCTTCTGCTCCTCTATTTCTCTACTCCTTTTCTCTGCCTCTACTATCCTCTTAACTCCCCCCCACCATGTCCTTAATAAACTCTATTCTATACAATACCTTGGTGTGTGTGGTCCCTCAAAGGTAAGGGATGCTTTTGCATGGGGCCCCTGAGGCAATTCCTTCCCCTACACCTCACTAATCCCCCATAGCACATATCTGCCCCCCACCAACTCCCCCCCCCCCCGCTTGATCTTTGTAAAAACACATCACCTTTCCCAGCCATCTTTATTACTTGGTTCTTCTTTTACCCATTTCCTTCCTGGCCCCCTGATCTCCTGGCTCTCCCCTCACCTCTCTCTGCTCTCCTCATGTGGACTGGCTCAGGGTCACATTCCTTCTGGACTCTTCCAGATGTCTCTGACTCTGGCTATGCTCTCCTTCGTATCTACAGTAAACCTTCTCCTCCACCATATGTAGGAGCAGTCATGTCCTTTAATTTTTTGTTCCCATTAATCCAGGACCTGGGTTCCTTTCCTAACTCTACCCATACCCACACAAAATCTACTTGATGTCTGATTTATTAAGAAACTAAAGCTAAAACATCTGAGTTTGGAAGAAAGTTGCTAGCTCGATGTTAATATTTTATGTTTCTTTTCTTTACAAAACAGCAATATGGCGGGCTGCTGCCCCACCCCCTGGAAGCTCCACACCTTGCCTCCAACCTTGAGTCACCTTTCAGAGTTTCCCAGGAAGAATTGAGGTGGGCTGCAAGCCCCGAGGCTCTGCCTCTCCTGGGTTCTGCCCATTGCCCGGTCTTGTCCAGAGGCAAAGAAAATAGAGAATGCCTTCCAGTCTCACGATGCCCCATAATTCCGTGAGAAGAGAGGATGACCACCTACCCGGATATGGAGGCCTAGGAATCATGGTTATGGAAGCTGCTATAGATGATGATGCTTTGGGACAGGAGTTCAGTGTCCCTGGAAAAAAAAGAAGAAGTAGTACAAGCTGGGTGGACATAACCCAGGATTTTGAAGATGCCTGTCAAGAACTGAAGTTGGGAGAACTGCTTCATGACAAGCTGTTTTGTCTTTTTGAATCCATGTCTGCTATTGAAATGATGAATCCCAGGATGTTTGCCGGGATGATCAGAAACCAAGCGAATAGAAAGGTTCTCAATTTTGAACAAGCTATCAAGGGTGGCGCCATTAAAATTAAAGACTTCAGCTTGACTGAACTGCTAGGAATAATGGATACCTGTTTTTGCTGTTTGATCACATGGCTCAAAGGCCATTCTTTGACACAGACAATGTTTACATGCCTTTACATTCATAATCTGGACTTCATAGAAGAAAGATCCTGCCATGAAAGCTTTTGCTCTGGGAATCTTGAAGATCTCCGACATTGCAAGGGAAAAACTAAATAAAGCTGCTGTTTTGAAGAGGAAGATTTTCAGTCAATGACATGGATTAAAAATGGTCAAGAGTGTGACAGATCTTACAGATCTGACAGAGTTACAGGAATGCTAAAAGATGTGGAAGATATATCATCTTCAGTACTTGAAGTCAACAAGGAGAAGAGAGATCCAGAGGTTGAACTAGAAACCTTACAATTATGATGGGCTTTGATCCCCTTGTTAACAAGAGATTACTTACACTCATTTCCCTCACTATGCAAAAATAATTAAAAGAAAAGAAATGGTCAACTATTACTCAAGATTAATGAACAGAGTACAACCTGTCTGAGAATTTACCAAACTCACATTGTATCCTAGATTTTTATGTGTGTGAATTTAGTGAACTGTCACCATGTGTTCTATCCTTTTTTTTTTTCATATATATATATATATATATATATATATATATATATATATATATATATATAATTACATATTTTCCTCAACTACATTTCCAATGCTATCACAAAAGTCCCCATACGCTCCCCCCCCCACTCCCCTACCCATCCATTCCCACTTTTTGGCACTGGCTTTCCCCTGTACTGGGGCATATAAAGATTGCCTGTCCAATGGGCCTCTCTTTCCAGTGATGGACGACTAGGCCATCTTTTGATACATATGCAGCTAGAGTCAAGAGCTCCGGGGTACTGGTTAGTTCATAATGTTGTTGCACCTACAGGGTTGCAGATCTCTTTAGCTCCTTGGCTACTTTCTCTAGCTGTTCCATTGGGGGCCCTGTGATCTGTCCAATAGCTGACTGTGAGCATCCACTTCCGAGTTTGCTAGGCCCAGGCCTAGTCTCACAAGAGACAGCTATGTCAGGATCCCTTCAGGAAATACTTGCTAGTGTATGCAATGGTGTCATCGTTTGGAGGTTAATTATGGGATGGATCCCTAAATATGGCAGTCTCTAGATGGTCCATCCTTTTGTCTCAGCTCCAAACTTTGTCTCTGTAAATCCTTCCATGGGTGATTGTTTCCAATTCTAAGAAGGGGCAAAGTGTCCACACTTTGGTCTTCATTTTTCCTCAGTTTCATATGTTTTATAAATTGTCTCTTATATCTCGGTTATACTAAGTTTCTGGGCTAATATCCACTTATCAGTGAGTACATATCATTTGAGTTCTTTTGTGATTGTATTACTTCACTCAGGATGATATCCTCAAGGTCCATCCAATTGCCTAGGAATTTCATAAATTCATTTTTTTAATAGCTGAGTAGTATTCCATTGTGTAAATGTACCACATTTTTTGTATCCATTCCACTGTTGAGGGGCATCTGGGTTCTTTCCAGCTTCTGGCTATTATAAATAAGGCTGCTATGAACATAGTGGAGCATGTGTCCTTCTTACTGGTTGCGACATCTTCTGGATATATGCCCAGGAGAGGTATTACGGGATCCTCCAGTAGTACTATGTCCAATATTCTGAAGAACCACGAGACAAATTTCCAGAATGGTTGTACAAGCTTGCAATCCCACCAACAATGGAGGAGTATTCCTCTTTCTCCACATCCTCGCCAGCATCTGCTGTCACCTGAATTTTTGATCTTAGCCATTCTGACTGGTGTGAGATGGAATCTCAGGGTTGTTTTGATTTGCATTTCTCTGATGATTAAGGATGCTGAGCATTTTTTCAGGTGCTTCTCAGTCATTCGGTATTCCTCAGGTGAGAATTCTTTGTTTAGCTCAGAGCTCCATTTTTAATGGGGTTATTTGATTTTCTGGAGTCCACCTTCTTTAGTTCTTTATATATATTAGCTATTACTCCCCTATCTAATTTAGGATAGGTAAAGATCCTTTCCCAATC
Organism: Mus musculus; assembly: GCF_000001635.26. Lineage (NCBI taxonomy): Eukaryota > Metazoa > Chordata > Mammalia > Rodentia > Muridae > Mus > Mus musculus. The sequence goes on from NC_000078.6 coordinate 62,164,294, forward strand.
TGTTGGTGGCCTTTTTGTCTTATTGACAGTGTCTTTTGCCTTGCAGAAGCTTTGCAGTTTCATGAGGTCCCATTTGTCGATTCTCAATCTTACAGCACAAGCCATTGCTGTTCTATTCAGGAATTTTTCCCCTGTGCCCATATCTTCAAGGCTTTTCCCCACTTTCTCCTCTATAAGTTTCAGTGTCTCTGGTTTTATGTGGAGTTCCTTGATCCACTTAGATTTGACCTTAGTACAAGGAGATATGAATGGATCAATTCACATTCTTCTACAATTTAACCACCAGTTGTGCCAGCACCATTTGTGGAAAATGCTGTCTTTCTTCCACTGGATGATTTTAACTCCCTTGTCAAAGATCAAGTGACCAGAGGTGTGTGGGTTCATTTCTGGGTCTTCAATTCTATTCCATTGGTCTACTTGTCTGTCGCTATACCAGTACCATGCAGTTTTTATCACAATTGCTCTGTCGTACAGCTTTAGGTCAAGCATGGTGATTCCACCAGAGGTTCTTTTATCCTTGAGAAGAGTTTTTGCTATCCTAGGTTTTTTGTTATTCCAGATGAATTTGCAAATTGCTCCTTCTAATTCGTTGAAGAATTGATTTGGAATTTTGATGGGGATTGCATTGAATCTGTAGATTGCTTTTGGCAAGATAGCCATTTTTACAATGTTGATCCTGCCAATCCATGAGCATGGGAGATCTTTCCAACTTCTGAGATCTTCTTTAATTTCTTTCTTCAGAGACTTGAAGTTCTTATCATACAGATCTTTCACTTCCTTATTTACAGTCATGCCAAGATATTTTATATTATTTGTCACTATTGAGAAGGGTGTTGTTTCACTACTTTCTTTCTCACCCTGCTTATTCTTTTCGTAGAGAAAGGTCATTGACTTGTTTGAGTTAATTTCATATCCAGCTACTTCACCGACGCTGTTTGTCAGGTTTAGGAGTTCTGGTGGAATTTTTAGGGTCACTTATATTTACTACCATGTCATCTGCAAAAAGTGATATGTTTACTTCTTCTTTTTTCAATTTGTATCCCCTTGATCTCCTTTTGTTGTTGAATTGCTCTGGCTAGAACTTCAAGTACTATGTTAAAGAGGTAGGGAGAAAGTGGGCAGCCTTTCCTAGTCCCTGATTTTAGTGGGATTGATTCCAGCTTCTCACCATTTACTTTGATGTTGGCTACTGGTTTGCTGTAGATTGCTTTTATCATGTTTAGGTATGGGCCTTGAATTCCTGATCTTTCCAAGACTTTTATCATGAAGGGGTGTTGGATCTTGTCAAATGCTTTCTCAACATCTAACAAGATGATCATGTGTTTTTTGTCTTTGAGTTTGCTTATATAATGGATTATGTTGATGGATTTCCATATAGTAAACCATCCCTTCATCCCTGGAATAAAGTCTATTTGGTCAGGATGGAGGATTGCTTTAACGTGTTCTTTGATTCGGTTTGCGAGAATTTTATTGAGTATTTTTGCATCGATATTCATAAGGGAAATTGGTCTGAAGTTCTCTATCTTTGTTGGATCTTTCTGTGGTTTAGGTATCAGAGTAATTGTGGCTTCATAGAATGAGTTGGGTAGAGTACTTTCTACTTCTATTTTGTGGAATAGTTTGTGCAGAACTGGAATTAGATATTCTTTGAAGGTCTGATAGAACTCTGCACTAAACCCATCTGGTCCTGGGATTATTTTTGGGTAGGAGACTATTAATGTCTCCTTCTATTTCTTTAGGGGATATGGGACTGTTTAGATCATTAACTTGATCCGGATTTAACTTTGGTACCTGGTATCTGTCTAGAAATTTGTCCATTTCAGCCAGGTTTTCCTGTTTTGTTGAGTATAGCCTTTTGTAGAAGGATCTGATGGTGTTTTGGATTTCTTCAGGATCTGTTGTTATGTCTCCCTTTTCATTTTTAATTTTGTTAATTAGGATGCTGTCCCTGTGCCCTCTAGTGACTTTAGCTAAAAGTTTATCTCTCTTGTTGATTTTCTCAATGAACCTCCTCCTCATTTGGTTAATTCTTTGAATAGTTCTTCTTGTTTCCACTTGGTTGATTTCACCCCAGAGTTTGATTATTTCCTGACATCTGCCTCTCTTGGGTAAATTTTCTTCCTTTTGTTCTAGAGCATTTAGATGTGTTGACAAGCTGCTTGTGTGTGCTCTATCTAGTTTCTTTTGGAGGCAATCAGAGATATGACTTTCCCTCTTAGAAATGCTTTCATTGTGTCCCATAGGTTTGGGTATGTTGTGGCTTCATTTTCATTAAACTCTAAAAAGTCTTTAGTTTCTTTCTTTATTCCTTCCTTGACCAAGGTGTCATTGAGAAGAGTGTTGTTCAGTTTCCACGTGAATGTTGGCTTTCCATTATTTATGTTGTTATTGAAGATCAGCCTTAGTCCATGGCGGTCTGAATGGATGCATGGGACAATTTCAATATTTTTGTATCTATTGAGGCCTGTTTTGTGACCAATTATATGGTCAGTTTTGGAGAAGGTCCCATGAGGTGCTAAGAAGAATGTATATCCTTTTGTTTTAGGATAAAATGTTCTGTAGATATCTGTTAAGTCCATTTGTTTCATAACTTCTGTTAGTTTCACTGTGTCCATGTTTAATTTCTCTTTCCATGATCTGTCCATTGATGAAAGTGGTGTGTTGAAGTCTCCCTCTATCATTGTGTGAGGTGCAATGTGTGCTTTGAGCTTTACTAAAGTGTCTTTAATGAATGTGGCTGCCCTTCAATTTGGAGCATAGATATTCAGAATTGAGAGTTCCTCTTGGAGGATTTTACCTTTCATGAGTATGAAGTGTCCCTCCTTGTCTTTTTTGATAACTTTGGGTTGGAAGTCGAGATTTTATTCGATATTAGAATGGCTACTGCAGCTTGTTTCTTCAGACCATTTGCTTGGAAAATTGTTTTCCAGCCTTTCACTCTGAGGTAGTGTCTGTCTTTTTCCCTGAGATTGGTTTCCTGAAAGCAGCAAAATGTTGGGTCCTGTTTGTGTAGCCAGTCTGTTAGTCTATGTCTTTTTATTGGGGAATTGAGTTCATTGATATTAAGAGATATTAAGGAAAAGTAATTGTTGCTACCTTTTATTTTTGTTGTTAGAGTTGGCATTCTGTTCTTGTGGCTGTCTTCTTTTTGGTTTGTTGAGGGATTACTTTCTTGCTCTTTTCTAGGGCGTGAGTGATTTCCGTCCTTGTATTTTTTTTTTCTGTTATTATCCTTTGGGGGGCTGGATTTATGGAAAGATAATGTGTGAATTTGGTTTTGTTGTGGAATACTTTAGTTTCTCCATCTATGGTAATTGAGAGTTTGGCTGGGTATAGTAGCCTGGGCTGGCATTTGTGTTCTCGTAGGGTCCGTATAACATCTGTCCAGGCTTTTCTGGCTTTCATAGTATCTGGTGAAAAGTCTGGTGTAATTCTGATAGGCCTGCCTTTATATGTTACTTGACCTTTCTCTCTTACTGCTTTTAATATTCTCTCCTTATTTAGTGCATTTGTTGTTTTGATTATTATGTGTCGGGAGGAATTTCTTTTCTGCTCCAGTCTATTAGGAGTTCTGTAGGCTTCTTGTATGTTCATGGGCATCTCTTTCTTTAGATTTTGGAAGTTTTCTTCAATAATTTTGTTAAAGATGTTTGCTGGTCCTTTGAGTTGAAAATCTTCATTCTCATCCATTCCTATTATGCATAGGTTTGGTCTTCCCATTGTGTCCTGGATTTCCTGGATGTTTTGAGTTAGGATCTTTTTGAGTTTTGTATTTTCCTTGACTGTTTTGCTGATGTTCTCTATGGAATCTTCTGCACCTGAGATTCTTTCTTCCATCTCTTGTATTCTGTTGCTGATGCTCGCATCTATGTTTCCAGATTTCTTTCCTAGGGTATCTATATCCAGCATTGCCTCACTTTGGGTTTTCTTTATTGTGTCTACTTCCCTTTTTATGTCTTGGATGGTTTTATTCAATTCCATCACCTGTTTGGTCGTGTTTTCCTGCAATTCTTTACGGAAATTTTGTGTTTCCTCTTTAAGGTCTTCTACCTGTTTACCTGTTTTCTCCTGTATTTCTTTAAGTGAGTTATTAAAGTTCTTCTTGATGTCCTCTACCATCATCATGAGATATGCTTTTAAATCCAGGTCTTGCTTTTCAGGTGTTGGGGTGCCCAGGACTACGTAGGGTGGGAGTGCTGCGTTCTGATGGTGGTGAGTGGTCTTGATTTCTGTTAGTAGGATTCTTACGTTTGCCTTTCGCCATCTGGTAATCTCTGAAGCTAGTTGTTATAGTTGTCTCTGGTTAGAGCTTGTTCCTCAGGTGATTTTGCTAGCCTCTATCAGCAGACCATGGAGACTAGCTCTCTCCTTAGTTTCAGTGGTTAGTGTATTCTCTGCAGGCAAGCTCTCCTCTTGCAATGAAGGTGCCCAGATATCTGGTGTTCGAACCTGCCTCCAGGCAGAAGTTGTGTTCCACTCACCACAGGTCTTAGGATCCCATGGAGGGTCCTGTGAGGACCTTGGGGGTTTCCGGAAACTCTGAGTGCAAGACACACTGGTGCTGGAGTGGATTGGAAGGAACTTGTACCCCTGATCAGGCCAGGTTATCTGCTTCCCTAGTTAATGCAGTCTCAGGTCCCACGAGATTGGATTGGAGCACATGCTGTGTTCCACTTACCAGAGGTCTTAGGATCCTGTGGGGAATCCTCTGTGGGTCCTTGCGGATGTCTGGATACTCAGTGGGTAAGGCACCCTGGTGTTGGAGCGGACCGGAATGGACTTGTGCCCTGTTCTTTCAAGATCTCTGTTACAAACCACTTTTCCTCGTGGGTAACAAAAAGATCTTTGGAAACTCCTCTCATGAAAGACATGGTGAAATATACCTTTGGTCCTTCATTAGTCCTCCAGTGCTATCCCCTAAGTGTTGCCTATATAATGATCACCAGGCTAAGGACTGTATCGACTACTTTGTTACTCACTGTGTTTGGCCATTTTGTAGTCTTGTTCAGAGTCATAGCCATAACAGGGCTCAGCAGAGAGTCAAACTTGGTCACATTCTTGAGAAGTTTGTTACCTTGCAAGATGAGTTTTATACTCCAGAGGATGAATGTTCTTGAAGAAATGTAAGAGTACACTTTGCAGACAACTTTGATGCAGTGCTTCACACTCCGTTGTTGAAACAGGAGCCTGAGAGACTACATCTGACCTGTTTAGGAATCTGAGTTCTTTACCAAAATCTTCAAATTATGATTCAGTATCTGCCCATTGCCTTTGAGCTGGAGCTGTACAGCACGCATGAGTTCTACTCCATGTACTGGTACCTCTCTGAGTTCCTGTATGCGTCGCTGATGTCAAACCTGACAGCTCTCAGATGGCAGAGGTGAAGATAATGGAGGAACAGCAGAAAGGACACAGCAGAAAACAAAATAAAACAAACAAAAAAAAAAAAACAAAAAAAGAAAAGAAAGAAAGTTCGTTCGTTGAGCCAAGAGATCATAATCAGCCAGGCCTATCAGAAATGTGGGCTGGAATGTTCAGAATGATGGTCATGTTTGACATGGATGGCAAAGTGCTCAAGCCCAAGTTTGAGCTTGATAGTGATCAGGTCTGGTATGAGCACAGGTCTGCTTTGTTCAACAGTGTGATGATGTGATTACACTGCCACCAGTGAACTACCTGCCGTTCAAGGAAATGGCTGACCTCAATAAATATAGCCCTTCTCTTCAGGCTCCAGAGCTTTATGTGGCAGCTAATAAGCACTTTCAACAGGCAAAAATGATCCTTGAAAATGTCCCCAATCCAGGCAGTGAGGTCAGTAGAATCCTTAAGGTTGTTAAGTCCAACTTTGTGCTTATGAAGCTCTTGGCAGGAGGACACAAAAGAGAGTCAAAGGTTCCTCCCGAATTTGACTTCTCTGTTCACAAATACTTTCATATTGTGAAAGTGATTTGAAAGAGACTGCAAAGACGACTGTGTCCACTCTAGGGGATACATCAGTCTGCCACATATGGTGAGGTAAAGCGGATTTCTTGAATGACAGACAGCTCCTTAAAAAGAATACTTTTCAGTTTAACACCTTTACCTGGCATGGATGAAAACTGCTCTTTTAAAGTGGTTTATTATGGGTGTAACTGGGATAGAAAGTATTGGTGAATGTTACATGATTTTATTATATACTTAATTGTTTAAAACATTTTTAAGGAATGATTGAGTGAAATGGTGTTTGTAAAGATTAATAAATTTCTTGACAAAAAATTAAAAGTGTTACTGAATGATTGCTAGAGAATTGTAGAGAAAGTTATACCATCAATATGTGTTAACATAGTCATAGTCCAAAAATAAATACCAATGATCAAATGAAAACTACAGATAGATATTTATTGACACAACAACCTCTTTCACACACTACTCAGAAGACATATACTTTACTGCCAAGTGTTAGAAATTGAGCAATGTCCGATGGCATTTTTTTCTTTGATTAGAAAATGTTTCTATGTTTACATTTTAAATTGTTCTTGCTCTTTTTATAATTAATTTCATATTATAAATAACACCTACCTCTTTCTGCCATCGCGGACTGACTTTGTGTAGTTGTATTAACTACTCAGACTCGGTAGATGTGCATAAATCCTCTCAAATGTCTGTGTTAGTGCCAAACTTTTAACAGCCATAAATTACTGCATGTACTATGAATCATCTGATTAACATTGTATCACAGACATCTCAGAAAGCTTAAAACTTGGATATGGTCAGATCGAACTTTCCTGAAAACGCAAAGCAGGAATATATATATATATATATATACATATATATATTTGCACATGTGCTTTGTGCTATGCTGCAAAGAAGGACTACAACCACTGTGTATATAGTTCACCTAATTTCAGCTACTTTCAGTGACTCCTAAGCCTTTGTTGTATGTCAAATTCCAGCAGACCTCTGATCCAGGTGAGATATGATTTTTCTTCTGGATAGCCTCCAGAAAGGTTAAGTACCAAATGGTTGGGGGCAACTCTTTATTCTCTGTGCTACCTTTGGAAGATGAAATTTTTCTGTTGATCTTCTTGATATGTTAGGACAGACACTGGAGCAATAAAATTTATTGATGCTGTTAGGGTTCCTGAATCACTGAAGTATGGTATCCCAGACTCAAATAGCATGAAAAAGCAAAAGGTGTCATTCCTGTATGCAGGGGCACAATTCTATCTGGAGGGAAGGACTTTGACTGATTTTGCAGATTCAGTTTTAAAGCCAAAATATCAGGCAGGGGTACGTTCTATCTCTGGGGGTCTGGGTGATACTGTGATTTAGATTATTTATGTTTTATGCCAAGGAGGGGTAGCTCTTAACCTCTTGGCCCCATGCCTGCTTAACTATCTTTTTGCAAGCCGGGAAGAGGTTTATTTGAAATAAGCCTGTGGTTGTTACAGTAACTGACTTGGCTAGTTCTGGGAAGTAGAAATTCAGGCCTAGTCTCTTAAACTGCTAGTTTACAGCCTGTCATGGAGTCAGACTGGATCAATTCAATTACCTCCTTTCCTCCTCTCCCTAGAGTAAGGAATCATCTGGAATCCTTGAGAATTTTTTTTTTTTTTTTTACAGATTTTAGGTAAGGTTGACTGGATAGTGGGGGTTGATAGCTGATATGGCAGGTTGTAAGCAGCAGGCAAGTAGGATTAGGAGTGCTGCAATCTCAGACTTTACTGGATAGATGGAATCTGCAGTAGCTCTCCATTGTTCCTAAGGAGAGTCATTTGGAGCACTCTCTGCTCCAGATGGCAGCTGCTGGGTTGTTACTTTCCCAGCAGGCTTAACATGGAACTGACATATCCCTGATCCTATTCACCATCACAGCCATTGGTATGGTCAGGATCACACTGTGAGGTCTTTTTCAGTGAGATTCCAGAGTCTTATGATGCCTCTTGACCCAGACTTCCTCATCTGGGAAATAGGGGTAAGGGGTAGGAGTAGATTCACAAATCTGGCAAATGGTAGGCCAGAGCTGCTTCTGGACCCTGTGGAGGACTTCCAGAGATTTAAAAAAATTTGTACTGATCACATTCAGCTAGAATATCAGATTGGAGTTCATGTAACATGGGGGCGGCTTCTGTATAGTATCTCAAAAAGGTAAGACCCAAAGTATAGGGGGTGTTTCTAGCCTTATATAAAGAATAAGGTAGGAGACATACCCAGTCACTGCCAGTTTCAAGGCTTAATTTAGTAAAGGATTCCTTCAGGGTCCAATTTATCCTCTACTTGACCTGAACTTTGTGGTCTCTAGGCACAATGAAATTTTCAATTAGTCCCCAAGGCTTGTACTACAGATTGGGTTACATGAGAGATGGAAATTGGTCCACTGTCTGTCCCAAGCAGGATGGATAGGCCATATCTTGGTATGATTTTTTTTTAAATCTTTTTTGTAGTTACATTGGCAGTCTTCTGGTTTGTTGGGTTGGCTTTTATCCATCCTGAAAAGGTATATGTGTATATATATATATATATATATATATATATATATATATATATACTAATACATATTTATACCCATACTTTTCTTGTTTTTTCTCTGTGTAATCTATTTCCCAACGGGCTCTGGGCCAGTGGCCTCTGATCTACTTTCTGGAGTTTTTTGGCTGAGGCTGGATAGATACACAGTCCTATAGTTAGGGCATTTTGAAATTGCCTCTTCCACCAAGTGTCCCAATCAAATATTTTGTACTTTGCCTCTCCTAGCAAGTTTTTCATCTTTCAGCAGCCCAAGTGTGAGGCTTGGTAGACTTGGTGGATGAGCTGTCTGGCAAATTCCTTGTGTAGGATGGTGTGACATTTATTGTTATACAACCATCTATTGTTATTTTTTTGTTGATATTGTAGATTTTTTTGCATTTATCTTGAACTTTTTGTCCTTTGCAGTATAGTCAGGAAAGATGGAGGTACAGGAGGTGGCAAGGCTACCAGAATGTGACCAGTGGGAGCCATGGAGACTTCCCTGGAAGGCTTATCACCTGAAATAGTAGTTTGAGCCTAATTCATTTCATGGGATGGACAAGGAATTGACAATCCTGAAAGATAAATCTGAAAGATCAGAATGAAAGTAACCATTTTATTAAGCAAAAGTTGGAAGTCCCTCTTGAATGGGAGGAAATAATTTTATTTGTGAGATTTGGAAAGTGCTCTAAGTTGGCCATTTTATAATATCCCAGAGACCTCCCAACTTACTATTTTGCCTAGATGTTTGGCACTTTGTGGATTCTCCTTATTATACTCATCTCATTCCCTTTCCCTTCCATCTTTTTGATGAGAATTGAAGCAGCCCTCTTAGGATGTACCCCAATTTTCCATATTTGCCTAAACCATTTAAGTTTTCCTCAAGGATATTATATATACTTTTAAAATGTTATGATGCAGTGTAATTGTGTTTTTCAGTATGTGGAAAACTTAACCATTTGTTACTACTACTACTACAACTTAATTTATGCTGCAGACACTGATGTTCTTAAGATGAAAGTTAAGTCCTTAAAATTGAAGCTGAAACTAGACAATCTTATAAACCTTCTTAAATATTGCTAAAGCTGGAACATCAGGACAATCATTCAGAGGCAAGAATGAGTGCTTACTTAATAAAGATCTAAAACAGAAATACAATGTCTTATGGAAACACTTCTAAAAATAAAGAGTCAACAGTTACCACATGGATACTGACTGTAATGCATTCTGAAACAGAAAATGTGTGCACACTAAGAACAAGTAGAAAAGTTGCATGAAATAACAAAGCTATACATGTCAGGGCACAAAGATATGCTAAATTCAGTTGGCCTTCATGGAAAAAACAATGAAAAGACACAGAATTAAAAAAAAAAAAAAACCTGATGTTTGAGGCAGAATTTTTTCCTCCCAGGGCATTTCATGGAGCAAGGATTTGAGGATTCTTAGAATCAGGGAAAAGCAATGTGATTAAAGGAAGAGGAATTGGCACAGTTTCAATCAACCTTATCAGTCTATAGAAACAAAAAATGGAACTTCTAGGAAACAGAATGGATATTAGGCAGAGGGCCGGTATTTGCATTTGCTTTTGAATAACTATTTTCCAGTGCCTAAAGTCTGAATCTAATATGACTAAGAAATAACTGTGTATACAGAGTTTCTCAAATGTTAATTAATTTACCTCTGTTTACGTGATTCATAACTGCTGATTCAAATATAGCTATTGCCTTTATCTTTGTTCATTTGGGAAATATAAGAATCTATTTTTTTAAATGTACTCACAATCAGGCTACAGTACTAACAAATACTAATTTTGTATGCTACCATTTTAGAATCTAGAAAACATGACATTTAATGTATGAAAACATTTAGAAACATGATATTATAACATGATGAAACATCTAGAAAATATAATACATGCTCTGACACATAAATAATGATTTTGTATACAAAATCATCACAGCGTTCCTCTTACTAATGGCTAAATAAGTACAAAAATTTAATGCACATTTTATACATAAAAATGCAAGAACATATAGATATGCATATCAATTTTAGTACCAGTTTTATTTCTTTTCTTAATTTTTTGAGAATTTTATAGATAAATACTGTACTTTGTTTCTACTCTTAAATTTATCTTCTCAAATTCTTACTGTGCCTATTCACTCACTCTCAAATTTATAGCCTTTTCTTTTTATTGTTATGCAAACATACACATGTAGGAATTCAGGCCGTTGAATTTTTTTAATGTTCCTCATATGAATATGTGCTTAGAATTGACCACTTGGGATTGGAGAACTTTATCAGGGGACATATCTTTTAAAGGATATTGAACTACTCATCAGGAAATATGAGCTTTCTTGAAGCTCTCCATCTGGCATCCTAGATTGTGAGATTTCCCTCACTGCATGTCAGCTGGAGTTGTCATTACTCTGATCTTACTTAGACAGCTATATTGTTGATATTTTCTGAGGACCACTGTTACACATAACCGAGACTACTTGGCAGCAGAAATTCTAGTCCCCAGGCTCTTTCATCTTATCTGCTCCTCTTTCCTTAAGATGCCTGAGGTTCAGGAATAACTTAATACTCTTCAATGGCTATTCAGTTTATTCTCCATTCCTTCTGGTATCAAAGATCCTACCAGAATGATAGATTATAAACCACCCCCAAGCTTGATGATACATCACAATAATAGTTCGTTCTGGCTCCTTTTTTTGTGAGTTAGACAAAGAAATTTTAATTCAGTCTGATGATTTGTTAAACAATTCCATATCCAATGTGTCTGTTCTGGATTTTTAGGATGAAGTATGATTATATACCAAGAATTATCAGACAACAGAGAAAACACAGAGGGCATTCAAAACTGTGGGCAGAAATAGTACAAATACATATTGTTAGCATATCTTCTAGGCTCTGCCCAACCTAGGAATAGTCAGGTATATGCCTGGGTTGCTATGAAAGGACTCTTTGCTCTCCCCTGACTCCCTGCTTTCTCTCTCTCTCTCTCTCTCTCTCTCTCTCTCTCTCTCTCTCTCTCTCTCTCTCTCCTCCCCATCCATCTCTGTTTTCTCCTCTTCTCTCTCCTCATGTGATGAGCCTCTTCCTTCTTTCTTCCTCGTTTCCTTCTCTGTCCCTTCTCTTTCTCTGATCAACTCCCTTCACTCTCCCTTTCTCATGCTCCAAATAAGTTTCATTTTATATTATGACTCATATGGCTGGTTCCTGGGGGTAGAGGGGCTGCCACAGCATGGACCTACTAATCCACCTCTTTCAGAAGCATCATGCTTCATCATGCATTACAAAACATACCCACTACCCCTTGCTTCTATGAGGGTGCTCTACCACCCACCCACCCACCCACTCCTACCTCATCACCCTAGCATTCCCTTACACTCAGGCATCAGGGCTTCACAGAGCCAAGGGCCTCCTCTCCCATTGATGCCAGATAAGGTACTCCAGAGTTCACAGGAATTAAACATCAACCAAAGAGTACACATGGAGGGACACATGGCTCCAGCCGCATATGTATCAGCTCAGATACTTATTATTTATTGTCATCTACTGGGATGTGTTTTATTCATTCTTGTTTTTACAAATTTTTAGTGTAATAATTAAATTGTTTGTACTTTTTCTGACTGTTTAATGAGGACATTTAGAACTATACATTTTTTTTATTGTACTACTCTTTGTGCCCCAGAGATTTTGTTGTGTTATATATTCATTTTTATTTATTTATAAGATTTTTTTAAAAAAATCTCTTTTAATATCTTCATCAACTCATTCATCTTTGAGTAATGAGCTGTTTAAACTTTGCTAGTTTTTTGTAATTTCTAGAGATTTATTTGCAGTTAATTTTAGGTTTTACTGCACTATGGTCAGGAAGAATACATGGAAATATTTCAATTTTTCTAAATTCATTAAGATTTATTTTTGGAGACAGCCGGCCACCTTCCTGGTGAGAGCACGGGGTCTGCCTGGCCTGAGAGGTTTGTGGCACAGGCGCCGGCGGGAGCCTTCTTGGCTCCGGGACTCCGCGGAGGGCAGGCTGCACGGGTGACCGTGTGGAATACAGAGTGCCAGCTGTTTCTGGGACGGGCAAGAGAGTCGCAGAGCTTCTGGGCGGCGCCATCTTCAGCTCCAGACAGCCGGCCACCTTCCTGGTGAGAGCACGGGGGTCTACCTGGCCTGAGAGGTTTGTGGCACAGGCGCCGGCGGGAGCCTTCTTGGCTCCGGGACTCCGCGGAGGGCAGGCTGCACGGGTGACCGTGTGGAATACAGAGTGCCAGCTGTTTCTGGGACGGGCGAGAGAGTCGCAGAGCTTCTGGGCGGCGCCATCTTTAGCTCCAGACAGCCGGCCACCTTCCTGGTGAGAGCACGGGGTCTGCCTGGCCTGAGAGGTTTGTGGCACAGGCGCCGGCGGGAGCCTTCTTGGCTCCGGGACTCCGCGGAGGGCAGGCTGCACGGGTGACCGTGTGGAATACAGAGTGCCAGCTGTTTCTGGGACGGGCGAGAGAGTCGCAGAGCTTCTGGGCGGCGCCATCTTTAGCTCCAGACAGCCGGCCACCTTCCTGGTGAGAGCACGGGGTCTGCCTGGCCTGAGAGGTTTGTGGCACAGGCGCCGGCGGGAGCCTTCTTGGCTCCGGGACTCCGCGGAGGGCAGGCTGCACGGGTGACCGTGTGGAATACAGAGTGCCAGCTGTTTCTGGGACGGGCGAGAGAGTCGCAGAGCTTCTGGGCGGCGCCATCTTTAGCTCCAGACAGCCGGCCACCTTCCTGGTGAGAGCACGGGGTCTGCCTGGCCTGAGAGGTTTGTGGCACAGGCGCCGGCGGGAGCCTTCTTGGCTCCGGGACTCCGCGGAGGGCAGGCTGCACGGGTGACCGTGTGGAATACAGAGTGCCAGCTGTTTCTGGGACGGGCAAGAGAGTCGCAGAGCTTCTGGGCGGCGCCATCTTCAGCTCCAGACAGCCGGCCACCTTCCTGGTGAGAGCACGGGGGTCTACCTGGCCTGAGAGGTTTGTGGCACAGGCGCCGGCGGGAGCCTTCTTGGCTCCGGGACTCCGCGGAGGGCAGGCTGCACGGGTGACCGTGTGGAATACAGAGTGCCAGCTGTTTCTGGGACGGGCGAGAGAGTCGCAGAGCTTCTGGGCGGCGCCATCTTCAGCTCCAGACAGCCGGCCACCTTCCTGGTGAGAGCACGGGGGTCTGCCTGGCCTGAGAGGTTTGTGGCACAGGCGCCGGCGGGAGCCTTCTTGGCTCCGGGACTCCGCGGAGGGCAGGCTGCACGGGTGACCGTGTGGAATACAGAGTGCCAGCCGTTTCTGGGACGGGCGAGAGAGTCGCAGAGATTCTGGGGCGGCACCATCCTCAGCTCCAGACAACCAGCCACCTTCCCGGCAAGAGCCACAGAGCTTCTGAGGCTGCGACATCTTCGACTCCAGACAACTGGCCACCTTCCTGGCCAAAGCAACACAGCTTCTGGGAAAGATTCTGTTTTGGGCCTTCACCTTCAGCCAGGAGGAGGTCCAAACACCAGATAACTGTACACCTTCCCTGAGAGAGGAGAGCTTGCCTACAGAGACTGCTCTGACCACTGAAACTCAGAGAAGAGAGCTTGTCTCCCACGCCTGCTGATAGAGGGTAACAAAATCAACAGAGGAACAATCTTTTAACAAAGACAACTATAACAACTAACTCCAGAGATTGCCAGATGGCGAAAGGTAAACGTAAGAATCCTACTAACAGAAGCCAGGACCACTCACCATCATCAGAACCCAGAACGCCCACTTCGCCCAATCCAGGACACCCTAACACACCTGAAAAGGTAGACCTGGATTTAAAAGCATATCTCATGATGATGGTAGAGGACATAAAGAAGGAATTCAACAACTCACTTAAAGAAATACAGGAGAACACTGCTAAAGAGTTACAAGTCCTTAAAGAAAAACAGGAAAACACTGCTAAAGAGTTACAAGTCCTTAAAGAAAAACAGGAAAACACAACCAAACAGGTAGAAGTCCTTATAGAAAAACAGGAAAACACATCCAAACAGGTGATGGAAATGAACAAAACCATACTAGACCTAAAAAGGGAAGTAGACACAATAAAGAAAACCCAAAGTGAGGCGACGCTGGAGATAGAAACCCTAGGAAAGAAATCTGGAACCATAGATGCCAGCATCAGCAACAGAATACAAGAGATGGAAGAGAGAATCTCAGGTGCAGAAGACTCCATAGAGAACATCGGCACAACAATCAAAGAAAATGGAAAATGCAAAAAGATCCTAACTCAAAACATCCAGGAAATCCAGGACACAATGAGAAGACCAAACCTACGGATAATAGGAGTGGATGAGAATGAAGATTTTCAACTCAAAGGACCAGCAAACATCTTCAACAAAATTATTGAAGAAAACTTCCCAAATCTAAAGAAAGAGATGCCCATGAACATACAAGAAGCCTACAGAACTCCAAATAGACTGGACCAGAAAAGAAATTCCTCCCGACACATAATAATCAGAACACCAAATGCACTAAATAAAGATAGAATACTAAAAGCAGTAAGGGAAAAAGGTCAAGTAACATATAAAGGCAAGCCTATCAGAATTACACCAGATTTTTCACCAGAGACTATGAAAGCCAGAAGAGCCTGGTCAGATGTTATACAGACACTAAGAGAACATAAATGCCAGCCCAGGCTACTATACCCAGCCAAACTCTCAATTACCATAGATGGAGAAACCAAAGTATTCCACGACAAAACTAAATTCACCCATTATCTCTCCACGAATCCAGCCCTTCAAAGGATAATAACAGAAAAAAAACAATACAAGGACGGGAACCACGCCCTAGAAAAAACAAGAAGATAATCCATCAACAAACCTAAAAGAAGACAACCACAAGAACAGAATGCCAACTTTAACAACAAAAATAACAGGAAGCAACAATTACCTTTCCTTAATATCTCTTAATATCAATGGACTCAATTCCCCAATAAAAAGACATAGACTAACAGACTGGCTACACAAACAGGACCCAACATTCTGCTGCTTACAGGAAACCCATCTCAGGGAAAAAGACAGACACTACCTCAGAGTGAAAGGCTGGAAAACAATTTTCCAAGCAAATGGTCTGAAGAAACAGGCTGGAGTAGCCATTCTAATATCGGATAAAATCGACTTCCAACCCAAAGTTATCAAAAAAGACAAGGAGGGACACTTCATACTCATCAAAGGTAAAATCCTCCAAGAGGAACTCTCAATTCTGAATATCTACGCTCCAAATGCAAGGGCAGCCACATTCATTAAAGACACTTTAGTAAAGCTCAAAGCACACATTGCACCTCACACAATAATAGTGGGAGACCTCAACACACCACTTTCATCAATGGACAGATCGTGGAAACAGAAACTAAACAGGGACACAGTGAAACTAACAGAAGTTATGAAACAAATGGACCTGACAGATATCTACAGAATATTTAATCCTAAAACAAAAGGATATACCTTCTTCTCAGCACCTCACGGGACCTGCTCCAAAATTGACCATATAATTGGTCACAAAATAAGCCTCAACAGATACAAAAATATTGAAATTGTCCCATGTATCCTATCAGACCACCATGGCCTAAGACTGATCTTCAATAACAACATTAAGAATGGAAAGCCAACATTCACGTGGAAACTGAACAACACTCTTCTCAATGATACCTTGGTCAAGGAAGGAATAAAGAAAGAAATTAAAGACTTTTTAGAGTTTAATGAAAATGAAGCCACAACGTACCCAAACCTTTGGGACACAATGAAAGCATTTCTAAGAGGGAAACTCATAGCTCTGAGTACCTCCAAGAAGAAACGGGAGAGAGCACATACTAGCAGCTTGACAACACATCTAAAAGCTCTAGAAAAAAAGGAAGCAAATTCACCCAAGAGGAGTAGACGGCAGGAAATAATCAAACTCAGGGGTGAAATTAACCAAGTGGAAACAAGAAGAACTATTCAAAGAATTAACCAAACGAGGAGTTGGTTCTTTGAGAAAATCAACAAGATAGATAAACCCTTAGCTAGACTCACTAGAGGGCAAAGGGACAAAATCCTAATCAACAAAATCAGAAATGAAAAGGGAGACATAACAACAGATCCTGAAGAAATCCAAAACACCATCAGATCCTTCTACAAAAGCTTATACTCAACAAAACTGGAAAACCTGGATGAAATGGACAAATTTCTGGACAGATACCAGGTACCAAAGTTGAATCAGGATCAAGTTGACCTTCTAAACAGTCCCATATCCCCTAAAGAAATAGAAGCAGTTATTAATAGTCTCCCAACCAAAAAAAGCCCAGGACCAGATGGGTTTAGTGCAGAGTTCTATCAGACCTTCAAAGAAGATCTAATTCCAGTTCTGCACAAACTATTTCACAAGATAGAAGTAGAAGGTACTCTACCCAACTCATTTTATGAAGCCACTATTACTCTGATACCTAAACCACAGAAAGATCCAACAAAGATAGAGAACTTCAGACCAATTTCTCTTATGAATATCGATGCAAAAATCCTTAATAAAATTCTCGCTAACCGAATCCAAGAACACATTAAAGAAATCATCCATCCTGACCAAGTAGGTTTTATTCCAGGGATGCAGGGATGGTTTAATATACGAAAATCCATCAATGTAATCCATTATATAAACAAACTCAAAGACAAAAACCACATGATCATCTCGTTAGATGCAGAAAAAGCATTTGACAAGATCCAACACCCATTCATGATAAAAGTTTTGGAAAGATCAGGAATTCAAGGCCCATACCTAAACATAATAAAAGCAATCTACAGCAAACCAGTAGCCAACATCAAAGTAAATGGAGAGAAGCTGGAAGCAATCCCACTAAAATCAGGGACTAGACAAGGCTGCCCACTTTCTCCCTACCTTTTCAACATAGTACTTGAAGTATTAGCCAGAGCAATTCGACAACAAAAGGAGATCAAGGGGATACAAATTGGAAAAGAGGAAGTCAAAATATCACTTTTTGCAGATGATATGATAGTATATATAAGTGACCCTAAAAATTCCACCAGAGAACTCCTAAACCTGATAAACAGCTTTGGTGAAGTAGCTGGATATAAAATTAACTCAAACAAGTCAATGGCCTTTCTCTACACAAAGAATAAACAGGCTGAGAAAGAAATTAGGGAAACAACACCGTTCTCAATAGTCACAAATAATATAAAATATCTCGGCGTGACTCTAACTAAGGAAGTAAAAGATCTGTATGATAAAAATTTCAAGTCTCTGAAGAAAGAAATTAAAGAAGATCTCAGAAGATGGAAAGATCTCCCATGCTCATGGATTGGCAGGATCAACATTGTAAAAATGGCTATCTTGCCAAAAGCAATCTACAGATTCAATGCAATCCCCATCAAAATTCCAACTCAATTCTTCAACGAATTAGAAGGAGCAATTTGCAAATTCATCTGGAATAACAAAAAACCTAGGATAGCAAAAACTCTTCTCAAGGATAAAAGAACCTCTGGTGGAATCACCATGCCTGACCTAAAGCTTTACTACAGGGCAATTGTGATAAAAACTGCATGGTACTGGTATAGAGACAGACAAGTAGACCAATGGAATAGAATTGAAGACCCAGAAATGAACCCACACACCTATGGTCACTTGATCTTCGACAAGGGAGCTAAAACCATCCAGTGGAAGAAAGACAGCATTTTCAACAATTGGTGCTGGCACAACTGGTTGTTATCATGTAGAAGAATGCGAATCGATCCATACTTATCTCCTTGTACTAAGGTCAAATCTAAGTGGATCAAGGAACTTCACATAAAACCAGAGACACTGAAACTTATAGAGGAGAAAGTGGGGAAAAGCCTTGAAGATATGGGTACAGGGGAAAGATTCCTGAACAGAACAGCAATGGCTTGCTCTGTAAGATCGAGAATTGACAAATGGGACCTAATGAAACTCCAAAGTTTCTGCAAGGCAAAAGACACCGTCAATAGGACAAAAAGACCACCAACAGATTGGGAAAGGATCTTTACCTATCCTAAATCAGATAGGGGACTAATATCCAACATATATAAAGAACTCAAGAAGGTGGACTTCAGAAAATCAAATCACCCCATTAAAAAATGGGGCTCAGAACTGAACAAAGAATTCTCACCTGAGGAATACCGAATGGCAGAGAAGCACCTGAAAAAATGCTCAACATCCTTAATCATCAGGGAAATGCAAATCAAAACAACCCTGAGATTCCACCTCACACCAGTCAGAATGGCTAAGATCAAAAATTCAGGTGACAGCAGATGCTGGCGAGGATGTGGAGAAAGAGGAACACTCCTCCATTGTTGGTGGGATTGCAGGCTTGTACAACCACTCTGGAGATCAGTCTGGCGGTTCCTCAGAAAACTGGATATAGTACTACCGGAGGATCCAGCAATACCTCTCCTGGGCATATATCCAGAAGATGCCCCAACTGGTAAGAAGGACACATGCTCCACTATGTTCATAGCAGCCTTATTTATAATAGCCAGAAGCTGGAAGGAACCCAGATGCCCCTCAACAGAGGAATGGATACAGAAGATGTGGTACATCTACACAATGGAGTACTACTCAGCTATTAAAAAGAATGAATTTATGAAATTCCTGGCCAAATGGATGGACCTGGAGGGCATCATCCTGAGTGAGGTAACACATTCACAAAGGAACTCACACAATATGTACTCACTGATAAGTGGATATTAGCCCAAAACCTAAGATACCCAAGATATAAGATACAATTTCCTAAACACATGAAACTCAAGAAAAATGAAGACTGAAGTGTGAACACTATGCCCCTCCTTAGAAGTGGGAGCAAAACACCCTTGGAAGGAGTTACAGAGACAAAGTTTGGAGTTGAGATAAAAGGATGGACCATGTAGACACTACCATATCCGGGGATCCATCCCATAATCAGCTTCCAAATGCGGACACCATTGCATACACTAGCAAGATTATGCTGAAAGGACCCTGATATAGCTGTCTCTTGTCAGAGTATGCCTGGGCCTAGCAAACATAGAAGTGGATGCTCACAGTCGGCTATTGGATGGATCACATGGCCCCCAATGAAGGAGCTAGAGAAAGTACCAAAGAAGCTAAAGGGATCTGCAACCCTATAGGTGGAACAACATTATGAACTAACCAGTACCCCGGAGCTCTTGACTCTAGCTGCATATGCATCAAAAGATGGCCTAGTCGGCCATCACTGGAAAGAGAGGCCCATTGGACACGCAAACTTTATATGCCCCAGTACAGGGGAACGCCAGGGCCATAAAAGGGGAGTGGGTGGGTAGGGGAGAAGGGGTGGGTGGCTATGGGGGACTTTTGGTATAGCATTGCAAATGTAAATGAGCGAAATACCTAATAAAAAATGGAAAAAAAAAAAAAAAAAAAAAAAAAAGATTTATTTTTGTCCCAGTGTGTATGCTATGGAAGTTTTCATATACTGTTGGATAGAACAGATTATGTTGCTTTGGTGTTTGGGAAAAATATTCTAAAGATAGGCCTATTTGATGTATGATGTCATTTAAGATTTCTCTGCTACTTTTTTTTCCTTTTCCTTTTTCTTTCTTTCATTTATTTATTTATTTATTTATTTATTTATTTATTTATTTATTTTTGGTCAAAGTGTCATATCCATATCCCAAAAAAAAGTCAACATGAAAATCCAGGTCTCATTGCAATGTATAAAACACATGATACATGAAGACAGAATTTCTCCATCAATAATCTACAATTCTTATAGGAATGTTTAGCAATAAGAATGAGGACATCATGAGTTTTGTAGGCAAATGGATGGAACTAGAAAATAACATCCTGAGTCAAGTAACTCAGACCCAAAAGAACATGCATAGTATATACTCACTAATAACTGGATTTTAGGCAAAAAGTACAATCTACAGAATTCAAGAAGGGTCCAAATAATGCCTCAATGCCACTTGGGAGGTAAAAGAATGCAATCATTGGGAGCAGAGGAAGGGAGTGACCTGGGTAGGAGAGGGGGCAGGAAGAGGAAAGGGGGAACATGATCAGGTATTTTTGTGGTGTCAGGGAACAGGAGTGAAGACCTGAGGGCCAGCAGAAAGAGTAGAAACAAGCAACCTCAGAAGGTAGGAGGTAGGGGACACTCTATAATGTATGATAGTTCTGGAAGGTGAAAGATGCTCAGGACGTCAAGGAAGAGACCCTAGATGAAATGCCTTACAATGGGGAAAGGAAACTTGCAGAGCTGCCTCCAGTAGAAAGACAGGGTATCAAGTATAAGGATGGGATAGCCATCCCATAGTCAAAAACTCTAACCCAGAATTGTTCCTGTCTAAAAGAACTCTGAGAAGAGCCTGATGGAAAGGAGGTTCAGTGACAGGTCCAAATTATAGGAGGCTCCAAGATAAGACACTATTACTGATGATATGGTGTGCTTTCAGACAGGAGCTTAGTATGACTGCCCTCTGAGAGGTCCAAGAAGCTGAAATAGTCAGATGCAGATCCTTACATCCAACCAATGGACAGAAGTCATGGACCCCTATCGTTGAATTAGGGAAATGGTGGAAGAAGCTCAGGAGGAGGGTGACCCTGTAGGGGGACCAGTACTCTCAACTAATCTCCATAACCAAGATCTCTCAGACTCTGAGCCAGCAATGAGGCAGCATGTACTAGCTGGTCCAAGACTTCCTGACACATATACAACAGAGGACTACCTGGTCTGGCCTCAGTGAAGGAATGTGCATTTAACCCTGAGAGACTTGAGGCCTGAAGGAGTGGGGAGGTCTGATGGGGTGGGTGTGGGAGATGGGGACATCCTCTTGGAGATGGGGGAGGAGGAATGGGACGAGGCTCAGTGAGAGGGCAGACCAGGAGGGTATTAACAACTAGACTTAAAAATATTAAATAATAATAATAGAATCACCTAGATGAATCTCAGGACACAGAATTTAAAAGAATAGACATAAAAATCATCAAAGAATTCAAGAAGTTGAAAGAAGACTCAGAGAAACTCAATGAGCTTAAAGAGAATGAAATTGATTAAAAAAATAAAGCCATAAACATCCAGAATTTGAAAATGAAAATCAATGAATCAATAGAGACCACACTGATAATTATTTGAGCTGAACTGAAAATGTTATTAAAAATGCCAATAATTTTGGACAGAGTATATTAGGGTAGAACATAAGATGTACAGAATAGAATGGGTACAAATGTTGGATATGGCTTAAATGGTGTGATTGTTGTAGTGACAATGGCACCCATAGGCTTGTACATTTGAATACCTGTTCCCCCGTTAGAAGAACTGTTTGGAAAGTGTTAGCTGGATGCTCTTGTAGGAGCAAATATGTCACTTTTAAGATTTCAGCTACTGCTCTAGTGCCATGTCTGTCTGCATATTGCCAAGTCTCCTGCTATGGACTCAGTTTATGAAACTGACCTCCCAATAATCCATTTGCTTTCTGAGCTGTCTTAGATACCATGTTGTTTCAGGGCAATAGGAAAGTAGATAAGACAGATGGATTCAGAAATATGTATTGGTGCATAGGATGGTTTTCCTGTTTAAACCTGGAATTTTGGGAGTCTGTCTGGGAGTTTGTGAAGCTGTATAGAGAGGAACATCAGATAGATTCACCTCACTAGGTAATAACAAAAGATGTGAAAATTTTGGCTGTCAATTTGTAATATGGCTCACAAGGGACCTGCTGGTTATAATTAGTCAGGCCATACTCTGGCTCAAGTCTTTACATTGAAGGTTAAACAAGCTGGGATGGCCAGAATAGGCTGATTCACTGGATAGAGGGTCCACAATTAATTTGGAAATGGGGCAAGGCTGAATAGTGGGAGAAATCAGCTAAATTCAGGAAGATAGACCCTGATAAATTATTGCAGAATCTGTCTGGATATAAGGCTCCTTGTTGGCTATTCAGAGTAATGTTGCTGTTATTATTAATTAGATCATTAATATATTGTTGGGTAGAGACATGTAACTATTCTATTAAAATCGTTGAGGAATTTCTGTGAAGCTTTTTATACTTTTGCTACCTTTTTTTATTGTCCCAAACATTGTGTGATGGTTGTCTTTCTCCACATGTCTTGCAATACTTTTTTGTTAACAGTTACTTTAACTGGACCAAAGTGAAATTACATTGTGGCTTAGACATACCTTTCTCCAAAAAGTTGAGATAGTTACAATTTTTATTCAAATTTTGGCTATGTGTATTTGTTTAATTAATAAAAATTAAATTAAGACTTTTGCTTAGTCTTTAAACAAATAACACTGTATATGTGATATTGAATTGAATTCCTTGTAACATTACTCCTTTTCCATATAGATTATAGTTTTCTATAGTGTCTCTTCTTACAGTTTTCTGTAGTTATCTCTTCATTTTATAGATTTTTTTTCAATAGCTACAAAGAAGCCTTTTGAGGTTATGTGATCTTATTTATCTTTATATTTTGCTGCCCGTGTTTTGGAGGACTTTAAAAATCTTCACGCATACTAATATAAAGATGTTCCTTTGGCTTCACCTCTACTAGCAGAAGGTTAAAATGTTCAGCTAAATTCTGTTCATTTAAACTTGATAATTATGTTGTGAGATCCTGGAATCTAATATATTAATCTGAAATGTAACAGCATATTCTTTTATCAAATTAGTAGTGATGTTTTGTTGTGGTTTTAATTTTCATGTTCTCACATGATCAATAAATTCAAGCATATTTTAATTTTAGGGTCTCTCTC
Organism: Mus musculus; assembly: GCF_000001635.26. Taxonomy (NCBI): domain Eukaryota; kingdom Metazoa; phylum Chordata; class Mammalia; order Rodentia; family Muridae; genus Mus; species Mus musculus. Next base: position 62,187,551 of record NC_000078.6, read on the forward strand.
TCTCTCTCTCTCTCTCTCTCTCTCTGTGTGTGTGTGTGTGTGTGTGTGTGTGTGTGCGTGTGCGTGTGCGTGCGTGTGCGTGTGCGTGTGTGTGTGTGTGTGTGTGTGTGTGTTGTGGAAGAAAGTACGACTACCAATGAAAGACAGGAGAAAACTTGCATCCCCTGATGCTATAAGCTATGCAACATGGGTGTTTAGAACTCAACCCACATCCTCTGACTGACCAAATGTATAACTTTATTTGGTGTAATTGTTTAATTGCTTATTTTATTCACTGATTTGTAAAAGTGGTCTCACTAAATTTTTCCAACTCATTTAAACTCATGATCCTCCTGAGTCAGCTGCCAAAGTTTTAGGAGTTTATCCACTACCCTGTGTATGTCAGAGGATGTGCATGTTCATATGTATGCACATATAAGTGTTTGTGTGTCCTTACACATATAGGGACATAGTGTGAAGTTTAGAAGTTTATGTGCACTGTCTTTCTTCTTCATGCATCATCTAACATATGTATTTGTATTTAAACGTGTTCTTTTACTGAGCCTGGGGTCTTTGATTTGCTACTATGTAATCTGGCAACTGAGCAAAGGGTTCTGTTTCTTTCTTCTCTCCTAACACTAATATCACCTATGTGTACTAACATGCTTAATTTTACATTAGTGCTTACAATCCACACCTAAGTCTTCATGCTTGTACTGCACTCTCTAGACCGTGCTACTCCTCACTGCTGCATCATCTTGTGAACTGTATATACTGTTACTTTTGCCATAATGTAATGTTTTACCTTCTAAATGACTACATTTCACTCTTAGATGAAATGCTAGAATTCTGGATAAAAAAAATTAAATGAGTACTTACCTTGAGTACTATGGTACTTTAAGGCATGTGGTAAATTGATGAAGGCACAGGCTACCTAAATATTCTACAGAGACTCCCATAACATTGGCAGAGCTCAGAAAAATCAATGCTGAATTTTCACAATGTGGTATGCATCTTTACTCTCCATTGCCTTGGTAGAAATGAATCAGAGCTCAGCTATTTAATGTTATCGGACTATCTGGAATAGGGAAGAATATTTTTATAGCCATTTGGAAAATAAAGACACGATTCTGGAAACGGAGAAGCAAAGTTATTCTTTACTCAATTAATGACTCAACCAGTAAATTTTACTAAACAAATACCCACAATTGTGAATGAGCATTTCAAGAAATAAAGCTTCACTTTAAAACAAGAGACCTTCTGGACAGCTGATTAAATGATTAGACATTCAATGAATGTGAAACTTGGGATGGTCCAGATAACAGAGGAAATTACAATTTATATTGAATATCTTTAGGCTTCTACATAGCTAATTCATTGCTTACCTCTGTGTCAATACTAACATAACAGTTTGTGTCTAACACTAAATGACTTTGAAAGACATTAACTTAATAAGACCCTGGGTTTCAATAACCAAAAGTTTTAGCAAGCTGTCACAGAGTCTAATCTAAGGCCTATTGTGGGAAGCCATTCTGGACTCCCTGGCCAGCCAGAAGGAAATCTATGCCAGGCAGTAAACAAGCCCACATTTGGTGGATGGCTTGCCCTTAATCCCTGATTGGCTGAGCAAGCCTGCCTGGTGAGGTGATGTGACCTGTGGTGATTGGTTGAGGCGTGGTTGTGGCTTGAGTGGATAAAAATGCTTGTACCCCCCAAGAGGCGGGGGATTTGAAGAGAGAACCTGCCTGAGTAAACTGCTTTAAGAAGAACCAGTGGTTGCGTTTTCCTTGCTGGTCGAGTTGGATGTGACAGCCTATGGCACAGTTTTCTCCATTCTTTCTGTAACCATGTCTCAGAAGTTCCCACTACATATTTGAAAAATCTTTTAACGTTTCTTGTTACTATAAAAAAATTAAAATATCTTATGAAACCGTTTCTACATGAAATTTGAGGTAAGCTAAATCTGTGTTCCCAGACTATTATCAATATTACTTGAATCCTGAATAAAGTATTATTCCTTTGGGTTAAGGATTGTGTTTTTATATTGACACTATGTTGAAAAGTGAAAATCTTCATATATTGAATTTTTATTTTATAGAATCATAAATGTCCTCATTTCTCATAAGTCTTTATAATATGCAAAGGATATAACAATAAGTACATATACCAAGAAGTTTATATTTAAAATTAAATAAACTCTGGGCTAATGTCATGTGCCTGTAATCCCACATGATAGAGGGAGATCTAAGATGATCTAGACTTAGAGAACAATGCATGCCACATAGTGAAAATAATACATAAAAAATAAATAACTCCACCAATGGATCTCTACAAAGTTAAATGAGAGAAAACTGGAAAAATATGTAACTCTAAATGCTTATCATTTAACGTCAACAAGAACCCAGGAAATCTACTAACTAAAATTCATAATTAAATCATTTGAAGGTTTAATATAAGCTTATAACTCATACCTTTACAAAATTTAGACAATAATAATTCTAGATACATATTTTAAACAAAATGAATTTATTTAATTTTATTGAAGCAATGGATACTAATAAATATCTTTTTATTTGAGAATGACACTGGGTATCAATCATCTGCTATAGAGAGATATCTTTGCCCAGTGTTGTTTTTGAAGTTTTGAAAAAAAGCAAATATTTTTATATGTCTCTGTATTATAACTGAGATGTGCCTCAAATAACAGTAACTGAAAAAGGTCAGCCTTAGGGAAGCAGACTTCCAACACCCCAGTGTTATGAGTTATAGCTTCTACCTTCCACAGATGCATGGATGGCTCCTTCAATATCAAAAAACATGTGCCTTGAAGTTTTCAATTATTCTCAAGAAACTGAACACATCTTCTAAAAAAATTTTTGACAAGTTGTCTGAAAAAGTGACCCCACAGAAAGAAATTCTATTCATCCAGAAGTGTGCGTGAAAAGAAAAAGAAAAGAAAAGAGAAGAAAGGGAAGGGAAGGGAGGAGGGAAGGGGGAGGGAGAGGAGAGGAGAGGAGCGGGGAGGGGAGGGACGGGGTGAGACAAGACAAGACAAGAAGAGACAGGACAAGAAAAGAAAACAACAGTGCAATGTTCTGGTTATGAGCAACAGAAGGTCTACCTCACCTTCTATTGGGTTCCTTGGAGAAAACTTCCTGTGGTCACAACCAGGCCACAATCTCATTTAGAACAGGAAAGAAATGGAAGGAAATTTCAACTAATAAGTTGCAGAATTGAAAGTCATACATAGTGCTACATGTATATATTCAAACTTATTTGTATTTTATATAAAATTAGACAAGTAACAATTTTAATAAACAGAATGAAGAGTTATTACATGGAGACAAAGACAATGGTAAATGGTCAGGTTGTGAAAGACAGACACAGGAGGAATATATGCAACCCAAGAAGAGTGATTGATAGCTTACACTTAGACCCACAAGGCATCACTGCAAGAATGTGACTTCATTGTCTCAAGAGCCACTTGCACTCCTGTATTAGTAGATTTTGCCATAATCTACTAAAAGAGCCAATAGAATATTTATCACTCAACCACATAAAATCTCATCCTTGTCAGAGAGAGGAAGGTAAGTAGAATTAAACAGCTTATACATCAGGGAATCAGATTTGTTCAGGAGCTATGATGTAGTAGCTACTATTTGATATTTGTGCATATTCTACCAAATTGAAAAATATAGGTTAAAATAATAACAAAGAATTGTAATAAAGAAAAATATAACATTTTTATTTGTTTCGTGCTTTTTCCCCTGAGAAATAATGCTGCCAGTGTAATGTTTATCTAATCAGAAAAATGATTGCTTTTCATTTCTTTATAATAATAATTTCACTTATATATACCGAAAGCTTCAGCAATACTGAAAAATAATACTCTCTGTATTCTAGTGATTTTTACTTACTAAGATTACCTAAGAGTTCTGATCAGAAGAACAAAAATAATCTAAAAAGATTTTAAAATGACACCTTTTATATTGGGGAACCACTTGAATTAAAATCTAAGGTAAAGCATAATCTATATTAAAATAAAATTTTACTATCTTGTATACATACATAGAAATTAATATTTTGGATGTGTTATTTAATTGTGATAACAATTATTTTTTGGGTCATATAAAATGGAATCAGATATATATGACACTTGGAATACAATCTAATCATTTTTTTTCGAAGAAATTAATTACCACCTTGGATATTTACAAACTTCATAAACAATTATATGAAAGTATGCTTTTTACTTTTTGTTTAAGAAAGCATAAACTTCTATTTTACTTCATTATTCTTTTCCTGCAGTGTTTTTACAATTAAAAATAAATTATAGATTGGCTGGTCAAAATTTAATATTTTAATAAAATGTGGATAGCAAAGGAAGTACTCTTAAAGACAAGGACTGAGGGATAAAAATATCCATGGAATTTAGCTGGGTTTTTCTTTTGTCTAGTATACTAAGTCTTCACTAGAATTATTAAAGATTACCTTTATTAACAATATTGTATGGTTTAATCATACATAACCCTCTGATTATTACACATGTGATCCCTGTGCTTTACTGGATATTGTATGTCAGGGCAAACCACATTGTTATTCTAACTGCATACTGATGATGTGTGAAACATTGTGCCTTTATGAAACTAGGTAGAATGAAATGTAAGCAATATACTACAAGATACAATGATATAAGAGCCATTTAAGAAAGTATTGTGTAGCCCGGCGGTGGTGGTGCACGCCTTTAATCCCAGCACTTGGGAGGCAGAGGCAGGCGGATTTCTGAGTTCGAGGCCAGCCTGGTCTACAAAGTGAGTTCCAGGACAGCCAGGGCTATACAGAGAAACCCTGTCTCGAAAAACCAAAAAAAAAAAGAAAGTATTGTGTAAATGAGGAAATGGACATCTTTCTTGTTCTCCTAATGCCTGTATCCAGAATTAATAATAACGAAAGGAGGCCATGTTGAGTTTCTCTTTACTAACGAATACATTATTTTACCAAAGAGGATGAAAATACTTTAATTTTCAACTGTAGTAGATTACATGAAATATAGACTTATCTTCCTGACTATACATACAAAACATGAGTTCTCTCTCTCTCCCTCTCTCTCTCTCTCTCACACACACACAAACAAACACACATACCTAATTACTTTAAGCTTAAATAAAATACACCTTTCAATTATGCTACTTTGCCTGATTTCTTCCTGAATACCATTTTTGTGACTAATACTTCATGTGACCTACTTTCTCCTGGAGATTGTAGGCTGAATGCTGAGCCTCTGCATATGTTAATGTGGTTGTTCTATTTTTTTTTTTAATTTTCACCTTATGATTTTTACTCTGATTTCTCCCCAGTTAGAATAAACAGGTTATCACCAGTACTCTGTATAGAGTGAAACAGGGAATTACTAACTGCAGTATCATTTCAGTAACATAACATACATTTGCCTTAACATGACCAGAACAAGTGAAATTCCTCTCTATACATTCATGTATTTATAACATTATAAAATATTATGTCATGATTTTTTTCCAATCACTGAATTTTTTTGATTGTCATAGTGGATTGGTCTGTCTATAGAACAGATGGTTGAAACAGAGGTGGGCAGGACCCTCTTCTATGCCTAGTAATTACAGAAATGATTAATTCTTCCTCATTTTCCACATTTATTGCAGGTTATTTTATATTTTATAGGCAATCTTTGTTTTAATAAATAATATTTGTTCCCACTTTAGTAAAAATCTAAAAATTAAGGCCAAATACATAAAAGTTACTAAGTTATTTTTCTTTGTGTATTGAAAAAATTATTCCATGTTCTGTAATCTCTCATTATGTATTAAATTGAAAAGTTGACATTTGTATATTAAATTGTCTGTAACTCTAAGTACAATTTCTTCATGTACAAAAGCACCATGACATAATGTGTATTTTAATATTTGAGTGGTCACCCTTGTAAGGAGCAATCCACAAGTTGAACTTTAGCTTCTCGTTGACGAGACAGAAATAATCTATGCCTTGAGGACACCAGACTATTGTCACAATTTTCCAAGGAAAATGGAATTTGTTTAGCTGTTTTAGAATGTGCATATTATTTTAGTATTTGGAGAAAATTATTCTTGAATTTTTAAAATAACCATGTCTATATAATGCAGAATAAATTTTGCTTTTTCTGGGTTGTCATTGTCTTTTACATATTAACTCTTGTAAGCAACTATTTATTCTATAATCTTTTTTCCTGTAGATATTTTTAACTTTTAATCCTGGGGAACCTTGGTTTTTGTTTGTTTATTTGTTTATGGTGTAGAGTTTTATATATATATATATATATATATGTATGAATATATATGTATATATATGTATATGTATGTATAAGAATGAATATATATGTATATATATGCATATGTATTCATTTAATACATATACATATAAGAATATGTATTCAACATATAAGAATAAATATATACATATATATATATTCATTCTTGTACGTCAAAACATAATTTCGCTAGAACCCTCAATTCAAGACATCATGCTTTGTACCATTGAATATTGTATCATGATGGATTAAAAGTTGAAGGTTGTAGACTAGTTTTTATCACCCCATTCTATTTTTGAACTATCATTGAGTAGGATGACCCTTGAAATCTTATATAAAATGTCAATATCTGGTGGTTTACTAACATCCTGGTAGTTGGCTGTGGGTAAATATATTTCAGTTTTATCAGGATTAATACCATATTTTTCTTCAAATCTAAAGTTACATTAATAATAACAGTGGGACAAATTTACATCATTACTTCAAAGGTATTTGCTTTCCAGTCAGTGTCTAGAGTTGCATGTAGCTAACACGTTGCTGTTAAAGAAACAAGGTCATTAAATGCATCAGTTTTAACACACAAAATAATAGTCATCTATGTGGTAAACCAGCCTGCCTCCATCTTAAGCCTGAATGTAATTTTATAATAAAAAAAAGCTAGATTTATTTCTGTTAATGATTAAATCTCTTTTTGCAAGACTGGACTATGCCTGTCTTGTAATTATAACTGCAAATGGATCTGAACTGTTTATTTCAGTAAACAGCAACCATGGCTTTGTTATAATCACGTTGTTATGACTACCTTGCTCTGACTAGCAACCATGTCTTTCAGAAGGTTGTTATGACCAATACATTATGTTTTGCTTCTTAACCCTGTGTATTTACCTGACAAATCCCCCATTTGGAAATCCTCTACTCCTGACCTATTAAAACTCTTATTTTATCTGTGCCTAAGGATGATCTATTGAATTCCACTTATAGGGAGAGACTAGATGAGTACATAAATTTTAAAATCATTTTTAAATTATTTGTCCATGAGATTTAGTTTAATGGCCTTTCTCCTTGCATCTCTGAGATTAATATCTACAAAAAAGATGATTGGTTACAAGCTGGTGAAAATCTAATGCTGATGATCAGTTACAAAATGGTCAATCTGTGGCTTAAAAAAATCCACACTGTGATTGTGCAATGTGTTACCAGGAAAAAAAAACTGTGTTATTTTAAGATATTTTTAAAAATAATTTCATTTATTTTTGAAATTATAATGCCATTATGTTTCTCCCTTTCCTTTACCACCACTAAGTTATCACTTATACTCACCACTGATCTTTTTCCAAATTCATAGTCAGTATTTTTAATGGTTATTACATACATAAATGTATATACATACACAAATACATTCCAAAATATAACCTGTTTAATAGGTGTAATCCTACTTGCATTTATGCTATTAAGAGTGGTGGTTTGGAAAAAAAAAGTGGTGCTTTGGTATTAAATAATTAACTGATGGGCTCTTCGATGGGGAAAATTATTTCTCCTTCTCTCAGTATTCTTTAGTTGCCTAGTGTTATTTATGTAGGATTGAGGCCCCATTGTCTTTACATTGACCACTTGGGTACGCACTCCTACACATTTATAATGTGTTTTGTTGTTGGTATTGTTGTTGCTGGTTGGTTGGGTTTTTGGTTTGTTAGTTTGTTGTTTTTTATGAGAGTCATTTTGTTTGAGATGAGTTGAAATATTAATTCTGCTTTTTTAATAGGTAAAATATTGAGAATTTTCTTTGCATTTTTTTGACATTAATTGACGAAGTAGAAGAAAAACTGCCTGGGGGAAAAAGGGGTTAAAAAAGAGTGTAGAGAGATTGGACAAAACAGGAAACAGGAGGGAAACTATGACTAAAATACATGACCTATAAATACATAAAATGTCAGTATGAAACCTATTAATTTGTACAATATATGTTAATAAAATTGAACTAATAGTACATTTTCTCATGTTTTAAATATTAAGCTAATAGAGTATTTTCATGTAGTACATTGTTAAGAAACAATTTTGAATTTTTATATTAATGTGATTATAAGACATTTCTTCTTATGATAATGATAGGTAGAAATGTTCATTTCAGCTTTAATAGTACAGCTAATAATGTTAGTTAATATAAGGCTGCCACAAAATATGTAGGAGTTACTAGTGTGAGAATTGGATTTAGACCACAAAATAGACAACACAAAACTTACATGTAAATATATAAATGCATGCATACATATGTATTACAATCTATGTATGATTTATGCACTATTTTATGATTAAGAAATATGATGTATTCTATAGTATCTTGAAAATACCTTCATTCGTTTTTGCATATTATTTTAACAAGTGTGATTATTATTTCATAATATGTTCTATATGGGTGCAAACAAAACGTCTCATAGAATATAGATGGGTAACAATAAAGTGTGATTTCATGTTACTAATCTGAATTTTTCTACCAGAAGAAACTACAGACTCAATTCAACCCAGTCAAAATCCTCATTCTATTCTTCACAGAAATAGAAATCAATCAAACAAACAAACAATAAACAATGTTACCATTCACAAGGAAATAAAACAACAACAACAACAACAAAAAACTATGAACACTTAAAGAAATCCAGAGCAAAAACAGTCATTCTGGAGGCATTTGCTTCCCGACTTTCACACTAAATTGCAGAACCAACGTCACAAAATGGCATGGCATTTGTTAGATTATAAAGGGTGGATTAAAAGAGCCAAGAAAGGACAAAAGAAGCAAGTCTCTACTTTAGGAAAGACCGTGTTTATTAATGGAAACACGGTGAGGGAGTCAAATCAGCTGTCAATCATAAGGATATATGGGCCATATGTCCCATACTGCGTGGGTGGCTCAATGAATGCCTATACCATGCAGGTAGATGAGTGGAAATTTCCACAGGAAAAGGCTGGCGGAAACCTTTATATGAGGAAGAAACGAGCCCCGTAGTGTGCAAGGGAAGCTGGGAAACACACTCTTTCAGCAGAGAGCTATCAGTATTGGCATAAAAACAGAGATATGTACCAAGGAAATGGTTGAACAAGATTTAAGCATCCTCAATTAAAAGAACCAGATGTTTTTTTTTACACAAAAGAATAAAAAATACACAATAATTTAAAGGCAGCAGCATCTTCAACGGCTTGTGTTTGGAAAGCTGAACGTTAACATGCAGAAAAATGAAGGTAGATCCTCATCTCTCACCTCACACAAAAATCAACCCCAATCGGATCAAGTTACAGTTCACCTCCTCTCCTCCTCTGTCTTACCAAATTCACTGCTGGGGAGGAGCATCAGGTGAATGCAACTCTATGTCCAGATTGCTTTTTGCGATTATTTTTATGTCTGATAAATTTATCGAGAAGCTATGACTCAACTCATCTAAGATTTGTTTTTGATGATAGCTGGATGTTGCACTGGTAATTTTAAAAGAAATCTCACTAGTGTGTGATTAGCATTATAATATTGAGGAAGAGGAAACCTGAAGCAACACTTATATGAGACTAAGAAAGCTCTTGTTCCAAATTCCTGGAGATTTTGCTATAGGCTCTGTCTGGCTGGGAATACTCACTTGGAGAGAATGAGCTACAAGAGAGCTAAGCTTTTTAGTCAAACAGCTGATCCATTGTCATCAGGAAATGTCTTAGTAAAAGAATTTCCTTCTCTGGAGTCAGTTGAGAGAAGGTTTAGCCCTCCTTCAAAAAAAGAAAATAGCAATGCTTTCACTCTGCTTTGAATGAAAATAGCAGGGAAGAATTATAAAAGCTGAAACATTTTCAGACAGATAATGGCTTTCCTGCTGAGAGTGTAAGTTCCCAGAGTATTGAGAAGGTACCTAGAGGAGAGGTCTTCCAGACAGGAAGATTGCTTCTGAGATTCTCCGTCAGCGTTGCATGCTGACAGCAGACTGCACTTGCTTCTGTAAAAGCATCAGCACGGCATTACAGGTCATTTCACCAGGATGCTCACATACGTGCATCCATCAAGTCCTCATACACAGAGCATTGATTACCCCCAGCACAATTGCATTTTTCTCATCTGTGCAGGGAATTAGACAGCCAAGGTGAACCTTGGCTTCACTTAGGAAAACTAAGTGACTTCAAATTTGTAAATTAGCCACCCAAAAAGGAAAGATCAATGAAATAAGTGTGCTTGTCTATTTCTAAAATCAGAGTTGACATTCTTGCTGGAGAGGAAAATATCGTTTTGGGTCATAGCGGAACAGTTCCATATTTCATCCTTGTTAACGGATCAAAAGTAATTGTATAAACTGGTGACATGATTGCTTCAAAATATGGTTAAGGGGAAGGTTTTATTGTAGATGTAAGGGAGAGAACAGCCAGAGAAGTCTGGAATAGTCATGAACACGTATAGTCGATAGTAAATGCAGAGAGAACAGGTGAAAGAGAGCGGTTTTAAAGAAGAATGGGTAGCTGGAGGACAGATGCTCCTCAGCTGGAGGAAATTTAGGGGCGAGGAGAGGAGACAGGAGTAGCCAGGATGCTACTATGGACTTTGAAATGTGTAACAGATATTTGTGATACCGAGGAGGCCTGGAAGCGAGAATGAGCTTTAATATGTTAATAGGCATCACAGATAGCTATTTGTCCCCCTCTGCTAGAAATAAGTGAAAAATCCTCCTTTGGTAAAGATGAATTAAATCACGATCACAAGTTCCTAAGAAATGTTGGATTCTAGCTAACTGCCTGAATTTGGGGAAGTGGAGTTTCCTTTGGACCAGACAATAATCACCTCAAGTGAAAGATACACAAGCCTTAGCTAATTTTTGAAATGCATTGGCTACTCAAAGGCTGTGCAGTTCTAATACTTGCTCAGCTAGCATGCTTTTCCTTCCGGTTCTCCTGGTTCAACACCTTCTAAACCTACCTTTAACTCTGCCTCCCTGAACCCTTCTGTAAGGCCCATTGGTCTATGCTGCCGAAGATGCTCTGGGCAGCCTTTCCTAGTGTTGCTGCAAGGCAAAGCTATCTTTCCCTGGTCCAAAGAATAAATCTAGGGGCTGGTGAGATGGCTCAGTGGGTAAGGGCACCCGACTGCTCTTCCAAAGGTCCGGAGTTCAAATCCCAGCAACCACATGGTGGCTCACAACCATCCGTAAAGAGATCTGACTCCCTCTTCTGGAGTATCTGAAGACAGCTACAGTGTACTTACATATAATGAATAAATAAAATCTTTAAAAAAAAAATCTAGATTCTCCATCACTTCCTGGAGAAGTAAAATAAAACACTGCATATTGGTGTCTCCTTCTTTTCAGAGTTACCCCATCAAGGTTTTTCAATCATCTTGACAGGCTACTCACCCAAGAAGAAATTACAATTATCTAAAATCCTTCTAGACCTAGTTGTCTCCTTAATAAGAGAACATATTACCTTTTTCAGAAGACCCTTCCCTCTCAGCAGATATTTGCAGAACTTCCACTAAGCAGTATTGTCAAGACTGCACACTAGAAAAAATATAAACAAATAGGCCTTATCCTATTTGTTTAGCCTTGCAAATAAATAAAACAATCATAGACCAAATTAACCAAATGCAGAGTTTGTACAACTTAATGGAATTTTTACAGTTAAATGGAAATTCAGAACTGGAGCCATAGCACTTCATAATAAGTTTCACACTTTCAGTATCAAATGGATTTTATATATAAGAGAGAACATGTGTGTGTTTGTGTGTGTATGTGTGTGTGTGTATTTCTGAGTATGCGATTTTGCTTAATAGTATATATTTTAAGTCTACCCATATATCCAGCAAAGTTTTTTTAAATTTAAGTTTCTTTAGAATGGAATTTTATTTTTAAGTGTAACTTTCCTGTTTTCTTTTCTTCAGTCTGTTTCTTGTTGGGGTCCAAATCATGTTCTTCCTTGTTTTCTGTGCTTCTTTAGATTTTCTCAAAAGCTGCTTCATTGCCTTCTTCTAAGCAGATCCTTGCTGACATCCTTTGTAAATACCTGGCTTTCTCTCTGTCCTCTCTGTCTCAGGCCTCCTGGCAATTGTCAAGACTTATAGTTCTCTTGCCTAATATTACCTTTCTCTCAAATCCATAATAAAAGAAACCTTTAAATATTTTATTCTTAAGATCTTTGGTTTATTTAGAACAGTTATCATTTGACATGCATTCACTGTCTGTCATCTTCAATGGCTATCAAGGTCTCATCAATCCATTATTTTAATTTTGTTTACCTTTTAATTTATCTAGAAACAAACCTTTAGGGAGTCCTATTGTCCTGGTTACCACTAATTGTCATCTTGACACACCCTAGAATCTCCCTGGGAGGAAGCATACAACTGAGGAATAATTTATCATATTGGTCTATGGTTATGTAAGGGATTGCCATGCTTTTCTTAAGAGATGTGGGTAGGTCCAGAACACTCTGGGTAGCACAACTCTCTAGAATTGTGGTCCTGGGTTATATAATAAAGCTAGCTAGGCTTGAGAGTATCAGGAAGCATCATTATTCCATAATTTCTGCATCTGATTTCATCTTTAATTTCTGCTTCAACTTCACTCAATGGTACATAGTGACCTGGAAGTACATGCCAAATATCCCATTTCCTCTTATAAGTTAAATTTGGATCAGAGTGTTTTATTATAGCAATGGAAATGATACAAAAGCAACTATCAGACAGTAAATGTATATTTACTTAACCATATGTCATAGTATCAATCTCTAGAGTTCACACATATTTTGCTAGTTAATCAATATGTCTCATTCATCTGTATTGTGTTATGTGGCTCTTCTTCAGTGGCCAGGTGCTCGATCTAAGCAATAAAGAGTGTCTACATCCAAGTGACTAAACAGTCCCCAAGCCTTAGGAACGTTTGGCATCTTGACTGACAGGTAGATTTTTAAGGAGTCAGGCCTGGCAACATATAAGATAAACTTCAAAGGAGAAACAAATCCACATACAAACTAATTTATTCTGAATTATGGAGTCCTTTTTTGTCAATAACTTCCATATTGATGGTGTGGAGAACAGATTTTGAAAACCATTTGCCTGTGACCCAGATCATCCGCAGAGGTACTGTGGAAGCAAGCACTTCCTAGAGGAGGAAGCACTCAGTGTTACAATGCCACAGGTAATAATATGTTCCCTCCTAGACTTCATTCTTTCTAAGATTACATTAGTAGAGATGTAGATAATATCACCATATTTGAAACCACCATTTCTCTCATTTTGTTGTACCTATCAGCACATGGATAATTATTATTAACTTAATTCTATTTTTTTTTAACTTTTTATAGAGAAAAAGACATTCATATTCACCAAAGTATCTTTTTACATATTTTATGATAATATTTCTTTGATTAATTATTAAATAGTAACATCTACATTTATTAATAGTTTTGAAGCTCTCTTGTTATGATTAATCAACTTTATTGTCATTTATTATTCATTGATTTCTGCAAGTCTCCTCAGTTGAAATCTATTAGTCTGCATCTCATCATTCTCCATATTAAGTTTGGAATTACAATGACTTTTTCATTTGTTCTCCCTGTGTGTTTCTTAATCTTACCATTTCTTCACCTTTTTAAAAGAATATGTAAATCATTGGGAAGATCTGAGTACCTGTAAATTGTTCACTCAGCTATGTGTATTGGATTACCTACTCATGTGAAAAATAAAATGAGTGAAGAATTATTAAAATATTAATCTCTCTCAACACAAAAAATAGAGACAATTATAAATCTACAGTCAAACTATAACTCCCTGAGTGTTAGCCACTCAAATATTACCTCAACAACAAGCATTTATATAACTAGCTGTGCCTCTCCATACCATATTCATTCACAAGCTAAGCCCTTTTTTTTTTACTCCATAATATTCAACATTAAAATGCATAGTTTTCCCTAAATTCAGGTATTATTTACAATCTGCTACATGCTAATAGCAAAATACGTGTTACATTGTTTTTACAAAGTAATCTTTCCTCCTCTCAGCCCACCTCAATGATTTTAGGAATTGGTCCCTTGGTGTTGATACATAGCCCTCTTAGTTCTTTCCAAATGGAACTTTCAGCCTTTTTTTCTCTACTCCATCTCTATTACTCTGTGGCTGCCACTGACCATAGAAGCTACCCTTCTCTCCATCTCCCCCCCCCCGTTCTCCCCTTCCCTCCCCTCCTTCTTGTCTCCCTATCCTCCTCTTCCTTCTCCACCTCCTCCTTCTCCTCCTTCTCCTCCTCCTGCCCCCTCCTCCTCCTCTTCCTCCTCCTCCTCCTCTTCTTCCTTCTCTCCCTCTATCTCTCTCTCTTCCCTCTCCCCCGTCCTTAGGGACAAGCAACTGCTGCCCTACTTTGGCACGCAATATGTGATCAGTATCTTCACTCTAGTCTTCTATCCTGCCCTCTTCACACTTACTCATAGTCCTGGTACCCAACTGAAATAAACTGATATATATCAGCTTGCACAAAATTACACTCTAAGTAAATCAAAGACCTTAACATAAGATACACTAAACCTAATATAAAAGAAAGTAGACAACAGTTATTAACACATTGGTAAGTGAAAAAACTTTCTGAGCACTAATTAACACAGGCATTAAGACAATTAAGTCAATAAATGAGATCTCTGAAGCTAAAAATCTGTACAGCAAAGAATAATATCGTTTGGCCAAAATTGTATCCTAATGAATGGGAAAAAGAAATCATTACCAACTATAAATCAGATAAAGGGTTCATATATATAATATGTAAAGATCTTAATAGTATTGAACATCAAGAACATGAATAACTCAGTTAAAGATGACATGTATAATTATACAAAGAATACTCAATATATGAAACACAAATGGCTGAGAAACACTTAAAATATTTAACATCCATCTGGGAAATGCAAATTAAAACTAGTTTGTGATTCTGATTCCTTCACTGAAAATGGCAAAGATCAATAAAAAAAATTATTGCACATGCTAGTGAAGACGTGGGAAAAGGGAATACTCATCCATTGGTACAGATTGTTGGTACAGATACAAATAAGTATAAGCAACTATAGAAATCATTGTGGATATTTCACAAAAGCTAAAAATTAATCTAGTTGAAGATGCAGCTTTACTATTCTTGGGCATATTCTGAGATAACTCTATACCTTCCAACAGAGATATTTGCTAATTTGCATTCATTGCTTTTATTTGTTTGTTTGTTTGTTTGTTTGTTTGTTTATAGATATACTTAATCTTTCTTTGAAGTCCCAACTGTCCTGGCACTCAATGTGTAAATCAGGCTGGCCTTGAAATCAGACATCCATCTCTCTCTGCATGCTATGCTCTGGGATTAAAGGCATGTAACAATTTGCTTGGCTTGCTGCTCCATTTTTAATGGTCAGAAAATCGAAACAGCACAGATATTCATCAACTGATAAATGAGTAATACAAATGTGCTCTATTTATATAATCAACTATTGTTCAGCAGTTTAAAATTCAAACTATGTGTTCTCAGGTTAGTGGTTGAAGCTAAGAAAATGAATCCTGAGTGAAATAACACATAAGCAAAGAAACAAATATGTTCTGTATTTATTATATGTAGATGTATTCCATTGTGTAAATGTACCCCAAATTCTGTATCCATTCATTAGTGAGGGACATCTAGTTTGCTTTAACTTTCTGGCTATTAAAAATAAGGCTGCTATGAACATAGTTTAAAATATGACCTTGTGGTATGGTGGAACATCTTTTGGGTATATGCCCAGGAGTGGAGTAACTGGGCTTTCAGGTATAATTATTTGCAATATTCTGAGGGACCACCAGATTGATTTTCAGAGAGGTTTTACCAGTTTGCAATCTCACCAGGAATGGAGGAATGTTCCTTTCTCCACATCCTTGCCAGCATGTGCTGGAACGTGAACTTTTATTTTAGCCATTTTGTTTGGTGTAAGGTAGAATCTGAGGGTCATTTTGATTTGTATTTCTCTGATGATTAAAGATAGTGAACATTTGTTTAAGTGCTTCTCAACCATTTGAGATTCTTTTGTTAAGAATTCTCTGTTTAGCTCTTTCTCCCATTTTTAATTGGTTTATTTTGTTTTTAGCTAAGTTCTTTATATATATATATAAAATGATATAGATATTATATATTAGATATGGATTACATCTATAAGATGTAGAGGTTATAGCAAGGATTGTAAACAAGACTCATCATGAGGTAAAAAGACTATTAATTACAGACTAACATGTAGTAAAGGAAGACTTTAGAACTCCTTAAGAAAGCGTGTGTTTGTGTGTGTAATTAGATATGGATTACATCTATAAGATATAGAGTTAGTAAAGGGTATTAAAGACCTTTTCCCAATCTGTAGGTTGCCGTTTTATCCTATTGTCAGTGTACTATGTGGATGTTAGCTGTTAAGCGTTCAATAGTCATGCTAAACTCCAAATTTACATTCTTTCAACAAGTCTTCTCAGAGTAAGGATTAAAAAAATAAAGGAAATAACTTGAATATTGAAGCAAAAATATTTTGATTGTGTTATATGAAGATAAATCAGGGCTTGAGAGATGGCACAGGAGTTATCTATTTCCTTATATTGAAAACCAGTACCCCCAGAGCTCATGTCTCTAGCTGCATATGTAGCAGAAGATGGCCTAGTCGGTCATCATTGGGAAGAGAGACCGCTTGGTCTTGTAAACTTTATATTCCCCAGTACAGGGGAAACACCAGGGCCAAGAAGTGGGAGTGGGTAGGTAGGGGAGCAGGCAGGGAGGGTATAGGATACTTTCAGGATAGCATTTGAAATGTAAATGAAGTAAATACCTAATAAAAAACTTGAAAAAAAAAAAGAAAAGACTTGGTGAAAGAATTTACAGAACTCTTGCTCTGTCCTCTTGCTCCTGCTTCCTCCCTCTCTCCCCACTCAAGTCACCCCTCTCTCCACCTGCTCATGACCAGCCTCTACTTCTCTGCTCTCTCTCTCTCTCTCTCTCTCTCTCTCTGCCTTTCTCTGCCTCTACTGCCCTCTCAACTCATCCTCCCCTGAATAAAGTATTCTATACTAAAAATAAAAAGTTTACAGAGATTTTTTTTTTTTTTACTACAGAAAACACTTCTGAGGAACCACCAGACTGATTTCCAGAGTGGCTGTACAAGCTTGCAATCCCACAAACAATGGAGGAGGGTTGCTCTTTCTCCACATCCTCGCCAGCATCTGCTGTCACCTGAATTTTTGATCTTAGCCATTCTGACTGGTGTGAGGTGGAATCTCAGGGTTGTTTTGATTTGAATTTCCCTGATGATTAAGGATGTTGAACATTTTTTCAGGTGCTTCTCAGCCGTTCGGTATTCCTCAGGTGAGAATTCTTTGTTTAGCTCTGAACCCCATTTTTAATGGGGTTATTTGATTTTCTGGAGTCTACCTTCTTGAGTTCTTTATATATATTGGATATTAGTCCCCTATCTTATTTAGGATAGGTAAAGGTCCTTTCACAATCTGTTGGTGGCCTTTTTGTACTACCGGAGGATCCTGCAATACCTCTCCTGGGCATATATCCAGAAGATGTCCCAACCGGTAAGAAGGACACATGCTCCACTATGTTCATAGCAGCCTTATTTATAATAGCCAGAAGCTGGAAAGAACCCAGATGTCCCTCAACAGAGGAATGGATACAGAAAATATGGTACATTTACACAATGGAGTACTACTCAGCTTTTAAAAAGAATGAATTTATGAAATTCCTAGGTAAATGGATGGACCTGGAGGGCATCATCCTGAGTGAGGTAACCCAATCACAAAAGAACTCACACAATATGTACTCACTGATAAGTGGATATTAGCCCAGAAACTTAGAATAACCAAGATATGAGATACAATTTGCTAAATGCATGAAACTCAAGAAGGAAGACCAAAGTGTGGACACTTTGCCCCTTAGGATTAGGAACAAAACACCCATGGAAGGAGTTGCAGAGACAAAGGTTGGAGCTGAGACAAAAGGATGGACAATCTAGAGATTGCCATATCTGGGGATCCATCCCATAATCAGCTTCCAAACGCTGACACCATTGGATACACTAGCAAGATTTTGCTGAAAGGACCCAGATATGGCTGTCTCTTGTGAGACTATGCCGGGGCCTGGCAAACACAGAAGTGGATGCTCACAGTCAGCTATTGGATGGAACACAGGGCCCCCAATGGAGGAGCAAGAGAAAATACCCAAGGAGCTGAAGGGATCTGCAATCCTATAGGTGGAACAACAATATGAAATAACCAATACCCCCCTCCCTCCCGGAGCTTGTGTCTCTAGCTGCATATGAATCAGAAGATGGCCTAGTTGGCCATCAGTGGAAAGAGAGGCCCATTGGTTGTGCAAAATTTATATGTCTCAGTACAGGGGAAAGCCAGGGCCAAGAAGTGGAAGTGGTAGGGTGGGGGAGTGAGTGGAGGAGCTTGTGGGGGCCTTTTGGGATAGCATTGGAAATGTAAATGAAATAAATACCCAATAAAAAGAAGAAACCAGTTACTTTCTTAAGAAGTTCTAAAGTCTTCCTTTAGTACCTGTTATTCTGTAATTCTTAATCTTCTTACCTTATGATGAGTCTTGTTTAAATTGATACTATACACTTACTATCCTTGCTTATGAAATTCTATCATAAAGAGTTCGAGATTTTTATTTCTATGAATGCAGTCCTCCCCAACTACAAATAAATTAAAAAAACATTCCTTTGTAGGGTTCTTAATCAGTTAAATTTTGTTGAAAAGACTGTTAAAGGCAAGGGAAGGAACTAACCAAAAGAGATTTTTAATAAGGGAAATTTCTGTTATGGGTACCTGAAATGAATAATTCTGTGGAAATTCTGGGGTTATTACAGAATATGGTGTCTCAGGGGCATTCAATTACTGGTATGAAGTTGAAGCCTAGCACCAAACCACACATTTGCAACTGGAGTGTATGGAAAGAGGTTGTTCAGAGCAAGAAAGAGTTCTCTGTCAGATACTCTGATCAGTCACAGGGCTGCACATACATATAAGGAGATGGTCTATTTTGACTGTATATCAGAAGCTTTGACCAATTCCTCTGGAATCCTACACACAGATTTACATTCACACATAGCAGCATGATTCTATATGAGCTGCTACACTACTATCAGCTAAGACCATATGCACGGGACAGAATTGGTCCCACTTTTAGGACATATGAGGTGTGCCTCACTGTTTACTGAATGGGAAATGTTAAATCATTTCATGGGCATCATTATTTGAGATTAATATTGATTTGATTTTTATCCCATGTCTTCAAGTTAAAGTTCTAGGAGGTTATTTTTAGTAGTTTATTCTTTACATTGAATGTGTATCATTCAGTCTCATACGTAGTGAACTGCCACATGTATTTAACCTCCGCATTCTTACAAAGCTTCACTGTAGTACTTTTTGACACTATACATATTAAAGATAATAATTGTTTTCACAAAAGCAGATGGCAAGCACTTCACAGGGCTATTAATACTGACATTTATCTGAAAGAGCAGATGAATGTGCATGAATTGTTTGCCTGGTTTCACGCCTCTGCAATTTCTACAAGTTCTCACTCAAAGAAGCATTCCTGTAGTATTGATGTCATTATGCCACATGGTGTACAGAACGGAACAAAAAGCACATTGATGGAATTACTATTTCTAAGGTACCTTAATATTTCCAAGCAAGACAATTGTTAGTTGCTTCTATATTCACTCTGTGCACACAGAGGACATCTTATGTGAGCCTCCAAGTCTTACTTTGACTTCAGCCTAGCATCACCATCTCAACTACTGCGTCACTCTGGATTATTCCTAGTAATTAAAAGGTCGAAAGGTGTAATTCATGCTCTTAATAGTTAATAATGACCATGCATATTTCTTATTTAGGGCTCTTTGATTGTCTGAGACAGGGATTTTGTGTTTATGTTGTCTCCTCTTTGCTGATACAGTTCTAAATGTGTGTGGACCTATGTTTCCCATTTTGATGTGTTGGCCAACCCACTAGATACTGTACAGAGAAGATGGAGCTACTACAACTGCTATACTGAATTTTACGTTCTTTTTAGTTTGGAAACTCACAATTGACTCACAATGTGAATTTATGGAGCAAATTCCTAATTAAAAATGATGCTAGCTTGATAGTGGATTAAACTAAAAATTTAGAAAACTTTCAAAATATTTTAACTCTGATAAGATTTATCGAAAATGTAAAAATGTCACTATATCCTAAATATTTCTTAATATTTAGCTTATTTTATTACTATACTGGTGAAATATGATTTTAAAATATTTTAAACATTGAAATATATGTCCACAAGTGTACAGAAAAGAATTATAGAACAAGCATTTTAAAAAGATGTTAACAATGACAGGCAATTGACTGTTGGTTCTGTCATGATGGACATTCATCTGGATGTCATTCATCCACATAGTAAGAAAGTTACTCATTAAAATAGAAATTACTAGAGACTAAGAAGAAAGTGGAAAGGGGGAGAAAAGATAAGTTTGTGTAATAGGGCAGAAAAATATGAAAAAATAAACACAAAATAATAAAAAACTAATTATATATGGATACATGATGAATGGTAATTGTAGGAGAATGTTAAATGACTTAGCTTTCCATAAATCATTGATGTTTGCACAAGTGCAAAACAATTGGGCAGTTAACCACAGGAATTGATGACAAATTGTGTGTAATCTTCAATCTGAGTTTAAGTGTAATAATTCTTCAGATTTAGTAGCATAAACACAGTTAAAGGGGAGCAGATGGTGGGCTCAGGACCAAGGTTAAGTGTTACTGTTAGGAAAGCAACACAGAGATGTGCTTTCAAAAGCATCTGGGATCCATTGTGTCTTTGATATTGAATTAACTTAGGATAATAAATAAATAATAAACTCCTTTTCCATTCTCAATAATAAACACAAGCAAAATGTTTAAACATAGGTTTTCAAATGTGTTCATTTGAGAACATATAATTGCTTTTTTTTTAAACAAATAGAACATACCAAACAAATTCTTTGGAGGAGGTTACTTAAAACAGTTACTAACATGTATCCAAATAAATAGCTTACTTGATTATGATGCATATTTGCACATACAAACAGGTCACCAGGAAAAGCTTTCTAAAGCAACTAATATGTTTCTTAAACGTAGAATCAAGGTAACAGTAGTAATTTTATTGCACTGTAAGTATTCTTTCTTCCTGCATGAGACTTCTATGTGTTAGTGAAGTTTGAGGTTAATTGTCCATGTGTTCTTCAATCCTCCCCATCACTTGCTGACATCTATTCCTTCTAAAACAGATAACTCTTATCTTTCACATGCCTACTTAATCTTTATCATTACACACTTCTCTAGTTACTGGATCTTTCTCACATTAGTGATGAATCACCGCTGGGCTTTTGCCTTTCTCTTCTATGTTATAATAAAAAGACAATAGATCAAAAGAGTCACATTGAGAATTTTCAGCAAGAAGTCCAAGATACAGCTTAAAATATTGCTCCTTCATGTCTCTGGCTAAAATGACAGAACCTCATATTTCTCAAGTGAATTATTACAAGTAGTTATTATTTATCTTTCAACAACTTACAAAAAGCAAAGAACAACAATATAACATATTTCTAAAAATTGTTCCAAAACTAAACTGTACAGTGGCCCAGATGGTTGAGGTGCATGCTCTTAAGCATGGTGAGCTGATTTCCATCCCCAAGGCAGGAGTGAACTTAGCTCAGTAAGCTGTCCCCTGACTTTGACACAAGCAAAAGGTAAGTTTGATTGCAGGTGCGCACGCGTGGGCGCGTGCACGCGTGTACACACACACACATACACACACACACACACACATACACACACACACATACACACGTGTGCACATTACTACCAAAATAAATGTAAAATGAATTTCTTAATATATCTGCAGACTCATTTTAGTGTAATATTTATGAACAACAGAAATTTTAATTTAATCCTATTTCAACCATCATTGGGAACATTACTTTCATCTATATTTCTCTAAAGAAAATAAAAATGTACATTTGTATTTGACAGCAGAAGTTAAAATATTGTAGCTGTGTTTTTCATGAATTAGGAAAGAATTAGGGCAAGATGAGGCCAAGTGTTAACTAATGGTAACCTTTTGACATTAATGTGACTGATGTTCTATATTTGAAAAAGCTCCTTAAAATTACTCAAATAAAAGTCTTCCAATTCACTAACCATCTAGGATATTTAAGTCAAAATCGGATGAGATATTTCATGGATATACAACGACCACTACCTCAAAAATAACTAGTGTAAGTGTTGGCTAAAGTGGGAAGAATGGGGATCCTTTATATACTGTTGGATAGAACTATAATGGAATATAGTAAAAAGATCTTTTACAGTGTAGAAATAAATTCTCTGGTCCAGAATTGCCTCCTTGTTTTATCTATCCAAATGAATTACATCGGAATCACATACAAGTGTGCTATATGTGGATTTTTTTTTCAGTAGTTGAGATATGACAGCGATCCAGGAGCAGCTCATCAACAAGTGTAGAAGTCAGGGCACCTAGAAGTATTCACACTAGCAGAATATCATTAACTCTTTAAAAAGAAGATCTTGGGTTTTTTTTTTTTTTTTTTTTTTTTTTTATGGCACTGACATATCTAGAGGGTATCATGTTAAATAGCCAGAGAGAATGGAAATTGTCAGATGAACTCTGCTAGGAGGAACTGCATACCATAAACCCCACCTGCTGGCAGTAGAGTCAATGTTTAGTATCTACTGCTCTGATGTATATTGTTCTCATGTTAAAAGATGACACTATCAAGCCATTATAATCTGAGTATTATATTTACAACAAAACATAAAAACTGAAAGACATGAACTACTTCTGTAAGTTTTCACTACCTCATTCTCTTGGTTACTTATAAGCTGGTCAATTTTAGGAGAGGTCCAGATCTCTGAAACATGTTGTCTAAACAATTGAATTCATTTCTTTTCATATATACAGATGTGTGTGTGTGTGTGTGTGTGTGTGTGTGTGTGTGTGACTTATATGTTCTCATATATACAAAGAGAAACAGGGAGTTTTGGAGAAACACAGAGAGAAATGGTTAAAATGCATCAGTTTGAATTATAATCCATATTTGGTTATATGCTCACATATGTGTGTGTATGTGTGTTTGTGTGTGTGAAATATATAATTGTAAAAGATAAAATTTCACCAGTCACATGTCTAAATATGGTCAACTCATATTATTATCTCGCCCAGTGAGTAGACTAGCAAGTACTTATGATTATCTAAGGGATAATTTATAATATAATAAAATGCCTTATATTGAATATGATGGTCCATGCCTATGATCAATTGATCTGAAACTCGAGGCAATATCTTCATGAGTTCAAGGTTAGCTTTAGCTATATAGTAATTTCCAAGGCTAGTACAAGAATACCTCCAACAGTATCAACCACGAGCTTTAGCTGAATGTACATTCACATTGGAAAAAAAAAACAGTAATTTACTAGGTTTGCCCATTAAAATCATGACACTCATTCATGAAGTAGTGGTACTAAATGGAATATGTCTCAAGGACATTTCAAACATGAAATGACCATCATGGAGTAACAACCCAAGTGTGTCCTTGTCTCAAGGTAGAAAAACAGACATCATTGTCTTCTAAGAAAAGGAGGCAAGGCTGTTGAATATATGATTTTTTATTCTGTAAGCCATGAAAGGCTTTCATTAATTTTCATCACTTAAATAGTGTGAATCTATTGATCAGAAAGTGGGAAAATGTTTTTCT
Source organism: Mus musculus (assembly GCF_000001635.26). NCBI lineage: Eukaryota > Metazoa > Chordata > Mammalia > Rodentia > Muridae > Mus > Mus musculus. The sequence continues at coordinate 62,211,642 of NC_000078.6, forward strand.
GCAATTTTCCAATTAGAGACAGTGTTGAAAATCTAACAGACTCCTTGGAGAAATATATGAATAATATAATTATACAGCAAGTTGCTATCTATAAGGAAACAAAAATGTTCAGTGTTGTAAATTGGGATTTTTGCTCATTCTCTAGTGTTTAGTGGTGAGAAATTAGCATTGATTTTTTAAAATTTAATGTTATTTGTAATTCATTTTTACACTCCATGTTTCATTCCCCACCATTCCCCATCCACCCTTCAACTGCTCTAAATCCCACATCTCCTCCCCACCCCACCCCATCTCCAAGTGGATGCCCCAACACCCATCCCACCTGACCTCTAAACTCCTTGGAGCCTCCAGTCTTTTGAGAGTTAGGTGCTTCATCTCTGAATGAACACAGAATTGGAAATCCTCTACTGTATGTGTGTTAGAGGCCTCATATTAACCAGTGTGTGCTGTCTGTTTGGTGTTCCAGTGTTTGAAAGATCTCGGGGTTCCAGATTAACCAAGGCTGCTGGTACTCCTACAGAATCGTCCTCCTCCTCAGGTGCTATCAGCCTTCCCCAACTCAAGAACAGGGGTCAGCTGCTTCTGCCCATTGGTTGAGTGCAATGCAACTGCATCTGACTCTTTTAGCTGCTTGTTGAGTCCCTCGGAGGGCAGTCATGACAGGTCCCTTTTTGTGAGCGCTCCATATCCTCAGTAATAGTGTCAGGCCCTGGGACCTCCTCTTGATCTGGATCCCACTTTGAGCCTGTTGCTAGACCTTCTTTTGTAAGACCTGATGAGCCTTATATTCAGGATGTCCCACTCACAGAAACATAGAGACAGAGATCAATGCATCAGTTTATTGATCCGATGCATAGGGGCTGTCCTGCAATCTGGGCAGAGGTGACCCCGAATCTCCTAGATTTATATCTTTTTATACAGTTTAAGGGTAGTCCTGATGACAACAACAGTTGGTTTAAGCCCATTGTTGGCCTGATCTGACCTTTTCATTCTCCCCTTTAAAAATGTAATTAGCCTCTCCCTTCCAGAGAGGCAAGTGTCTTTTCATGACCTTCCTTCAGCAGCATTGATGGCCCCGGGTAAGGTGAGATCTTAGTCCCCAGAAGAGGGAACTGAAACATTCTTGGTCATTATCTGTGCCTGCCTTGCTTTCTTGTTAAGCTTGTTTTGCTGGGGACATTCCTGGAAGGGAGTGTTTTTCACAACCTTCTAGCAGAAGGTCCCCAGCATGTTATTCTGGCAAGGTCTTTTGGTCAGTTTATATTCTCTAAGATCCCACACCATCCCTGTAATTCTTACAGACAGAAATAATTGTGGGTCAGAGGTGTGACTGTGGGATGGCAACCCCACACAAATGTCCTATCTTCCTGCTGGAGGTGGGCTCCACAGGTTTCCTCTCACCACTGTCTGGCACCTCATCAAAGGCCCTCCCTATGGAATACTACTCACCTATTAAGAACAAGGATATTTGAATTTTGCAGGCAAATGGATGGAACTAGAAAATATCATCCTGAGTGAGGTAACTCAGCCCCAAAAGGACATGCATGGTATGCACTCACTAATAAGTGAATATTAGCCAAAAGAAAGAAAGAAAGAAAGAAAGAAAGAAAGAAAGAAAGAAAGAAAGGAAGGAAGGAAGGAAGGAAGGAAGGAAGGAAGGAAGGAAGGAAGGAGAGAGAGAGAGGAAGAGGGAGAGAGAAAGAGGGAGAGGGAGGGAGGGAGGGAGGGGGGAGGGAGGGAGGGAGGGAAGAAGGAAGAAGGAAGGAAGGAAGGAAGGAAGGAAGGAAGGAAGGAAGGAAGGAAGGAAGGAAGAAAACCCATAGAGAATACACAAGATAGAGTCTGCAGAATTCACAAGGCTCAACAAGCTGAAATTCACAAGTGAGTATGACTCAGTCCCATTTAAGAGAGAAGAAAGCAGTGGAAAGTGGGGAGGGAGGGAGGGAGGGAGGGAGGGAGGGAGGGAGGGAGGAAGGGAGGGAAGGAGGGGGGCTGGGACTTGTGAGGGAATGTGGACAGATGGGGTGGTGGGGCAGTGTGGGATAGGGAGAAACCTGATATGATATTGGGTTAGGGAAAAGGACAGAAGCCCTGAGGGCCAACAGAAAGAATGTAAACTGGCAATCACAGGAAATAGGAGGTTGGGGGGCACCCCAGAATGCACCAGAGACCTGGGAGGCGAGAGACTGCCAGCATTGATTCTTCTGATATAAATTTCCACTTCAAATCTGTTTCTTGGTACACATGATTGGCAATTTCTCTCTCAACTGCCATTAGTTATACAAATCTATCTCCATGTTAAATAAGAAGACATCTTTTTATTTTTTATTTTTATTTTATTTTAGCAAGATTTGACTTTCACTTCCTATTTCTTGGCAGAACTTTCATTTGAGTGAATTAAAGTCAGGAATATATCAGATACTTGCTTTTGCATCACAAATAAGGAAAGGCCAGGGTAAATGTTATTTATTATACACTTTTATCTTATTTTGCACTTAATTAGAACAACTTCATTCAGTCCCAGCCATCTGACATAAATCTTGTTTTCTGAACATAGATGAAATATGAGCTTAATAAAAAACTATGTAACCTATCATCTTTAATTCAAACAAGATTTCTTACCACTCACAACATTAGTTTTTCTCAGCAGTATGGAAATGTCAGTTATCATTTGCTTATGTAAGAACTTTGAGGTCTTAAAAATGGTATTTCCATCTATTTCTCTCTAGTCTGGAGAGATTCACTTAGAGTGTTGCATATTGAAGCTACAGATACATTATTTATGTAGATGAAGGAAGACATTGAGGAATTGTTTTAATTTTATGAGGAAAGCAGACATGTACCAAAAGAAGAATGTGATCTTGGACTTTAATTTTTTAATTATATTAAACTGATATTCTAAATTAAGTTGTTTTGTACAGTTCTCAGTGTTCAGTCTCTATTTTCAAGATGCCAGCTATCAAACTTTTGTGCCAATTGCCAAAATTCTATGACTTAGGTTAAAATGTTGAGGTGACCACTTCTTTCAGCCCTAGTATCCCATCTGTTGGAGATTCCTGCAGGCCCTGTGCATGTTGCTTCAGTCTCTCTGAGTTAATATCTTCATTGCTCAGATTATTTAGACCTGTTTCTTTTCCCTGTGTCCTCCAGCCCCTTTGGCTCTTTTACTCTTTTTTTTCCTCCTCCTCTGCATGACTTCCTGAGCCACAAAGGGAGGGATTTGATGGAGACATCCTGTTTAAGGCTGAATGTTTCAAGATCTCTCACTCTCTGCGTATTGTTGGCCTGTGGGTCTCTGTGTTTATTCTTATCAGAGGCAGAAGAAAGTTTCTTTGATGATGACTGGGCAAAGCACTGATTTATGAATATGGCAAAATACCATTGGGAGTTCACTTAGTAGAACGGTAGCGTTTGGTTTTCCCTGGGTCCTTAGTCTCTGATTCTTGGTCACCCAAGCAGCATCAGGCATGGGTTCCATCTCCTGAAAAGAGCCCTTCAGTCAAATGAGTATTTGGTAGTTACTCCAACAGATTTTGTGCCATCATTGCAGTAACATAACTTGCAGGCAGGACAGCCTTTCGAATGAAGAATTTTCAGTTGGGTTGGTGTTCATGTTTCTTCTTCAATAGTTTAGAGAGTACCTTTCTGAACCAAAGATACAAAAACATATAGGCAAAATCTCTATGTAGGAACCAGTTCCCATTCTCTAAGTTCAATGGGATGTATAGTGTTGTCTTCAGCCACAGACCCTTGCTGTAAGTTTGTGTAGAACACGTGTCTTGGCAACCCCTGAGCTGATTGTTAGCTCCTATATGCCTCCTTTAATCAATAACTCAGTTATAATGCAATCACAGTACTGGAATCTTTCATTTGGTGACAAAAGGTAGCCAGGTGAATATTGTCTTCTAATTGTTTGGTGATATTATTTAGATTCCCTTCATATATGTTTGTATTTTAGGACGATTTTACTGTACTAAGATTCCATACTACCATCAAATGGCCCTTAATTTTACCTTTCTCTCCTCATATTCCTCCCCTGCTCTCTTTTCCCTCCTCTTCACTTGATACTCCAGTTTCAGTTTCTCTCATCGTTTTATGCTTAGTATATTTCCCTCTCTGAGGACACCGTCTCTACATCTTCTTAACCCGGTTCCTTAATCTGTAACTAGCTTCTGAGAGATTCTACAGACTTCACTTTGAATATCATTGACTTAAACTGCATATATATAATATTTGCATTTCTAGGTCTGGGTTACCTCATTCAGGATGAAAATTTCTAGTTTCATCCATGTTAAGAATTGCAATTTCCTCTTACCAATCTTTCCTTTGATAAAAATATACTGTTAATCTCTAACTATTCCAGATAGTCTGTGTCCTTTTGTTGGGAAATTGAGACCATATGTACACTGTTGATTCTTCTTCTTCTTTTTTTTTTGTTTTTGTTTTTTTTTTGTTTTTGTTTTTGTGGTGATGGTAGTGGTGATATTGTGTGGGTGATTGTGTGTGTGTGTGTGTGTGTGTGTGTGTGTGTGTGTGTGTGTGTGTGTGTCCGTCCCTCTCTTTTAATTTTCTGGTTGAGGATCCTTTAGTTTTGTGTTCCCTTGAGTACATGTAGCCACTTTAGGGTGGGACTTTTCTTCTGGTAGCCTTCTATACATGCTTACAGATAGATATTGTTTTAATTTTGTTTTATTGTGTAAAGTCTTAAGTTTTCCGGCTATTGTCATGGAAATTTTTGCTTATGTAGTAGTCTGAACTGGCATCTGTAGTCCCTTAAAGTCTGCTGAATATCTGTGCAGACCTTTCTGCCTCTTAGAGCATTATTGAGAATTCAGATGGTAGACCTGCCTTGCTCTTTCGTCATTGCATATTTTAATATTCTTTCTTTGTTCTTTATGTTTAGTATTTTGGTTTTTATGTGCTAAGGGTGATTCCTTCTCTGTTCTACACTATCTTTTTGTTCTGTATATTTCTTTTACCTTAATTGATATCTCTTGCTTTAGGTTAGGGGAATTTTTTTCTTGATTTCTTCATATGTTCTGGGCCTTTGAACACATTTCATCTCCTCCCTCTGTTCATATTTTCCTTACATTTCCTCCTATTGCAATCTCTAAATTCCTTATATTGTTCTCTTACATATCCCTTTCTAATTTCTTGGCTTCTGTGGTTACTCCAGTTAAATATGAGAGTTTGGACCTAGGCTCTGTAAATAAGAATGGACATGTGTCATTTCTGTATCTGGGTAATGGATATTTCAATAAGGTATTATTTGCCAGTTGTATTTTTTTTCTAAAAAAGCATTTTTGTTAATTTTCATAATGTTTGCACTCAATTGCATTCGCATCCAGAGTTTGGAGGGAGCCTCTTTGCCTCACTACACACTAACATTGGCTCCTTTTACTGTTTTTGATGAATGCTTCTCTCACTGTGGTTTGATTTGAATTTCCCTGGTGGTTAGTGGTGCTGCACATTGTTAACTTAATCTGCTGGTTGTTTGTGTCTCTTCTTTAGAGAAATGTCTGTCCAGGTTCACTCTACACTTAACTGCTATTTAAGTCTATGTCCCTACGTTTTATGAGTTTCTGGTACAATTCTGGATAATTAAGTCTTGTCAGATACAAAGTTTTTAGTATTCTTCTCATCCTATAGTTGCCTAATCACACTATCTTATTCTGGATTATTTTTCTGGGTAGGATTTTTTTCTTTTGTTACAGCACCATTTCTTCAAATTTGCTTGGTATTCCTTCTGACAATGGGACTGTCCCATCAAGTTTTAAAGATCTCTTAAATAAATAAATAAATAAATAAACAAATAAATAAATATCTCTGTAATTGGCACATGATTGTCATATGTATTTCATGACAAAAGGAGATTAAATAGGGATTTTTTTTACACAATGTTGAGCTCTTAAAGTGACATAATTTATAAAGTGAATTCACAAAATGCATGAAAATATAACTGTATACGTAAAGACCTGTAATTTCCAAGGAGAAAACTAACCTTTCTATCAGAAGACTAAGGACCTTCAAAAAATAAATTTTGTAAATACTCAATTTGAATTGCAGCAAATGTTAGAAACTCACCTAGCATATGTTAAATCACCTAAATTTCCCTTAGTTTTTAATAGTTTATCTTGTAGGGCTTATGTTTATTGAGTTATTATAGAACAGGTGGCCTTAAATACAAGATAAAAATTAAGGGGCAGAAAAACAAAAGACATGAAAAAAAAACAAATTATAAATCAAAATGTTCCTTATAGTGTTAAGAGAATAATAAGCTCCATTATTTTGTAACAGAGATTGGTTTTATTTTTAACGTATTTTTTGTTATTGTTGTTGCTGTTGTTGTTGGCCAAGTTGTCAATAGGTTTTTCTTTCTCAGTCCTTTCACTTTCTTGCTTAATAGTTTTGAGGCAAGTGAGTGACCTCAATCACAGTCCCCCTCGTTAAGAAAGCATGTGCAGTCTACAAAGGAAAATGGCTCTCATACAGCTGGAATTAGGAATTCTTGCACATAATTAATCTTCGGTGTAATCACCTACACCCCGAGAAGATGAACAATTACTCCTCATGAAAGAGCAGAACAAATCAGAAAAAGAGCGTATACAATTGCCACTCCGCCGATAACTGAAGCTCATCAGTAAGAAGACTGCATGATTAACAAGCACCATTGAGATGACACTTTCATAATAACGATGAGTTTCCTAATGACAATAAAAGTGGCTCTTGTGCTTGAATTTACTGAAAAGAAAGGCTAAAGAACAAAGTCAGAGACGCGAAATGGCTTTTGAAGTTCCCAGAAACCGTTATCTGGCAGATATAGCTCAAATCTCACCTGAAAAAAATTTCAGGCTAGAGAAATACAAGGAAGATAATGCAGGAGCTCTGCTCATTCAAGTGATAGTTATTGATCACATATTTGTTGTCACACACCGTGCCAGCATTTATAGGATGAAGATTAATGATACCCATTCCTTTCCTGAAATAATGAATTCAAAATGTAGAATTATGATTCACAATTATGAATGCCTCTATAGGACAATGATGAAAAGCTTTTTAATTAGTCAAAGTGATGGTTACACTGGGAGGCATATTCGGAGGGTGTTTTTTTTTTGAGCAGCAATGGAGAAATGTGCAAATTGGAAGAAACAAAATGGGAAACAGCATTCGCTGCATTGGGTGATAATAAGAGAAGGCAAACACAGGAACACAATCAGGCCGTGAAATATCTGAAATACATGGTTTGAAGTTTTAAAGTGAAATATCTCTCTCAGCTGATCATGGAAGTGGGAGCTGATAGCAGGCAAATGGCATGAGAAGGTCCTAAGACTTCTTTTACTAATGTATAAAATAATACCAAGAATTTCCCACAGATCATCACATGTTGTACATGTGTGTCAGCCCCAATGTATGACCTATAAAGTCTAGAAATGTTTTGTAAATACACCTAACTATGTACTGTTTTTCCTCCTAAGAAATTAGGTATGTGTGTATGTGTGTGTTGTTTTGTGTGTTTAGAGTGCTGGGTCTGCGGGATATGGTACTTGTGAGAATACGTACTCGTGTACACGCACACACGTGTGTATATACCTATGGGGTCAATGTTTTCCCATTTTTTTTAAATTTTTGAGAGAGAATCTCTCTGAACCTGAAGTTCATCAGATTAGCTGGATTGGCAAGACAAAGAGCTTCAGCCACCCATCTGTCTGCCCTCAGTGTTGGCGTTACACGTACCTGCAATTACTTTATGCTGTTGAGTTAGTTCTAGGGTCTCAAGCTCAAGTCCTCATAATTCCAAGATAAACTTTAACAAACACAACCTTCTCCCTAGCCCATACTGTGCATTTCAGAAAGTCTTGGTGTACAAAGTCTTTGAACACTGCCTGAAACAGCTTGAACAAATTGCATTTTAGGAATTTATTTCTTTGAATATATGAGCTCCATGTTCTTATAGAAAAATGATTTAAAGTGGAAAGGAGATTTTTAATGCTTTTCTAGGGTCATTCATCAACATATATAAAATACTTAAAATTATAATGTGTTAAAATGCTTGGTTTTAAAACAAAGTGCTTAGGGGGGAGGACAAGTGCTCAGTTGGTAAAATATCCTTGGTATAACAGGCATAAAGATCAGTTTATATCTGCAGTAACCATGTAAGGATGAGGTGTGGCAGTGCTGGGTGAGTTTTATAGGAGACCAGGAACTTAGTTGCCACCAAGCCTAGTAGAATTGATGAACACTGGGCTAGAAAATGGAGTCAAAACAAGACAAAACAAAACAAAAACAATAATGGTAACAAGAAAGAAGGCTGCTGCTGCCTCTGAACTCCAAAGACATGCACACACATAAACCCAGAGGCAGGCTTGCACATATACAAACATATACATGCAAAATTGCTACTTGAATTGTTTAGTTGGGTTTCATTTAGAAAATCATACAGTTTGAATTAGGTTAGTACAAAATTTCCTACAATTTACATAAAAATGTACCAAATAAGATTTCAAACAAGTTCATAAATAAATCATTTACAAGCTAAGTATATCTCACTATGACTGTCATCATAAAACCTGACTTATATCATGCACTTTTCAAACTTAATTAGTAAATAACTCAAAGTAGATGTGTTCTACAATGAATGCTCTCTGTTCATCAATTTGAAGGTGAACATAAATTATTCAGGTCCATTTAAAACAAGTATTCCAGGACAAAAACATGGGATACTTGTATTTGAATTCAGCCTGCCATGACGACTCCTATCTATAATTCTAGTACACCAAAACTGATGCAGAACTTCCATGAGTTCATTGTTAGCCTGGACTACAATGTGGGACACTGTCTATAAAACAAACAAGTGTGGGTCTGTGAGATGGCTCAGATGGAAAAATTTCTTGCTGCCAAGTCAGATACTCTGATAATTGGTTCTGGGATCCCACATAGAGAAAGGAGAGTACCAACTCTAATATGTTGTCCTCTGATCACATATTTAGGCACCCTTGTGTGAATACCTGTACAGGCAAATGCATGCACATGTGTATGCATGCATGTGTGTGCGTGCGTACATACACATGCACACACAAACATATTTAATCTAAATTAAAAATAAGGCTTGGGGATATAAATACAAGTGTAGCTTGTATGGAAAATGTCGGAGGTTTATTTCTAAAAAAATGAAATCAACCCTGCCAAAAGTTAATTAAAATCTCAGTTCTGAGACTATCTCCAAATGTATTGGAATTCAGCCTTGGAGAAATCATGGACCTATATATTTACTGCAAAACTATTCAGCTAGCCTGGCCTTGGAACAACACAAATTCTCTCTCTCTCTCTCTCTCTCTCTCTCTCTCTCTCTCTCTCTCTCTCTCTCTCTGTGTGTGTGTGTGTGTGTGTGTGTGTGTGTGTGTGTGTGTTTAACGACTGTACAAAGGAAAGATGATGAACACACAAAGTATAGTTTTACGTGGCTTTATAAAAGAAGATAATTTGGGGTTTGTGACAAAGATAATGAAGACCAGATCAAGAAAAAATTAAAACACAATGCCAAAAACCAAGCAAACAAGCAAATAAACTAGATTCCTAGTGCATGACCAGTTGAAATAATCTAATGCATAGGAATAGATCAAGTAGCTGCAGCTAGGACATGAGTTAAGGGGAAGTGAGGAGTGTTGAATACATTTTAGCTAAGGTTGATTGTCTCAGGTCTGCTGTGGCATTTATTGTGTACGTTTTACAATGCGGTATTTGGTGCATCAAATAGGTGAGGAACGCATATCCCATTGTGGAGAAATTCTGCTGACTAACGTCACAGTCTACAGAGTCCAGGTTCTGATAGCTCCTCTGAGGTCTGCGCAAAATGGAGTGTTCCCTTTTCCTGCAGGGCTTCTTCTTTTCTTCCTGATCTTATTTAAGAACCTGATCTCAAACCTTCTACCTGAGGAAAGTCATGCATTCCTTGGCTAACATAGAAGTTCAACTTCTGCTTTCCAATAAGAACCTGTGAAGCAAATACCTGGGATAGCCCTTGTCTACCACCCAAATAAAGTGTACGTGAACCAGCTGTTTCACTGAAGATCTTCCAGGAGAGCAAGTTCACTGAGTGCCATCTAAAAGAGCTGTAACATTAAATTCTCTTATAAGCCTTCCCAACCCCTAACTCCAATCCCCTGGCACTCCCCACTGGACATGGATCCTGCGGATCCCACTTGTTCTGGACATCCTGAGGTAGAAAGCAGACCTTGGGAGCACATTCCATCACTTCAGAAAGAACACAGGGAAATTCTGAAAAGTGATGCATACATCTATGTAAATTTATTCCCTCATAAATACACACATGAAAATCAGAATCTAAGATCTTCATGAGAGAAACCATGTAGTTGTTGTCTTTCTAAGCCTTCAGTACATCATTTAATACATTTAATATAAACATTCTCAGCTACAACTATTTTCCTGAAAAGTCCCTAACTTCATTTTATAGAATTGAGTTAAATTCCAACACACACACACACACACACACACACACACACATTTTCATTATCTATTGATATATTGATAAAAATGTAGGCAGATCCTTTCTTATTATTCTCCGAAGAATTTTAACCAGACTAGGTCCTTGAAGAAACTAGACATGAAATCTATTCATTAAATTATGTATATTAAATTCACTGTTTTAAAGTTTGTTAGCATACCCCAGTCATGTCCCTCCCCTCAGGACAAGTAAAACAAAGACTACTTGTTAAGAGAAGGAATGTGTGTTTTACGTTTTTGCTTTTGTTTTTGTTTTTGTTTTTGTTTTGAAAAGCCAGTGACGACTAAGATGAAAAAACTTGTTCAAGTCCGTTTTGCAGGAAGCTGATTTGGCACCTTTTATGTAGATGGGCGTGGGAGCTTTTACACTGGTTCGTCCTTTTCACTTTTGGTAGTTCCTTTTCTTCTTTTTGTAGAAGACAGAGTGATAAATTCTTCCTCCTAGTGGGTTAGCTAGCTCATACAATGTGATCTAAATCACCCAGTGCCGCTTTTCAATTCTGTCATTCTCTAAGAAGTGGTGGACACTTTTGTTCACTGGACTCTGATATTGATTTTATTTTCCTACTTTTGCATGGGAGACTTTCTTTTTCTACATTATTTACCCACAAAGTTTCCGTGTCAACTGAAATATTAAATAAGACTAGTAGTATGTGTTTTAAGGCTATTCAGAAAAGATACAAATTCATTTAGTAAATTATCTTATATGAGTGACATGCTGATTGTAAACTTATCATGATTTGATTATGCTTTTGTAATTAGAATTTATTGTAATGTTGGAGATCAGGTCCAATGCGTCTACATGGAAGGTCAGAATTCCACAATTGACATATAATCTAACCATTATCTGTTTTCTATTTGAATTATTTTAATGGCAGACAAAGACCTACTTAATGCAATGTATGCATTTGAATTATTAAAAACAAATTATAACAAGGAATAGTAAATACTCAATATTTTTCTTTATTTTCAAATGTTATTAGACTAAGAATATTATATTTTAATTTATATATTGAAATTTTTTATCAGTCACTTTATTTATTATAAATGTTTTGCTATAGGACAGACACTGCTTATGGTGGTTTGAATAAAATAATTATCATAGGTGTATTTACAAAATTAATACTGTACATCTATTACACAGTCAATAAATGTGCAAAATGAAGACACTAAAACAATATAAAAACATATTCTTACATTACTAATTCATTATATAACGCTTGATTAAACAATAATTTTGTTTCATGAACTTTATCTGTTACTTGAAATATGTTTTTTTTTTTCAGGGCAGCATGACAATTACATTTATGTATCTATATACAAAATATCTTAAGTCACATTAACTTTCTTGGCCACTTCTCACCCTGGCAGCATTGTTTTGCATGCCCTATATCCAGGCATGATAATCACTTCCTTAAGGCAAATTAGGAACACATAGTGAAAACTCTTAAGTGGGGCAACCTCATTACTATAGAATCTATATTTAAGGTGGGTCTGTAGACCAGAAAATCAGGTCATTTGTAAATGGAGAACAAAACAATAGGAACCCTGCTTCAACATATAGTAACTAATGCCACATTTTAATTTTCATGCAGCAAACTTCTTGACTGCTTAGAATATAGATTAAAGATAGTACTTATTTCCCTAAAGTCCCATCTCCCTCTCCGCCCATCTCAAATTTCAATTTCCAAAGAATTCTTCGGCACAACCCGGTGGGTAAAATAAAAGCAATCAGCTGACAAATTCATTCATGACAGTGGCACAAGCCTCAAATCATCCAAGTAATGCATTTTAAAATGGAGACGATAGAATATTAATCATTAGAAAGTTAATTCCTCCAGTGAAAGACAAATATGTCTCAGGAACACTTAACACATGAACACCCAATAAATTATCTTACAGTCCAATTAAATCTCCACAAGATATGCTGAAGCTCTGGTGCTGTTTATTAAATTATCTCTGAAACTTACACAAATCAGGAGTAAGCATGAAGTCAATATATTAACTCTGAGCTACATCTACATAAAATACATGTAGTATTATAATGAAATTGACTATATCTTTTACTGGATCACTGTCAAATGAGAATGCTATGGGAAATAAAGTTCACTTAAATGTTTAATCATATAATCTTTCTTTTGTGAGCACAGACACAGTCTTAAGTAGACTCACTCATATGTTCTATACATTCCCATTCATGTTTTTTGGCTTATCTGTTATGAAAGTTTTAACTAGTAGAATCAGGTGTCTTTATACAGGATTATACTGTCATCTTAGCATGGGCAGTAGTCTGTTAGGATAATGCAATGAATTTACACACACACACACACACATACACACACACACATACTCACACATGATATACACTGGTGTACACACATACAAACATGCACATACATCCTCATCTAAAATATGTTATATTTTAATATTTTATATGGCTCTTAAATTTTGTCATTCCTAAAACCATATCTTTCCAGAACACGTTAGCCAGTTTGAGTTAGATATGAGAATGCTATCTTTGTTTCTAGATTGAGATTTTTATTCTCAGTTTAGGATTCTCTATCATGCTGTAAAAATTCACTTACTGTTCTGTGAAGTGCATTTATTACCTTAAATTTTACTCTTAAACATCTGTGATACTTACTACAGACAACTGATACTCTTACCCTGCTTGGGGTTATTATTTCCTGAATGCCATGGTAGCCTGTGGTTTAGATGGTCACAAGTAAGTATCTGAAAACATTTCAAAACTAATGACTAAAATGCATTAACCTTCAGAAACATAGTGAAAGTCAGTTTAGTCTTATTATATTTTAATAACTTTATTGTGTATATCGACACTGACAACACGGTACCATGACATAGATATAAATGCTAAAGTGATCACTGTGGTGATAAAATTAATATATCTGTCACCTCCCACAGGCAGAATTTTTGTATGCTGTGAGAATAGTTGTGGTATATTCATTTGACTCACTTGTAGAATGGTACAATCAGAAATTTAGTACAGGAAATTAAGACTCTAACAAACAATGTGTTGCATTTGGGGCATTGCTCAGGACACTTCTGACAGAGAACTTTGCACTGTGTGTTAGCATTCTCTTTAAACCTATTCCCTATTTGAGATAATTAGATTATAAACTAAAACGACACTGTGCCTTGAAGGGCTGGAAGTTCTAATGCAGGCCAGATTGACTTCATTTCTCCATTCACGTGGACTGGCCTTAGTAAGTATGTAGAACGAAGCAAAACTACTCACCTCACATAGGCACATACTGAGAGAAAAGGAGTCTGGTTGCCCATTTCCCATCCAGATACTCCCTCACTGATCTACCAGACTCCCACTAGAACACACCCTTACCAATGACATTACTACCCCATAGCAACACTCTGGAAGTGTAGCCTTAAACAAAAGGCTCTTGAGGAATATTTAACATCCAATTGCAGTGTGATTTACTTTTTAAAATGGCTCCTCTTTTACACAGCATAATCAATGATTTAAAATTAGGAAGTATCATTGCTATTGGGCTATACCTTCAACACAGACTCTCACTTGAAACCTATAAAGTCCAAAAACAAGCCCCTTTCTTTCCAGATTGCTTTTGGTCATGGTGTTTTATTACAGCAAAAGAAAACTCCAACTAATTTGGACATTGGTACCAGGTTGTTGGGGATTGTTGGGACAGGTTTGACCAAGTGATTTGGGGAGGATTGTGGATGGGCTTTGTAACTTAGGTCTGAGAAAGCCATTAAGTGCTAACAGCTTAATGGGTTGGAGCCAAAGAATTGTCTATAGTTAACAAAAGACTAAGCTATTAAAGTGATGACTTTGCTTTGCCTGGACAATTAATTACATTCATCTGTAGGTGAAGACTCAGTGGTGATTAAGAACAGACCAGCATCAGTGAGACAAATTCTTTGGGGAAGTGTTTCTTTAAGATCAGCACACAAAGATGTGGTTTAGAGGCAACCAAGATTATACTGTCTGTGTGCAGCTGAACTTGGTAATGTGTAAGAGTTTCCTTGGTGGTACAAGATTAGAAGGCATGCAGGAGTCATGGAGATCAGCTGAGTCCTGTCACTGTGAGACCAGGGGGAGCCATTAGTGGGGCTATAGCCTTAGTTATACCAGAAGCCTTGGGACTGAATAGGTCATCGAGAGAAGTTAAGGTTTGGCACCATGTGGCAAGGTCAGAGTCAATGAAGAGTTTAGGAGAGGCTTTTGTTGACTTCATGTTTGCTACACAGTTGTAGCAAAGATCTCAGAGTTGTGTAGAAGCCAGGAGCATGAGATGACCACCAAGGATGTAGAGGTGTTTATCTGGCCTGATCCCAGCTGTCTTGCTATGTGTGTTGTAAAAGACAGTGCCAGAGACTGGTGGTGTCTAGGTCCATTGGAATCCAGAAGTTTGCAAGTGAACCACTGGTGTCAGGCACCCAATTTTTTACACTTTTGAACTATGGTTTCTCTTTGATCTGATTGTGACTGTGCTCTGGGTCTTTCCTTTCAGAGTTGAAAAATATTTAACTTCTTTTTAAATTTTACAGTAGCTCATAGGTGAACAACTTTGCCTATTTTAGAGAGATTGAGAGTTTAGAGACTGGAGATTTTCAAGTAACTTTGAACTTTGAAAGAGCCTGAATATTTTATTTTTTATTTTTTTTTCCATTTTTTATTAGGTATTTAACTCATTTACATTTCCAATGCTATACCAAAAGTCCCCCATATCCACCCACCCCCACTCCCCTGCCCACCCACTCCCCCTTTTTGGCCCTGGAATTCCCCTGTACTGGGGCATATAAAGTTTGCAAGTCCAAAGGGCCTCTCTTTCCAGTGATGGCCGACTAGGCCATCTTTTGATATATATGCAGCTAGAGTCAAGAGCTCCGGGGTACTGGTTAGCTCATAATGTTGTTCCACCTATAGGGTTGCAGATCCCTTTAGCTCCTTGGCTACTTTCTCTAGCTCCTCCATTGGGAGCCCTATGATCCATCCATTAGCTGACTGTGAGCATCCACTTCTGTGTTTGCTGGGCCCCGGCATAGTCTCACAAGAGACAGCTACATCTGCGTCCTTTCAATAAAATCTTGCTAGTGTATGCAATGGTGTCAGCGTTTGGATGCTGATTATGGGGTGGATCCCTGGCTATGGCAGTCTCTACATGGTCCATCCTTTCATCTCAGCTCCAAACTCCGTCTCTGTAACTCCTTCCATGGGTGTTTTGTTCCCAAATCTAAGGAGGGGCATAGTGTCCACACTTCAGTCTTCATTCTCCTTGAGTTTCATGTGTTTAGCAAATTATATCTTATATCTTGGGTATCCTAGGTTTGGGGCTAATATCCACTTATCAGTGAATACATATTGTGTGAGTTTCTTTGTGAATGTGTTACCTCACTCAGGATGATGCCCTCCAGGTCCATCCATTTGGCTAGGAATTTCATAAATTCATTCTTTTTAATAGCTGAGTAGTACTCCATTGTGTAGATGTACCACATTTTCTGTATCCATTCCTCTGTTGAGGGGCATCTAGGTTCTTTCCAGCTTCTGGCTATTATAAATAAGGCTGCTATGAACATAGTGGAGCATGTGTCCTTCTTACCTGTTGGGGCATCTTCTGGATATATGCCCAGGAGAGGTATTGCTGGATCCTCCGGTAGTACTATGTCCAGTTTTCTGAGGAACCGCCAGACTGATTTCCAGAGTGGTTGTACAAGCCTGCACTCCCACCAACAATGGAGGAGTGTTCCTCTCTCTCCACATCCTCGCCAGCATCTGCTGTCACCTGAATTTTTGATCTTAGCCATTCTGACTGGTGTGAGGTGGAATCTCAGGGTTGTTTTGATTTGCATTTCCCTGATGATTAAGGATGTTGAACATTTTTTCAAGTGCTTCTCTGCCATTCGGTATTCCTCAGGTGAGAATTCTTTGTTCAGTTCTGAGCCCCATTTTTTAATGGGGTTATTTGATTTTCTGAAGTCCACCTTCTTGAGTTCTTTATATATGTTGGATATTAGTCCCCTATCTGATTTAGGATAGGTAAAGATCCTTTCCCAATCTGTTGGTGGTCTTTTTGTCTTATTGACGGTGTCTTTTGCCTTGCAGAAACTTTGGAGTTTCATTAGGTCCCATTTGTCGATTCTCAATCTTACAGCACAAGCCATTGCTGTTCTGTTCAGGAATTTTTCCCCTGTGCCCATATCTTCAAGGCTTTTCCCCACTTTCTCCTCTATAAGTTTCAGTGTCTCTGGTTTTATGTGAAGTTCCTTGATCCACTTAGATTTGACCTTAGTACAAGGAGATAAGTATGGATCGATTCGCATTCTTCTACACGATAACAACCAGTTGTGCCAGCACCAATTGTTGAAAATGCTGTCTTTCTTCCACTGGATGGTTTTAGCTCCCTTGTCGAAGATCAAGTGACCATAGGTGTGTGGGTTCATTTCTGGATCTTCAATTCTATTCCATTGGTCTACTTGTCTGTCTCTATACCAGTACCATGCAGTTTTTATTACAATTGCTCTGTAGTAAAGCTTTAGGTCTGGCATGGTGATTCCGCCAGAAGTTCTTTTATCCTTGAGAAGACTTTTTGCTATCCTAGGTTTTTTGTTATTCCAGACAAATTTGCAAATTGCTCCTTCCAATTCGGTGAAGAATTGAGTTGGAATTTTGATGGGGATTGCATTAAATCTGTAGATTGCTTTTGGCAAGATAGCCATTTTTACAATGTTGATCCTGCCAATCCATGAGCATGGGAGATCTTTCCATCTTCTGAGATCTTCTTTAATTTCTTTCTTCAGAGATTTGAAGTTTTTATCATACAGATCTTTCACCTCCTTAGTTAGAGTCACGCCAAGATATTTTATATTATTTGTGACTATTGAGAAGGGTGTTGTTTCCCTAATTTCTTTCTCAGCCTGTTTATTCTTTGTATAGAGAAAGGCCATTGACTTGTTTGAGTTTATTTTATATCCAGCTACTTCACCGAAGCTGTTTATCAGGTTTAGGAGTTCTCTGGTAGAATTTTTAGGGTCACTTATATATACTATCATATCATCTGCAAAAAGTGATATTTTGACTTCCTCTTTTCCAATTTGTATCCCCTTGATCTCCTTTTGTTGTCGAATTGCTCTGGCTAATACTTCAAGTACTATGTTGAAAAGGTAGGGAGAAAGTGGGCAGCCTTGTCTAGTCCCTGATTTTAGTGGGATTGCTTCCAGCTTCTCTCCATTTACTTGATGTTGGCTACTGGTTTGCTGTAGATTGCTTTTATCATGTTTAGGTATGGGCCTTGAATTCCTGATCTTTCCAAAACTTTTATCATGAATGGGTGTTGGATCTTGTCAAATGCTTTTTCTGCATCTAATGAGATGATCATGTGGTTTTTGTCTTTGAGTTTGTTTATATAATGGATTACATTGATGGA
Organism: Mus musculus; assembly: GCF_000001635.26. NCBI lineage: Eukaryota > Metazoa > Chordata > Mammalia > Rodentia > Muridae > Mus > Mus musculus. The sequence goes on from NC_000078.6 coordinate 62,229,587, forward strand.
TTTTCGTATATTAAACCATCCCTGCATCCCTGGAATAAAACCTACTTGGTCAGGATGGATGATTGCTTTAATGTGTTCTTGGATTCGGTTAGCGAGAATTTTATTGAGGATTTTTGCATCGATATTCATAAGAGAAATTGGTCTGAAGTTCTCTATCTTTGTTGGATCTTTCTGTGGTTTAGGTATCAGAGTAATAGTGGCTTCATAAAATGAGTTGGGTAGAGTACCTTCTACTTCTATTTTGTGAAATAGTTTGTGCAGAATTGGAATTAGATCTTCTTTGAAGGTCTGATAGAACTCTGCACTAAACCCATCTGGTCCTGGGCTTTTTTTGGTTGGGAGACTATTAATAACTGCTTCTATTTCTTTAGGTGATATGGGACTGTTTAGATGGTCAACTTGATCCTGATTCAACTTTGGTACCTGGTATCTGTCCAGAAATTTGTCCATTTCGTCCAGGTTTTCCAGTTTTGTTGAGTATAGCCTTTTGTAGAAGGATCTGATGGTGTTTTGGATTTCTTCAGGATCTGTTGTTATGTCTCCCTTTTCATTTCTGATTTTGTTAATTAGGATTTTGTCCCTGTGCCCTTTAGTGAGTCTAGCTAAGGGTTTATCTATCTTGTTGATTTTCTCAAAGAACCAACTCCTCGTTTGGTTAATTCTTTGAATAGTTCTTCTTGTTTCCACTTGGTTGATTTCACCCCTGAGTTTGATTATTTCCTGCCGTCTACTCCTCTTGGGTGAATTTGCTTCCTTTTTTTCTAGGGCTTTTAGATGTGTTGTCAAGCTGCTAGTATGTGCTGTCTCCCGTTTCTTCTTGGAGGCACTCAGCGCTATGAGTTTCCCTCTTAGAAATGCTTTCATTGTGTCCCATAGGTTTGGGTACGTTGTGGCTTCATTTTCATTAAACTCTAAAAAGTCTTTAATTTCTTTCTTTATTCCTTCCTTGACCAAGGTATCATTGAGAAGAGTGTTATTCAGTTTCCACGTGAATGTTGGCTTTCCATTATTTATGTTGTTATTGAAGATCAGTCTTAGGCCATGGTGGTCTGATAGGATACATGGGACAATTTCAATATTTTTGTATCTATTGAGGCCTGTTTTGTGACCAATTATATGGTCAATTTTGGAGAAGGTCCCGTGAGGTGCTGAGAAGAAGGTATATCCTTTTGTTTTAGGATAAAATGTTCTGTAGATATCTGTCAGGTCCATTTGTTTCATAACTTCTGTTAGTTTCACTGTGTCCCTGTTTAGTTTCTGTTTCCACGATCTGTCCTTTGAAGAAAGTGGTGTGTTGAAGTCTCCCACTATTATTGTGTGAGGTGCAATGTATGCTTTGAGCTTTACTAAAGTGTCTCTAATGAATGTGGCTGCCCTGGCATTTGGTGCGTAGATATTCAGAATTGAGAGTTCCTCTTGGAGGATTTTACCTTTGATGAGTATGAAGTGTCCCTCCTTGTCTTTTTTGATAACTTTGGGTTGGAAGTCGATTTTATCCGATATTAAAATGGCTACTCCAGCTTGTTTCTTCAGTCCATTTGCTTGGAAAATTGTTTTCCAGCCTTTCACTCTGAGGTAGTGTCTGTCTTTTTCCCTGAGATGGGTTTCCTGTAAGCAGCAGAATGTTGGGTCCTGTTTGTGTAGCCAGTCTGTTAGTCTATGTCTTTTTATTGGGGAATTGAGTCCATTGATATTAAGAGATATTAAGGAAAAGTAATTGTTGCTCCCTTTTATTTTTGTTGTTAGAGTTGGCATTCTGTTCTTGTGGCTGTCTTCTTTTTGGTTTGTTGAATGATTACTTTCTTGGTTGTTCTAGGGCGTGATTTCCGTCCTTGTATTGCTTCTTTTCTGTTATTATCCTTTGAAGGGCTGGATTCGTGGAAAGATATTGTGTGAACTTGGTTTTGTCGTGGAATACTTTGGTTTCTCCATCTATGGTAATTGAGAGTTTGGCCGGGTATAGTAGCCTGGGCTGGCATTTGTGTTCTCTTAGTGTCTGTATAACATCTGTCCAGGCTCTTCTGGCTTTCATAGTCTCTGGTGAAAAGTCTGGTGTAATTCTGATAGGCCTTCCTTTATATGTTACTTGACCTTTCTCCCTTACTGCTTTTAATATTCTATCTTTATTTAGTGCATTTGTTGTTCTGATTATTATGTGTCGGGAGGAATTTCTTTTCTGGTCCAGTCTATTTGGAGTTCTGTATGCTTCTTGTATGATCATGGGCATCTCTTTTTTTATGTTTGGGAAGTTTTCTTCTATTATTTTGTTGAAGATATTAGCTGGCCCTTTAAGTTGAAAATCTTCATTCTCATCAATTCCTATTATCCGTAGGTTTGGTCTTCTCATTGTGTCCTGGATTACCTGGATGTTTTGAGTTAGGATCCTTTTGCATTTTGTATTTTCTTTGACTGTTGTGTCGATGTTCTCTATGGAATCTTCTGCACCTGAGATTCTCTCTTCCATTTCTTGTATTCTGTTGCTGATGCTCGCATCTATGGTTCCAGATCTCTTTCCTAGGGTTTCTATCTCCAGCGTTGCCTCGCTTTGGGTTTTCTTTATTGTGTCTACTTCCCCTTTTAGTTCTAGTATGGTTTTGTTCATTTCCATCACCTGTTTGGCTGTGTTTTCCTGCTTTTCTTTAAGAGCCTGTAACTCTTTAGCAGTGCTCTCCTGTAAATCTTTAAGTGACTTATGAAAGTCCTTCTTGATGTCCTAGAGGACATCAAGAGCCTGAATATTTTAAAGGAATGCATTTTTAAGAGTTTAAATTTTAAAGTGTATGGAACTTTCAAAAGATATACCATGTTTTACATTGTAGAATTAATATTACCATGACATTTGGCAACACATAAATGAGAAAAGTGATGTATTTATATGTCAATTTACGAAGTCAATTCTGCCTTTTATCTATTTGACAAAACCTAGAGTTATCAAAAGAAAAGGACTCTAGATGAAAAAAATGCCACCATAATATTGGCCAGTAGTCAAGTGTGCAGTGCCTTTTCTTGACTGGTGATTAATGTAGAAAGCTCCAGCTTACTGTGATGTAGTGCCACCCCTGGCTAGGTGGTAAAAGAATGCAACCTGAACAAGCCAAAAAGAAAAAGTCAGTAAGAAGTGTTTGTTTGTTTGTTTGTTTTGTTTTGTTTTGTTTTGTTTTCTTCATGGCTTCTCCTTCAGCTTCCAAATCTAGGTTCCTTTCTTGAGTTCTGCACTGACTTCCCTCTGAAATAGAGAGTGACCTGAGGATTACAAGATTTAATAAACCACCTGCCCCTAGAATTGTGGTTGGTCATAGTGTTTTATCAGAGGACTATGTAGCCTCCCATAAGCCTGAAGCAGGCTGAGCCAGAACTTGACCTTGCTGCCACTAAGGAGATTATCTAGGGTGGAGCCTTCCTCCCTAGATCACTCTATTGTTGAGCCACAGTCGCTGTTCCTCTTCAAGATACTGCTATCTGCTGAGCAGCCTGGAGCTATTCCAGAGACTATGCCCTATCCTGCCTGTCATCACCTGCAGCTGGTTTCAGGCCCCAAGGATGAATTGGCTGGAATGGACTTCCTCCCCCTCCTCTTTTATCAAGCTTGTCTGGAATTAAAAATTTGAACCTTGATCCGAACACTGTCTTGGTTCCATATTCCTCTCTTCGCCTAGTTTCCCTCTCTTTCAGTGCCAGCCTGCTATTCAGGTGTACCTGTCCTTGTGAGCCGCTGGACGGCTCACAACAGGACTAGATATCCTAAATAACACAGAAGAGAAAGCATAGAAGTTTAGTCTAGCCACTGGAATTTCTCAGTTGTCAATGATGGGTAATTGTATTTTTGTTCAGACTTTATCAGAAAAAGTAATGTTCAATGTCTTAGGGTTAACAGATAAGCGTAACACATGGAAAATATGAGCTTATTTTGAAAGAAAATAAAACTTGAGACCTGTGATTCATGTAATGTATATCAAATAGCCCAAAGAGTTGTTTGTGAGCTTTGAAACCTGGGGCTGAGAACATAGCAGAACAGGCCAGGACATGCCCAGGCAGGCCCTTCATTAAGGCATTCCTGTGGCTACTTGGCCATAAAGATAAAGAGAGATAAAGAGAATGACATGGCCTGGCGCCTCTCTATATCCCGCTCTTCTGACCTAAGTTAAATGTTAACAGGCTGCTGATGTTTAAATGAACCAATCATGTGAAACCGCACCAATTCCTCCCCCAGCCCCAGCCCCTTTTCTATAAAAACCTAGCTTCCAAGCCTCGTGGTCGAAACCACTGTCTCCTGCATGAGATATGTTTCTCCAAGGAGCTCCGCCATTAAACTACCTCCTGTTTTTACATCAAGATGGTCATCTGTTCGTGATTCTTGGATGCATGCTGAATTGGGAACAGAGTGGGGGTTTCCCCACTAGGTTCTTTCAATTTCTAATTATAGCAAGCTGTGTTCCATATAAAATATGTAAATGAAAGAATGGGTATTATTTAGTCCAAATATATCTAATTCTGTGATTTTTTTCAACAATATGGAATGAACCCTAGACTATAAAGTCTGGAGAAATGACTTCACTCATGCAAACTTTAAACTATTTAGTTATACAGAATTTGAAAGTAAAATGGTGGTTACTGAAAGCTGGGAAAGCTATGGATACACAGGAAAAGGCAAAAGCTTAATAATGAGTAATGTTATGAATTAGACAGTATTCTGCTCTAATATAAGTTTTGTATAGAAGGTTATTTTGAATAAAGTAACATGTTTACATGTCCCAAAAAGGTAGAAAAGGGATTTTTAATATACTTTACAATAAAAATATAGAATTCCATAGTTAATGCCTTTCCTAAAATGGCTGTATTATATACCTCCATTAAAATCTTGAGTCTTAAGACTTTCTGAAATTGAGATACAGATACTGAAGTTTCATAATGATAAGAATAAGCTTCAAGAGGAGAATGTTTAGTTCCAAATCTCAACAATTTTCAAATATTCATTTCCTTTAAGGTAATTTTGAGAAGGAAGATTTTAAGAATTCTTGCAGCAAAATTAGAAGGTGTCACAATTAAGAAAGGTGAACTTATGTGTTCATATGTACTTGTTTTCTCTATTGCTCCTGGCACTTTAAAGGCTTTCTACATCTGTTATGTTGAATACAGTAAAATATTTTGACTTCCAGGTCTCTCTGAAGAATGAGGTAAGAAAAATTCTACATAAGATTTTTTTTTCTTTTTCTATCTAGTATGACAAGTCTGCAATGTAAATTTTTGGTAATGATTATATTATATTATGTGTCAAGTTGCATAGTATTACCATATATTAAGATCAAAAAAGATAAAACATCAGTGATTCCATGCAGAAAAATGCCAGCCACTCTCAAATTCATTGCATATGCCAGTATGTAAATGCTAAAGTATTGAGAAAAAAACTGAAAAAAAGAAAAAAAAAAAACAACAATGTTTTTACCTCATGTTTGTTTCAATGAAGCCAACATATTATTATTTTAGGGGCAAAAACAAGTCTTATTTTCTAAACGTGGCCTTGGTAGACCCTATGCATTAAGAAAATTAATTAAACCACATGGGTGTGCAGAGAACAATGACAAGGATATTAGCTATTTACCTTATTATGTAGTAAACTTAAGGAGGATTCTTTCCCAACTTGTCAATCACATATATTACAGGTAAGTAAGAAAAGAAATCACAGACTCTAAAGATCCGTGTTTTAATCTCATGCTCAATATGTTCAATAAGCAAGCATCTACCTACAATTTAAACCTTTAGCTCTCCAATGGACTACATTTCAGTTTATCAGATTTCTCCCCGTAAAGTGAAATTGCAATACTGTTGTAGTTTTCCAAGGATCTAGTTCCACTGGTATTTAGGAATTTTATCAGTTAAAAATGTGAATAAAATTGATCTCATTGCCATTACTCTCCTAATAAAAACGGATGGCAGCAATATAAGTGACAAGTAATTGCTCTTGTTTAAGTAAAGAGGTAATAAAGGGGACAATATTTTTAAATCTTACTCTACGGAGAAGGAGTCTTTTCTGTCTTCCTGCCCCAGTTTCCTTCTTGGTGCTGTGATAATGTACATTTACAAAAGCAATGTAGAGGGGAATGGGCTTAACATAATTTACAGTTCCAGGTTACAGTACATCACCATAGGAGAGACAGCACAAGGAGCTTAAGCGAGCTGGTCAGAACATACCAGAATTCAGGAGCAGGAAGAAAAGTGTGCACATGCTTACTTGCTTCCTTATTCATGTTCAACTCAACTCTTATACCTTTGTACAGTCCAAGCATAACATTTGCTTATGGAATATTCTGCTTGTCATGGGTTGAGAGCTCCTATAGCAGTTAAATTAATTAAGAGAATCATCCACAGACATATTTATAGGACACCCCAATGTAGTCAAGCAACCCAGTGTAGTCAAACCTCACTGAGGTTTACTTCTCAACTGAGGCTGTGTCAATTTGGAAATTATAGTTTAACTGTTACTATTAACAGGGGGAATGTTTTCTTGCAATGTTCTTTGATAATCCCCAAAAGAACTAAACATATATTATAAAACCCTCTTTCTGCTCAGTCACTCTTCAAGTTTTTACAGTATAAAGCCGGATCAAACTCATTAAATAATGGTTTGTAAGTAAAGATTTATTGACTCATAGCTACATTATTGTATTGCATTTTGTCCATACTGCTACCATACAATGTCTAAGGTGAACAGTTGGGACATCAAGACTTAGTCTGGGCTACAAAGCCTAAGATTTATTGCTAAAGTTTTCAAATATTCGCCCATGTTTATAGCTTGAACAAAATATGCCATGAAGTCCAAATAGATAATATTAAGAATTTTATTCAGAGATTTCATTGGCAACTAGCCCATATTCAGAATTATTCTATGTATTTTGAAATGTAAAAATTAAAAAACAGATTTACTATGGATTATTTTATATTTGCAATGGACCATTTTAAAATCAAATATATTAATGACAATATCACATCTTAATTTTAATTAATTTTCATTTTGATACCTTATTTATATTTATATGAATTAACCATTTAAACTTAGAGAAAATACAAATACTCATATATTGATAATCTTCAATACATTTAGTGAGTTGTTAGAATATAAAAATGAATAATACTTTTATTTAATTTTTTTATTACATATTTTCCTCAATTACATTTCCAATGCTATCCCAAAAGTCCTCCATACCCTCCCCCCCACTCCCCTACCCACCCATTTCCACTTTTTGGCACTGGCATTCCCATGTACTGGGGCATATAAAGTTTACAAGTCCAATGGGCCTCTCTTTGCAGTGATGGCTGACTAGGCCATCTTTTGATAGAGACAAGAGCTCCGGGGTACTGGTTAGTTCATAATGTTGTTGCACCTACAGGGTTGCAGATCTCTTTAGCAACTTAGATACTAATCTCTAGCTCCTCCAATGGGGGCCCTGTGATCCGACCAATAGCTGACTGTGAGCATCCACTTCTGTGTTTGCTAGGCCCCGGCCTAGTCTCACAAGAGACAGCTATATCAGGGTCCTTTCAGCAAACGCTTGCTAGTGTATGCAGTGGTGTCATCGTTTGGAGGCTAATTATCGGATGGATCCCTGAATATGGCAGTCTCTAGATGGTCCATCCTTTTGTCTCAGCTCCAAACTTTGTCTCTGTAACTCCTTCCATGAGTGTTCTGTTTCCCAATTCTAAGAAGGGGCAAAGTGTCCACACTTTGGTCTTCGTTCTTGTTGAGTTTCATGTGTTTTGCAAGTTGTATCTTATATCTCAGGTGTGCTAAGTTTCTGGGCTAATATCCAATTATCAGTGAGTACATATCATTTGAGTTCTTTTGTGATTGTGTTACCTCACTCAGGATGATGCCCTCCAGGTCCAACCATTTGCCTAGGAATTTCATAAATTCATTCCTTTTAATAGCTGAGTAGTACTCCATTGTGTAAATGTACCACATTTTTTGTATCCATTCCTCTGTTCAAGGGCATCTGGGTTCTTTCCAGCTTCTGGCTATTATAAATAAGGCTGCTATGAACATAGTTGAGCATGTGTCCTTCTTACCGGATTGGACATCTTCTGGATATATGCCCAGGAGAGGTATTGCAGGATCCTTAGGTAGTACTATGTCCAATTTTCTGAGGAGCCGCCAGACTGATTTCTAGAGTGATTGTACAAGCTTGCAATCCCACCAACAATGGAGGAGTGTTCCTCTTTCTCCACATCCACGCCAGCATCTGCTGTCACCTGAATTTTTGATTTTAGCCATTCTGACTGGTGAGAAGTGGAATCTCAGGGTTGTTTTGATTTGCAATTCCCTGATGATTAAGGATGCTGAGCATTTTTTTCAGGTGCTTCTCAGTCATTCGGTATTCCTCAGGTGAGAATTCTTTGTTTAGCTCTGAGCCCCATTTTTTTAATGGGGTTATTTGATTTTCTGGAGTCCACCTTCTTGACTTCTTTATATATATTGGATATTAGTCCCCTATATGATTTAGGATAGGTAAAGATCCTTTCCCAATCTGTTGGTGACCTTTTTGTCTTATTGACGGTGTCTTTTGCCTTGCAGAAGCTCTGCAGTTTCATGAGGTCCCATTTGTCAATTTTCGATCTTAGAGCACAAGCCATTACTGTTCTATTCAGGAACAAATAATACTTTAAAGCATAATAATATAAACTACAAAGTTCATCTCTCTCTCTCTCTCACTCTCTCTCTCTCTCTCTCTCTCTCTCTCTCTCTCTCTCTCTCTCTCCCCCTCCCTATGCATTCATATGTTACAAATGTAGCCATAGATATACATGCACACATAATGTACTATCTATCTATCTATCTATCTATCTTTCTTTCTATCTATCTATCTACACATACATTTAATAAAAATGGTCCATTGGTTTTGTCAATTTAAACACTGAGATTTGGGACACACGTTGCTAGTAAATAATATACATTCTAACAACACATATATTATCTTAGTGTAAAGTCATTGATCAACTTTGACATTTGTTATCTTTCATTTTAGCATTGGCGGAAATCCCAGTGTCATAATCTACTTTTCAACTTTGTCTCAGAGAGAGGTAATGGATAAGTTTCCATGGCAAGTGTATTAATTCACAGAGACACTGGTAGTATATATATATATATATATATATATATATATGGTTGTAAGTGTTGTATATTTATATATTTAAAGGTTTTATATTTATTTATGTTTATTTATGTGTTCATGTATATAATAGGCATGTGCACCACCTCTAGTGAATAGTGAAAGGGGAATGAGGGAGGGGAGTTTTCACAGGACAACTTTCAGAAACTTGTTGTTCCTTTCACTGTATGTGTTCCAGGGATCAAATCCAGGCAGTAGGGTTTAAAAGCAAGACACTTAACCTGCAGAGCCATCTCACCAGATCATGTTGTATGCATTTAATAGAAAATTTAGCTGGCACCTCAGTTATCTATTAAATGTTATTTTTCTACAGAAGTGGATGCTCATAGCCATCCATTGGTATGATCACAGGGTCTCCAATGGAGGAGCTAGAGAAAGTACCCAAGCTGCTGAAGGAGGAAAAACAATATGAATCAACCAGTACCCACAGAGCTCCCAGGGACTAAACCACCAACCAAAGGGTACACATGGAACGACCCATGGCTCCAGCTGCATATGTAGTAAAGGATGGCCTTATGGGACATCAAGGGGAGGAGAGGCCTTTGATCATGTGAAGGCTCAATGCCTCAGTGTGGGGGAATGTCAGGATAAGGAAGCTAGAGTGGGTGGGTTAGTGAGCACAGGGAGGGGGAAGGGATGAGGAAAGGAGATTTAAAAAGGGGGGATAAAATTTGCAATGTAAACAGACTGCCTTGAGACAGAAAGTAAACCAGGCTCAGTTTAAAAACAAAAATTGCAATGTAAATAAAGAAGACATCCAATTAAAAAAACCTGAAAATAATCTTAAAAAAAAAGAATGATGAGAAGAACAAAGAAGCTCTAGCTGTAACTGACTGCTTCAATTAGTATTATTAGATGTGTGAAAAATTGAGGTTGTTCAAAATACTTTAAGAAAATAATTTTGTTAAATTGTACAACTCCCACATTTACTAATTTTTCATCAGTGAGTATGTTCAATTTGAGATAATTGATTTGATAATAGATACATTTTACCACGGCTTCAAATTTATCATTCTAAGCTTTATACATTTTACATTGTATATCACCTTGAGAACAATTAAAGTAGACTGTACCTAATTACATACTTGATAATATTCTTTACTTCTTTAAACATATATATTAGATATTTAAAATACAGTAATATATTTAGACTAACTTTATTTTTGGATAGAATAGGCTATGTATGACACTATTGATTTTTAATCACAAATATTAACAATTTTAGCAATGTGAGATGGAACCTTGACATTATAGTTAAGACGGTGTCCTGCTCTTGCAGAAAATCACAGTTGAATTTCCAGAACCTACATTGTGTTGGCATAACTATCTGTTAACACCAACTTCAAGGGTATACAATGCTTCTAGCCTCCATAGGCACATGCACTCATGTGTACATAGCCACACATAGCCACACACAGACACACACACAGAGATGAGCACAGATACAGGCATGAGCCACAAATGCCTGGATAAAATTTTAAGGTAAAATTTAAATATTTAAATTAAGTACATTCTTATGCATGTACATTGAGAATTCAGAAATTCTATAGTGAGTTACCTTGATTCAAAGTTTTTATGAAATAGTACCTTTCCATATTCAATTAAGAGAATTCTTGTTTAGTTTCCCATAATTCTTTAAAAATAACTCTATGTGAAAATGCAAGACTGTTGGTCCTTTTTTGTGTAGATTGATGCATCTCATAGGGAACAATCAGTAAGATACTTTATCAGTCATGGTTACATCTTAAGTAGTCATTCTGCTCAGATGCCAAGATTCTATAACTCATCTTAATATGATGCTTTTCTCTTTCTAGATGATAAAAAGCATTTCTTCTTGGTTGTTCTTATATTTTTATTACTCAATCATTTCAACTTTATTATTAAAAAAAAGACTCTCTAGATTTTGTACTATAGAAGTAATGCCTGAGTAAAAAGTCACATAGATACCTTGCTAGGAAGTTTGAAATATGTTATAGGTAAAATAATATTTCACAATGCAATTTATCTAAAAATTGCAAATATAGAGTTTCTAAAAGACAGTTTCATGATTTTTTGTGAATTCTCATTCCTTAGTAATAACGAATATGTTTTGGAGACGTTTTTTTTTTTTTTTTTCTCTAACACATTCTCAACAACAAATAGACACAAGAACTTAAAGATAAGTTGTTTTGGTTCTAATCTAGGTGCCCATAAATGTTTTTAATGCACACAAACACATAGTGACTCACACAAATGTTAGTACATTTTCTGAAAATCTTCATTCAAGCTGCAATGACACATTTAGTATAACCTAATATTATTAACCACTTAAAGAAAATATTCCATGTATGCAATATTTACAGGAGTTTAAGTAAATATGTATGCTTTGTAATGCTGCCAAACACTTTACAGCATACTGTTTTATACTGTAGTATTTCATATCCACATTTATAGTGGTATTAAAATAACTTATTCATTTCTGACTATGTTTTCAATTGCAGCACATATTCTTTTATTTGGTCACCATTGCGGATTCCTTAATTAAGCATATTGCCAGCATAGGAGTTCAGTGACTATTTCTTGAATAAGTAAAAAAATGTGTGACCCTAGTGACAAGGTGTGGAGTATTAAAATATCATCAAATGCTCTGGACACACAATTTTCAGATCATTAATAAAGAAAGAATAAAATAAAATTTGTGCTTTTATTGTCTCCTTTATCTAAATTTTTGAGAGTGAGTTCATATTGTCAATACTGTTTTATTGTTGAGAATAGTCTTTGCTATCCTGGGTTTTTTAAATCCCAGATGAATTTGCAAACAGTTCTTTCTAACTATGAAGAATTGAGTTGGAATTTTGATGGAAATTGCATTTAATCTGTAGATTGCTTTCATCAAAACCAGTGAATTCATGAAACACTTAGGCAAATAAATGGAATGAACAAATATCATCCTGAGTAGATAACCCATTCACAAAAGAACACACATGGTATGTGCTCACTGGTAAGTGGATATTAACCCAGAAGCCCAGAATACACAAGACAGAATTCATAAACCACATGAAGTTTAATAAGAAGGAAGACCAAATTTGGATAATTCAGTCCTTATTAGAAGGGAGAACAAAATACACACAAGAAGAGAAACAGAGACAAAATGTGGAGAAGGGATTGAAGGAAAGGCCATCCAGAGACTGCCCTACTCAAACTGCCTATTTCAAACTTCCTAGCAAGGATTTATGTGACTTTTTACTCAGGCAGCACTTCTATAGTACAAAATCTAGAGTCTTTTTTAAAATAATAAAGTTGAAAGGATTGAGTAGTAAAAATATAAGAACCGCCAAGAAGAAATGTTTTTTAATCATCTAGAAAGAGAAAAATATCATAGTAAGATGAGTTATAGAATCTTGACATCTGAGCAGAATGACTACTTAGATCCATCCCATATACAGTTACCAAACCAGACACTATTGTGGATGCCAACAAGTGTTTGCTGACGGGAGCCTGATATACCAGTCTCCTGAGAGGCTCTGCCAGTGCCTGACAAATACAGAGGTGGATGCTCTCAGCCAACTATTGGACTGAGCACAGGCTCCCCAATGGAGGAGCTAAAGAAAGGACCCAAGGAGCTGAAGGGGTTTGCAGTCCCATAGGAGGAACAGCAATATGAACCAACCAGTACTCACAGAGCTCCAGGGACTAACCCATCAACCAAAGAGTACACATGGAGGGACTCATGGCTCCAGCAGCATATGTAGCAGAGGGTGGCCTTGTTGAACATCAATGGCAGGAGAGGGCCTTGGTCCTGTGAAGGCTTGGTGTCCTAATGTAGGGGAATGCCAGGACAGGAAATCTGGAGTGGATGATTTGGTGAACAGGGGAAGGGGGGATGAGATAAGCAGTTTTTTTGAGTGGAAATGAGGAAAGGCGATAACATTTGAAATGTAAATAAAGGAAGTATCTAATTTAGAAAGAAAGAAACAAGGAAAGAAAGAATGTGAAAGACAGAGAGGACGAAAGAAAGAAAGAAAGAAAGAAAGAAAGAAAGAAAGAAAGAAAGAAAGAAAGAAAGAAAGAAAGAGGAAGGAAGGAAGAAAGAAAGAAAGAAAGAAAGAAAGAAAGAAAGAAAGAAAGAAAGAGGAAGGAAGGAAGGAAGGAAGGAAGAAAGAAAGAAAGAAAGAAAGAAAGAAAGAAAGAAAGAAAGAAAGAAAGGAGGAAAGAAAGAAAATAAGTGGGGAAGAGCCTCAGACATATGAGCACAGGAGAACATTTCCTGAAACACCAATCGTTTATGCTCTAAGATCAAGAATTGACACATGGAACTTCATAAAATTGCAAAGCTTCTGTGAGGCAGAAGGACACTGTCAATAGGACAAAAAGGCAACCAACAGACTGGGAAAATATCTTTACCAATTCCACATCTGATAGAGGGCTAATATTCAATATATACAAAGAACTCAAGAAGTTAGACTCCAGAGAACCAAATAACCCTATTAAAAATGGGGTACAGAGCTAAATGAATAATTTTCAACTGAGGAATACCAAATAGCTGAGAAGAACCTAAAGAAATGTTCAACATCCTTAGCCATCAGGGAAATGCAAATAAAAAAGACCCTGAGATTCTACCTCAGAATAGCCTACTAGTCAGAATGGCTAGGAACAAAAATTCAGGTGACAGCAGATGCTGGTGAGGATGTGGAGAAAGAGAAACACTTCTGCACTGCTGGTTGGATTGTAAGCTGGTACAACTACTCTGGAAATCAGTTTGGCTGTTCCTCAGAAAAGTAGACACAGTACTATCTGAGGGCTCAGTTGTATTACTCCTGGGTATATACCCAGATGATGCTACAACATTTAATAAGGACACATGTTCCACTGTGTTCATAGCAGCCTTACTTATAATAACCAGAAGCTGGAAAGAACCCAGATGTCCCTCAACAGAGGAATGGATACACAAAATGTGGTACATTTACACAATGGAGTACTACTCAGTGATTAGAATGCCTTCAATTATAGAACTGCTGTGCCTATGATAAATGAAGTGAATATAAATGTGAATACATGATGATGATGATGTAGAGCATTAAACACAATTTCTCCATCTTCCACAGACTGCTTATCATTTAGTATAATTCTTGGTAGATTCATTTACTCAGTGACAATATTAAAAGAAATTATGTATTAAAATTTAAATAAAATTACCCAAAATTAGTTACTGTCTTAATGTAAAAACAATTCCTATACATTAATTAAAAGAAGTATTTTATATGAAAATTCTACTCTTAGCTACTAAAATCTTTATTTTTCCATTTTTTATTAGGTATTTAGCTCATTTACATTTGCAATGCTATACCAAAAGTACCCCATACCCACCCACCCCTACTCCCCTACCCACCCACTCCCCCTTTTTGGCCCTGGCGTTCCCCTGTACTGGGGCATATAAAGTTTGCGTATTAAATGGGCCTCTCTTTCCAGTGATGGCCGACTAGGCCATCTTTTGATACATATGCAGCTAGAGTCAAGAGCTCCGGGGTACTGGTTAGTTCATAATGTTGTTCCACCTATAGGGTTGCAGATCCCTTTAGCTCCTTGGGTACTTTCTCTTGCTCCTCCATTGGGAGCCCTGTGATCCATCCATTAGCTGAGTGTGAGCATCCACTTCTGTGTTTGCTAGGCCCCAGCATAGTCTCACAAGAGACAGCTACATCTGGGTCCTTTCGATAAAATCTTGCTAGTGTATGCAATGGTGTCAGCGTTTGGATGCTGATTATGGGGTGGGTCCATGGATATGGCAGTCTCTACATGGTCCATCCTTTCATCTCAGCTCCAAACTTTGTCTCTGTAACTCCTTCCAAGGGTGTTTTGTTCCCACTTCTAAGGAGGGGCATAGTGTCCACACTTCAGTCTTCATTTTTCTTGAGTTTCATGTGTTTAGGAAATTGTATCTTATATCTTGGGTATCCTAGGTTTTGGGCTAATATCCACTTATCAGTGAGTACATATTGTGTGAGTTCCTTTGTGAATGTGTTACCTCACTCAGGATGATGCCCTCCAGGTCCATCCATTTGGCTAGAAATTTCATAAAGTCATTCTTTTTAATAGCTGAGTAGTACTCCATTGTGTAGATGTACCACATTTTCTGTGTCCATTCCTCTGTAGAGGGGCATCTGGGTTCTTTCCAGCTTCTGGCTATTATAAATGAGGCTGCTATGAACATAGTGGAGCATGTGTCCTTCTTACCAGTTGGGGCATCTTCTGGATATATGCCCAGGAGAGGTATTGCTGGATCCCCCGGTAGTACTATGTCCAATTTTCTGAGGAACCGCCAAACTGATTTCCAGAGTGGTTGTAAAAGCCTGCAATCCCACCAACAATGGAGGAGTGTTTCTCTTTCTCCACATCCACGCCAGCATCTGCTGTCACCTGAATTTTTGATCTTAGCTATTCTGACTGGTGTGAGGTGGAATCTCAGGGTTGTTTTGATTTGCATTTCCCTGATGATTAAGGATGTTGAACATTTTTTCAGGTGCTTCTCTGCCATTCGGTATTCCTCAGGTAAGAATTCTTTGTTCAGTTCTGAGCCCCATTTTTTAATGGGGTTATTTGATTTTCTGAAGTCCACCTTCTTGAGTTCTTTATATATGTTGGATATTAGTCCCCTATCTGATTTAGGATAGGTAAAGATCCTTTCCCAATCTGTTGGTGGTCTTTTTGTCTTATTGACGGTGTCTTTTGCCTTGCAGAAACTTTGCAGTTTTAATTGGTCCCATTTGTCAATTCTCAATCTTACAGCACAAGCCATTGCTGTTCTGTTCAGAAATTTTTCCCCTGTGCCCATATCTTCAAGTCTTTTCCCCACTTTCTCCTCTATAAGTTTCAGTGTCTCTGGTTTTATGTGAAGTTCCTTGATCCATTTAGATTTGACCTCAGTACAAGGAGATAAGTATGGATCTATTCGCATTCTTCTACATGATAACAACCAGTTGTGCCAGCACCAATTGTTGAAAATGCTGTCTTCCACTGGATGGTTTTAGCTCCCTTGTCGAAGATCAAGTGACCATAGGTGTGTGGGTTCATTTCTGGGTCTTCAATTCTATTCCATTGGTCTACTTGTCTGTCTCTCCATGCAGTTTTTATCACAATTGCTCTGTAGTAAAGCCTTAGGTCAGGCATGGTGATTCCAACAGAGGTTCTTTTATCCTTGAGAAGAGTTTTTGCTATCCCAGGTTTTTTGTTATTCCAGATGAATTTGCAAATTGCTCCTAATTCGATGAAGAATTGAGTTGGAATTTTGATGGGGATTGCATTGAATCTGTAGATTGCTTTTGGCAAGATAGCCATTTTTACAATGTTGATCCTGCCAATCCATGAGCATGGGAGATCTTTCCATCTTCTGAGATCTTCTTTAATTTCTTTCTTCAGAGACTTGAAGTTTTTATCATACAGATCTTTCACCTCCTTAGTTAGAGTCACGCCGAGATATTTTATATTATTTGTGACTATTGAGAAGGGTGTTGTTTCCCTAATTTCTTTCTCAGCCTGTATATTCTTTGTGTAGAGAAAGGCCATTGACTTGTTTGAGTTTATTTTATATCCA
This sequence comes from Mus musculus, assembly GCF_000001635.26. Classification (NCBI taxonomy): domain Eukaryota; kingdom Metazoa; phylum Chordata; class Mammalia; order Rodentia; family Muridae; genus Mus; species Mus musculus. The sequence continues at coordinate 62,246,318 of NC_000078.6, forward strand.
GCTACTTCACCGAAGCTGTTTATCAGGTTTAGGAGTTCTCTGGTGGAATTTTTAGGGTCACTTATATATACTATCATATCATCTGCAAAAAGTGATATTTTGATTTCCTCTTTTCCAATTTGTATCCCCTTGATCTCCTTTTGTTGTCGAATTGCTCTGGCTAATACTTCAAGTACTATGTTGAAAAGGTAGGGAGAAAGTGTGCAGCCTTGTCTAGTCCCTGATTTTAGTGGGATTGCTTCCAGCTTCTCTCCATTTACTTTGATGTTGGCTACTGGTTTGCTGTAGATTGCTTTTATCATGTTTAGGTATGGGCCTTGAATTCCTGATCTTTCCAACACTTTTATCATGAATGGGTGTTGGATCTTGTCAAATGCTTTTTCTGCATCTGATGAGATGATCATGTGGTTTTTGTGTTTGGGTTTGTTTATATAATGGATTACATTGATGGATTTTCGTATATTAAACCATCCCTGCATTCCTGGAATAAAACCTACTTGATCGGGATGGATGATTGCTTTAATGTGTTCTTGGATTCGGTTAGCGAGAATTTTATTGAGGATTTTTGCATCGATATTCATAATAGAAATTGGTCTGAAGTTCTTTATCTTTGTTGGGTCTTTCTGTGGTTTAGGTATCAGAGTAATAGTGGCTTCATAAAATGAGTTGGGTAGAGTACCTTCTACTTCTATCTTGTGAAAAAGTTTGTGCAGAACTGGAATTAGATCTTCTTTGAAGGTCTGATAGAACTCTGCACTAAACCCGTCTGGTCCTGGGCTTTTTTTGGCTGGGAGACTATTAATAACTGCTTCTATTTCTTTAGGGGATATGGGACTGTTTAGAAGGTCAACTTGATCCTGATTCAACTTTGGTACCTGGTATCTGTCCATAAATTTGTCCATTTCGTCCAGGTTTTCCAGTTTTGTTGAGTATAGCCTTTTGTAGAAGGATCTGATGGTGATTTGGATTACTTCAGGATCTGTTGTTATGTCTCCCTTTTCAGTTCTGATTTTGTTAATTAGGATTTTGTCCCTGTGCCCTCTAGTGAGTCTAGCTAAGGGTTTATCTATCTTGTTGATTTTCTCAAAGAACCAACTCCTCCTTTGGTTAATTCTTTGAATAGTTCTTCTTGTTTCCACTCGGTTGATTTCACCCCTGAGTTTGATTATTTCCTGCAGTCTACTCCTCTTGGGTGAATTTGCTTCCTTTTTTTCTAGGGCTTTTAGATGTGTTGTCAAGCTGCTAGTATGTGCTGTCTCCCGTTTCTTCTTGGAGGCACTCAGAGCTATGAGTTTTCCTCTTAGAAATGCTTTCATTGTGTCACAAAGGTTTGGGTACATTGTGGCTTCATTTTCATTAAACTCTAAAAAGTCTTTAATTTCTTTCTTTATTCCTTCCTTGACCAAGGTATCATTGAGAAGAGTGTTGTTCAGTTTCCACCTGAGTGTTGGCTTTCTGTTATTTTTTTTTTTTGTTGTTGTTATTGAAGATCAGCCTTAGTGCATGGTGATCTGATAGGATACATGGGACAATTTCAATATTTTTGAATCTGTTGAGGTCTGTTTTGTGACCTATTATGTGGTCAATTTTGGAGAAGGTCCCGTGAGGTGCTGAGAAGAAGGTATATCCTTTTGTTTTAGGATAAAATGTTCTGTAGATATCTGTCAGATCCATTTGTTTCATCACTTCTGTTAGTTTCAGTGTGTCCCTGTTTAGTTTCTGTTTCCATGATCTGTCCATTGTTGAAAGTGGTATGTTGAAGTCTCCCACTATTATTGTGTGAGGTGCAATGTGTGCTTTGAGCTTTACTAAAGTTTCTTTAATGAATGTGGCTGCCCTTTTATTTGGAGCATAGATATTCAGAATTGAGAGTTCCTCTTGGAGGATTTTACCTTTGATGAGAATGAAGTGCCCCTCCTTGTCTTTTTTGATGACTTTGGGTTGGAAGTCAATCTTATCAGATATTAGGATGGCTACTCCAGCTTGTTTCTTCATACCATTTGCTTGGAAAATTGTTTTCCAGCCTTTCATTCTGAGGTAGTGTCTATCTTTTTCTCTGAGATGTGTTTCCTCTAAGCAGCAAAATGTTGGGTCTTGTTTGTGTAGCCAGTTTGTTAGTCTATGTCTTTTTATTGGGGAGTTGGACCATTGATGTTAAGAGATATTAAGGAAAAGTAATTGTTGCTTCCTGTTATTTTTGTTGTTAAAGTTGGCATTTTGTTCTTGTGGCTGTCTTCTTTTAGGTTTGTTGAGGGATTACCTTCCTGTTTTTTCTAGGGTGTTGTTCCCGTTCTTGTATTGTTTTTTTTTTTTTTTTTTTTTTTTCTGTTATTATCCTTTGAAGGGCTGGATTCGTGGAGAGATAATGTGTGAAATTGGTTTTGTTGTGGAATACTTTGGTTTTTCCATCTATGGTAATTGAGAGTTTGGCTGGGTATAATAGCCTGGGCTGGAATTTGTGTTCTCTTAGTGTCTGTATAACATCTGTCCGGGCTCTTCTGACTTTCATAGTCTCTGGTGAAAAATCTGGTGTAATTCTGATAGGCTTGCCTTTATATGTTACTTGACCTTTTCCCCTTACTGCTTTTAGTATTCTATCTTTATTTAGTGTATTTGTTGTTCTGATTATTATGTGTCGGGAGGAATTTCTTTTTTGGTCCAGTCTATTTGGAGTTCTGTAGGCTTCTTGTATGTTCATAGGCATCTCTTTCTTTAGATTTGGGAAGTTTTCTTCAATAATTTTGTTGAAGATGTTTGCTGGTCCTTTGAGTTGAAAATCTTCATTCTCATCCACTCCTATTATCCGTAGGTTTGGTCTTCTCATTGTGTCCTGGATTTCCTGGATATTTTGAGTTAGGATCTTTCTGCATTTTCCATTTTCTTTGATTGTTGTGCCGATGTTCTCTATGGAATCTTCTGCACCTGAGATTCTCTCTTCCATCTCTTGTATTCTGTTGCTGATGCTCAAATCTATGGTTCCAGATTTCTTTCCTAGGTTTTCTATCTCCAGTGTTGCCTCACTTTGAGTTTTCTTTATTGTGTCTACTTCCCTTTTTAGGTCTAGTATGGTTTTGTTCATTTCCATCACCTGTTTGTATGTTTTTTCCTCTTTTTCTGTAAGGACTTCTACCTGTTTGATTGTGTTTTCCTGTTTTTCTTTAAGGACCTGTAACTCTTTTTTTTTTAAATTTTTTATTAGGTATTTAGCTCATTTACATTTCCAATGCTATACCAAAAGTCCCCCATACCCACCCACCCCCACTCCCCTACCCACCCACTCCTCCTTTTTGGCCCTGGCGTTCCCCTGTACTGGGGCATATAAATTTTGCATGTCCATTGGGCCTCTCTTTCCAGTGATGGCCGAGTAGGCCATCTTTTGATACATATGCAGCTAGAGTCAAGAGCTCCGGGGTACTGGTTAGTTCATAATGTTGTTCCACCTATAGGGTTGCAGATCCCTTTAGCTCCTTGGGTACTTTCTCTTGCTCCTCCATTGGGAGCCCTGTGATCCAGCCATTAGCTGACTGTGAGCATCCACTTCTGTGTTTGCTAGGCTCCGGCATAGTCTCACAAGAGACAGATACATCTGGGTCCTTTCGATAAAATCTTGCTAGTGTATGCAATGGTGTCAGCGTTTGGATGCTGATTATGGGGTGGGTCCCTGGATATGGCAGTCTCTACATGGTCCATCCTTTCATCTCCGCTCCAAACTTTGTCTCTGAAATTCCTAGCCAAATTGATGGACCTGGAGGGCATCATCCTGAGTGAGGTAACACATTCACAAAGGAACTCACACAATATGTACTCACTGATAAGTGGATATTAGCCCAAAACCTAGGATACCCAAGATATAATATACAATTTCCTAAACACATGAAACTCAAGAAAAATGAAGACTGAAGTGTGGACACTATGCCCCTCCTTAGAAGTGGGAACAAAACACCCTTGGAAGGAGTTACAGAGACTGGTAACTCTTTAGCAGTGTTCTCCTGTATTTCTTTAAGTGATTTATTAAAGTCCTTCTTGATGTCCTCTACCATCATCATGAGATATGCTTTTAAATCTAGGTCTAGGTTTTCGGGTGTGTTGGGGTGCCCTGGACTTGGCGAAGTGGGAATGCTGGGTTCTGATGATGGTGAATGGTCTTGGTTCCTGTTAGTAAGATTCCTACATTTACCTTTAGCCATCTGGTAATCTCTGGAGTTAGTAGTTATAGTTGACTCTGTTTAGAGATTGTTCTTCTGGTGATTCTGTTACCGTCTATCAGCAGACCTGGGAGACAGATTCTCTCCTCTGAGTTTCAGTGCTCAGAGCACTCTCTGCTGGCAAGCTCTCTTACAGGGAAGGTGCGCAGATATCTTGTGTTTGGACCTCCTCCTGGCCAAAGAAGAAGGCCCAAAACAGGACCTTTCTCAGAAGCTGTGTTGCTTTGGCAGTTCCCCGAAGCTGTCAGCTTCTGTGGTGCAGACTCTCACCTGTGCAGACTAAATTCCTAAGTTCCAGGGAGTCCCGGAACCAAGATGGCGCCGCTACTAAAATCTTATTTTGTTTCATCTTGATTCAGGATTAACACACCCATACAAGATTTCTCAGGAGATGATTAAAACGTTGGCTTCTATGTTACTTCCTATCTCCAAATCCTTAATACTAACTGAACATCTGGCTGCTCCTTATGGAGAACAGGGGCAGGGGACTTCCCTTTTGACATTAAGTAGTGATATTATTTTAGTTTCTACTAGACTGAGCAGTCACGGTAGCGTAATCTCTCCTGAGATATTCCTGTGAATGCCTTAGATTCCGCTTTATCCTGACCCTTTGTAAATATTACAAAGGTTTGAAGTACATTCCTTCATATTTAAAATAAATTTTCATGAAGCATCTTATTCCCCCTGATATATCATAGAGTAATATTCAAGGAAACTAAATATAATGTGAGTTTTCATACCTGACCAATACAAATGCAGATGCTTGCAGCCAAGCATTGGACTGAGCACAGGAACCCCAATGGAGGAGTTAGGAGAAAGGCTGAAGGGGTTTGCAACAAAGATTACACAATTCTTTCAAAAAATTACATCTCTGAAACTTAGCACATCATTAGTAATAAAGGCACACTTGAAACAATAATATATGAAGACACGATTGTTGCAAATTCTTGAGTTTGAGAATTTTCTGATATCTATATGGAAATAAAGGAAGCTATAATTTGGGAAGTGAGATTAATTTGTAAGATCTTAGTGTGAAGTATTATCATATGAAAGCTTTAGTGATGGCCAAAGTTTATATAAGATATTTCATTATTCTTACAAGATATTTACCTGTTTTCCTCTATTGTATTTCCTGTATTGATACATTTTTTGGACATATGTGTTACATTAAAAATAACAAAATTAAGTAAGTTGTATCAGTCACAAGAGCTTCCAAGGTAAACGTGATAATTAGAGGAGCAAATATAAGAATAAGAACTTCTGGACTCACATTCCAAATAGGCACCATGCTTTGAATCACCTATTTTATTATTGGTTGTTTTATTTGATTACATTTCAAGTGTTGTCCCTCTTTCAAGTTTCACTTCTGCAAGCACCCTATCACACACCCCCTTCACCTGCCTATTTGAGGGTGCTCCCCCCGCCCTTCTCACCATCCTAGCATCCCCCTATGCTGGGGCATCGAGCCTCCATAGAACCAAGGGCCTCTGCTACACCTGCAGCCGGAGCCGTAGGTCCCTTCATGTGTATTCTTTAGTTGGTGGCTTAGTCCCTGGGAGCACTGGGCAGGGAGTACACTTATTTGATATTGTCGTTCTTCCTATGGGGTGGCAATCCCCTTTGGCCCCTTCTATCTTTCCCCTAACTCTTCCCTTGGTGTCCCAGTGCTCAGTCTGATGGTTGGCTGAGAGTATACACATGATAAATGACTTAAGCAAAATGGCTGGATATGAAATTATTTTAAACAAATCAGTAACCTTCCTTTGCTAAAAGGATAAATGGACTGAGGAAGAAATTAGAGAAATGAAACCCTTCACAATAACCACCAATAATATAAAATATCTTGGTGTGAATCACCTATTTTTCTGAGACTTTACTGTTATAGTTCGTGCATACAAGTGAATGCAAAGTTCTAGAAACTGCTACGTCATCACTTGATTTCCTATGTAAGCCCTTAAATGTGCTCATCTCATTGTTTGAAGGTGATTATGTATTTAATAAGAGCATGAAATAAATTTACTACTTTTATTTTTCTACTGAATGAAGACCAGTGATTGAAACCATGACAATTGTGGCAATCAGATTTTTTAATGAAAATTGTAGAATTTAAATCTACTAAGTATTTAATGCCTACCACTCATTATTTAATATCATCTTGCAATGGAAATATACTACCTACCCACTGACTGTGTACCTTCTACAGATATGTCCTAGTGTTCCTGTCTAATCCAAATTTCAGGTTAAACACATTTTTTCCTTCAACAATTTATATAAAATATATGGCTCTTTGCCGGCAGGTCTAGGCTGAGAGGAGAGAACCTGGTCCAGACAAATCTCTCCAGGGCTGAAGCAGGATGGTGAGTTTTGTGTCTCAGATCTTCTGCACTCTGGAGAATGACCACCCTGAGCCAGGAGTCTCTCAAAACAGGAACATATTTTATCGTATCAGTCTTTTGTTTATATACGTTTGAGAAAGGAGGTGGGTAATTTTGGTAAGGCCAAATGAAGTAGGGGTTGGGGAAGAGTGATGGAGGGCATATGGTGAGATGGCATATGAGGTGGTGTGAGATGATGAGGAGTGAGAGGTGTGGGGTGATCTGACAGGGCCTATAACAAATTGACACATCAGCAGTAGCTAGGAAGAGACAGGCTTAAGCAGGCCATGCTAAGTCACTCCAGTAGCGAAGTGAACAAGACAAGTCTCTAAACTTGAGCAAAGGCTCAGGCTTCCTCACTAGGCCTCAATATCTGGCTAAATAAAGCCCAACACTCATATATCTACCTTCAGTTCACAGTACTATACATAGTATCAAAAATGCTTTGAATAATTTCAATGGATTCAATGGAGTGAAATACATGAATCCAGCACTGTAGAGTTTGAGATATATTATGATTGAACTCAGATTTAGCTTTTTTTTCTCACAATCCTACAATTGGAGGATGTACTCTGAAAGAACTAGGTAGTGATTAGTGTGAAATAAGTAAAAATTTAAGGTGCAAACATGTGTATTCTCTGGTTAACTACAAAGTGTGTTTAAATCATGAAGAATAACACAAAGAAAATGAAAATCTGCAAATTGTATCTTGGTTGTTCTATGTTTCTGAGCTAATATCTACTTATCAGTGAGTGCATATCTAATGACTTCTTTTGTGATTGGGTTACCTCACTAAGAATGATATCCTCCAGATGCATCCATTTGTCCAAGAATTTCATAAATCCATTGGTTTTAATTGCTGAGTAGTACTCCATTGTGTAAATGTACCACCTTTTCTGTATCCATTCTTCTGTTGAGGGACATCTGGGTTCTTTCCAGCTTCTGGCTATTATAAATAAGGCTGCTATGAACATAGTAGAGCAGGTGTTCTTATTACCAGTTGGAACTTCTTCTGGGTATATGCCCAGGAGAGGTATTGCTGGATCTTCTGGTAGTATTATGTCCAATTTTCTGAGGAACCTCCAGACTGACTTCCAGAGTGGTTGTACAAGCTTGCAATCCCACCAGCATTAGAGGAGTGTTCCCTTTTCTCCACATCCTCGCCAGCATCTGCTGTCACCTGAATTTTAGAAAATCAAGAAGAGGGAAGACAAATGGATGGATACTTCATTCCTAATTAGAATAGGGAACAAAATACCCACGAAAGGAGTTACAGAGACAAAGTTTGGAGCTAAGACTGTGAGACCCCAACTTAAAGTGTTTCTCCCAGGAAGGTAAATCTCCTGGACGTTCCCCAAGCTTGTTTACCCTGATCTCTAAAAATACAGCCAGAAAAAAACTCTTTGTTCTCTATAGCCAGCAAAAAGCATTTTTTTTTTCTATACTTTACAACCAGAGATGCCTGCCTTCCTTTGCCGAGGACACGGAGATAAAAATTCAGAAAGAAAGAACTCACTCCCAACTCCTGCCTTGTAAATTTCACCAAGGATAGAAGAATTCTCTTCCCAACTTCTCCCAACTCTTCCCAACTCCTCCAAACTCTCCTCCCAACTCCTCCCAATTCCTCAGCTAGCTGTTAAAAGGCCCCTACTGTCCCCTCTCAGGGTCGAACTCCCCTGCCCTGCATGGTGGAGGGACTTTGTCCTCAGCTACCTGATAATAAAACCTCTTGCAGTTTGCATCAGGTGTGGTTTTCTCTCAGGTCACTGGAGTGCTGTCCAGCTCATCCCGGGACTTGAGCGGAGGCCCAGCTTCAGGGGTCTTACAAGACGAAAGGATGGACTATCCAGAGACTACCCCATCTGGGAATTCATCCCATAATCAGCCACCAAACCCAGACACTATTGCACAGTGCTAGAAAGATTTTGCTGAAGGGACCCTGTTATAGCTGTCTCATATGAGGCTATGCCAGTGCCTGGCAAATGACAGAAGTGGACGTTCACAGTCATCTATAAGATGGAACATAGGGCCCCCAATGGAGAAGCTAGAGAAAGTACCCAAGAACCGAAAGGGTTTGAAACCCTATAGGTGGAACAACAAGTATCTCTAGCAGCATATGTAGCAGAAGATGGCCTAGTTGGCCATCACTGGGAAGAGAGGCCCCTTGGTATTGCAAACTTTATATGCCCCAATACAGGGGAATGCCAGGGCCAAAAAGCGGGAGTGGCTGGGTAGGGGAGCAAGGCAGAGGGAGGGTATAGGTGACTTTCGGGATAATATTTGAAATGTATATAAAGAAAATATCTAATAAAAAATAAATAAATGAAAAAAAAAGAAAATGAAAATCTATCTGGTCACCATGAATTATATGGTTAAACCCATCTGTTCTCTCATTCTAAAACTATACCTTTTTTCAGAAATTTATTTCTGATATTCAAGTCTTCAAAACTTTACTTCACATCTTCCAGAAGACAAGTCTTTCTGAGAGTTTAAGTCTTTCATATTTGATCTTTAATTAGTCGTTACTTTTGTTCTTTTGTTTCAAAAACAATATTTAGAACCTACACCTGATTTGACTTGACTTATTTCAGTACTATGTACAATTACTATTCTTTTCATTCACATATGAAACTTCTCACCCTCTGACATATATTTTCTGAATATAGTTTTCTGCTGTGAAGTCCTCACTGAGACTCCTATCAGCCTGAGTTGTCACATAATGGAACCCTATTCAAACCTTCAACTATTTATATCTTAGTTAGAAGTGACAATTTGAATAAGGTTACTATAAGATGAAATGCGTTTAATAGTTACAAGACACGTTACCACACCAATGCTTATACTTCTTCTCAATGTAAATACATTTGTGTACAAAAGAATTTGGGAAAAAACATTATTTCCAATAAAATTATGAATAATTTCAGAAAAATTCATACACAATTACTTAAAGGAATTTAATTATATTTCTGTGTGATAGAAAGTTAATACACTAAAAAGTATCTAAAATGTCAGCATCTTACATATTATAGAATAATTTGTCCTCATTATGTGCACTTCATTATCCTTTGGCCTTCATGTGTTTCCCAAAGCATCTCGGGTACACTATTTGAAGTGGTAGATTCTTGGGGAGGTAAAGCCTAGTGACAGGAATTGATGCTACTGCAATGTGTTCTTGGAGGTGACATTGAAATCCCTGCCTGTATTCCTATGATTTTTCCAGTTACCACAATATAAATTTCTTTGTTAAGCCACCATCTCCTTGGTTATTCTCTGCCTCTCGCAGGCCTCCAACAAAAAAGCCACAGAACTATAAACAGAATCATCTGAGATTGTGAGTTAGAGCCACCTACTGCTCCTTGTTAAATTGACTTTGTCAGACTTCTCTTCATAATAGTCCTAGAAAGGTAAATAACTCAGGATTAGACCAGCCTCAAAAGTTAGTATCGGGGGAAAATATTAGTTTGATTTTAGTAAAGCAAAGCTTTTCTTGTGCTTACCCATCTCATTCTCTCCATTATTTCTCATCTCTCAAGTCATTCTTTCCTTTCTTCTTTTTATTTTAGAAACAGGATCTCATTTTATAAGTCTTGCTGATCTCAAACTCAAACCATCCTATTAATTTAACCTCCAAATAGCTGGGACCACAGGTTTGTGCCACAATACCTGGTTTATATTACTTTACAATAAAAAAAAAATGTGACACTAAAACATACAGAAAATATTGAAGGAGTTAGCCTTGATTCTTTTTTATTCTATTAAAATACAATTATACCATGTCTGTCTTCTTGCTCCAATTCTTTCCATGCTCCCTTTTCTTCAGTCCATATCTAATCACTAGCCTCCATTAACTGTTATTCTAAAACGCATACAACACACAGTCTCTCTCTCTCTCTCTCTCTCTCTCTCTCTCTCACACACACACACACACACACACACACACACACACACACACACACACATTCAATGTGCCTATTCAATTATGCTTACATGTACATGATTTCAAGTTTAACTAGTTGGTACAGGGTTCCCAATTAGGGGGTTCATCCCAGAGAGAATATTCCTCCCCCTCTAGAATCATGAAACACACCTTTTCCACATCACTCTATTAGTGCTATTTTTGTTTAAGTCTTATTTACACAGCTGTTTATTAGAGTTATCTTTGGTGAAATTTTTCTGACATTTCTAGGAGACAAAATCTCACAAGAGATTTCCTCACCCTCTGGCTCTTACAATTTTTCTGCATGCTCTTCTGCAATGTTCCCATGAGCCATAGATACTGGAGTGTGTGTCAATACACTTGCTGAGTCATGTTCATTGCCATTTTATCCACAACTAGGAAACGGACACAATGTAAATGTCCTTCTACTCATAAATGAATTATTAAAATGTAGTCCATATGCTGTATGTAGTACTATTCAGCTATAATGGCAAGTGAACTTTGCAGCTAAATAGATTGAAGTAAAGATTATACTGCATGAATTAAACCAGGCACAGAAAGACAAATTCCACAATTCTATCTCATCTGGGGTTTATAGCTCCACGTGTGAGCATATAACCCAAAGTAATTGCAGAAACCAGGAAAGTAAAATGGTGTTTATTCTTAAAGTATACTGCTATGTCAAGTGAGAGTTGAAGACAGAACAGGACAATCAGATACTAATGGCCTTTTATGCTCTGCTTAGGTGTTTCCTTTATCTGTATGTGAAGATCAATCACTAAGTACTTTTATTCGTGAATTCCTAAATCTATATTAAACTGTAGGACAATGGTCTGAGACTGCTCTGTGGAATGCCAGAGAGCAGCATATGGAGCAACAATTATTTCTGATGAGGTAATGACTGGACCACTGCAAGAAGAAAAGGAATCTCTGCATGATTTTTTTTTTTTTTTTTTTTTTTTAAAGAGGGAACATGGTGCATGCAGCTTCAGAAGCAAGTCCCATTGCTGTGTATCTTTTCTTGAAATCTCACACCAGATAGATAAACCCTTAGCTAGACTCACTAAAGGGCACAGGGACAAAATCCTAATTAACAAAATCAGAAATGAAAAGGGAGACATAACAACAGATCCTGAAGAAATCCAAAACACCATCAGATCCTTCTACAAAAGGCTATACTCAACAAAACTGGAAAACCTGGACGAAATGGACAAATTTCTGGACAGATACCAGGTACCAAAGTTGAATCAGGATCAAGTTGACCTTCTAAACAGTCCCATATCCCCTAAAGAAATAGAAGCAGTTATTAATAGTCTCCCAGCCAAAAAAAGCCCAGGACCAGACGGGTTTAGTGCAGAGTTCTATCAGACCTTCAAAGAAGATCTAACTCCAGTTCTGCACAAACTTTTTCACAAGATAGAAGTAGAAGGTATTCTACCCAACTCATTTTATGAAGCCACTATTACTCTGATACCTAAACCACAGAAAGATCCAACAAAGATAGAGAACTTCAGACCAATTTCTCTTATGAACATCGATGCAAAAATCCTTAATAAAATTCTCGCTAACCGAATCCAAGAACACATTAAAGCAATCATCCATCCTGACCAAGTAGGTTTTATTCAAGGGATGCAGGGATGGTTTAATATACGAAAATCCATCAATGTAATCCATTATATAAACAAACTCAAAGACAAAAACCACATGATCATCTCGTTAGATGCAGAAAAAGCATTTGACAAGATCCAACACCCATTCATGATAAAAGTTCTGGAAAGATCAGGAATTCAAGGCCAATACCTAAACATGATAAAAGCAATCTACAGCAAACCAGTAGCCAACATCAAAGTAAATGGAGAGAAGCTGGAAGCAATCCCACTAAAATCAGGGACTAGACAAGGCTGCCCACTTTCTCCCTACCTTTTCAACATAGTACTTGAAGTATTAGCCAGAGCAATTCGACAACAAAAGGAGATCAAGGGGATACAAATTGGAAAAGAGGAAGTCAAAATATCACTTTTTGCAGATGATATGATAGTATATATAAGTGACCCTAAAAATTCCACCAGAGAACTCCTAAACCTGATAAACAGCTTCGGTGAAGTAGCTGGATATAAAATTAACTCAAACAAGTCAATGGCCTTTCTCTACACAAAGAATAAACAGGCTGAGAAAGAAAATAGGGAAACAACACCCTTCTCAATAGCCACAAATAATATAAAATATCTCGGCGTGACTCTAACGAAGGAAGTGAAAGATCTGTATGATAAAAACTTCAAGTCCCTGAAGAAAGAAATTAAAGAAGATCTCAGAAGATGGAAAGATCTCCCATGCTCATGGATTGGCAGGACCAACATTGTAAAAATGGCTATCTTGCCAAAAGCAATCTACAGATTCAATGCAATCCCCATTAAAATTCCAACTCAATTCTTCAATGAATTAGAAGGAGCAATTTGCAAATTCATCTGGAATAACAAAAAACCGAGGATAGCAAAAACTCTTCTCAAGGATAAAAGAACCTCTGGTGGAATCACCATGCCTGACCTAAAGCTTTACTACAGAGCAATTGTGATAAAAACTGCATGGTACTGATATAGAGACAGACAAGTGGACCAATGGAATAGAATTGAAGACCCAGAAATGAACCCACACACCTATGGTCACTTGATCTTCGACAAGGGAGCCAAAACCATCCAGTGGAAGAAAGACAGCATTTTCAACAATTGGTGCTGGCACAACTGGTTGTTATCATGTAGAAGAATGCGAATCGATCCATACTTATCTCCTTGTACTAAGGTCAAATCTAAGTGGATCAAGGAACTTCACATAAAACCAGAGACACTGAAACTTATAGAGGAGAAAGTGGGGAAAAGCCTTGAAGATATGGGCACAGGGGAAAAATTCCTGAACAGAACAGCAATGGCTTGTGCTGTAAGATCGAGAATTGACAAATGGGACCTAATGAAACTCCAAAGTTTCTGCAAGGCAAAAGACACTGTCTATAAGACAAAAAGACCACCAACAGACTGGGAAAGGATCTTTACCTATCCTAAATCAGATAGGGGACTAATATCCAACATATATAAAGAACTCAAGAAGGTGGACCTCAGAAAATCAAATAACCCCCTTAAAAAATGGGGCTCAGAACTGAACAAAGAATTCTCACCTGAGGAATACCGAATGGCAGAGAAGCACCTGAAAAAATGTTCAACATCCTTAATCATCAGGGAAATGCAAATCAAAACAACCCTGAGATTCCACCTCACACCAGTGAGAATGGCTAAGATCAAAAATTCAGGTGACAGCAGATGCTGGCGAGGATGTGGAGAAAGAGGAACACTCCTCCATTGTTGGTGGAATTGCAGGCTTGTACAACCACTCTGGAAATCAGTCTGGCGGTTCCTCAGAAAATTGGACATAGTACTACCGGAGGATCCAGCAATACCTCTCCTGGGCATATATCCAGAAGAAGCCCCAACTGGTAAGAAGGACACATGCTCCACTATGTTCATAGCAGCCTTATTTATAATAGCCAGAAACTGGAAAGAACCCAGATGCCCCTCAACAGAGGAATGGATACAGAAAATGTGGTACATCTACACAATGGAGTACTACTCAGCTATTAAAAAGAATGAATTTATGAAATTCCTAGCCAAATGGATGGACCTGGAGAGCATCATCCTGAGTGAGGTAACACAATCCCAAAGGAACTCACACAATATGTACTCACTGATAAGTGGATACTAGCCCAAAACCTAGGATACCCACGATATAAGATACAATTTCCTAAACACATGAAACTCAAGAAAAATGAAGACTGAAGTGTGGACACTATGCCCCTCCTTAGAAGTGGGAACAAAACACCCATGGAAGGAGTTACAGAAACAAAGTTTGGAGCTGAGATGAAAGGATGGACCATGTAGAGACTGCCATATCCAGGGATCCACCCCATAATCAGCATCCAAACGCTGACACCATTGCATATACTAGCAAGATTTTATCGAAAGGACCCAGATGTAGCTGTCTCTTGTGAGACTATGCCGGGGCCTAGCAAACACAGAAGTGGATGCTCACAGTCAGCTAATGGATGGATCACAGGGCTCCCAATGGAGGAGCTAGAGAAAGTACCCAAGGAGCTAAAGGGATCTTCAACCCTATAGGTGGAACAACATTATGAACTAACCAGTACCCCTGAGCTCTTGACTCTAGCTGCATATGTATCAAAAGATGGCCTAGTCGGCCATCACTGGAAAGAGAGGCCCATTGGACACGCAGACTTTGTGTGCCCCGGTACAGGGGAACGCCAGGGCCAAAGGGGGGGAGTGGGTGGGTAGGGGAGTGGGGGTGGGTGGGTAAGGGGGACTTTTGGTATAGCATTGGAAATGTAAATGAGCTAAATACCAAAAAAAAAAAAAAAAAAAAAAAAGAAATCTCACACCAGCATGAATCTCCTTTATTATATCTCAATTACGTGCTTATGTATAAGTAAATGTTATATTCAATGATTAACTGAATATATTAACATATGCATATAAAAGTGTATTACTGAAATATCATGCTACTATCTTTGGTTTCCATAATATTAAAATAGATTAGTTTCTTTAGCATTTACCTATTAGAGATGAAACTACACATTTGTCACCAAAGCTTAAAGAATCTAGCATAATTCACAAAGATTAAATGTAGAGATATTAAATAACTGTAAATTGTGTATAACAGAAAGTAATGTCTTCTGGACATTTTGTATTTTTAAACATTCTTAATGTCTTTTTTCCTCTCTCAATTAGTATAAATTAATGAGATGCTTGCTGGAAAATTCACTCCATTTTCTCATTAATCAAAACTCATTCTTGCCTGCTATGACAGTTTGATTTGGGTGATTGAATGTTTTATTCTCTGTGGTTTTTCCACTCACAGGTCAAATAACTCCTTTGCCTCACCTCCTCAGTTTGGGAAATGGCTCTCTTATTGCTTATAATTCAGCTTTCTCACAGGAGTGCTGTGAGCTATAATGAAGAAGGAAATAGCTCTAACAAGTTCAAACTGAACAGCGCCGAGGACTCAAGGATCTTTGATTTGCACCTGGTCTTGCTACTTAAGAAAAATCATAAATTACACAATTTCTTCTAAACCTAAATTGTTCCTGAATTATATAACAGAACATACTTTACTGGTGTTTGTTGGAAAGGCAGGTGCAAAACTATCACCTGGAACAAGAGAATAAAGAGAAGGAAAAGTCATAACTGAAAGTAAAGAATGCTTACATCAAGACACATGAAGAATATGTTTAAAAGGAAGAAAAGGAGAAGGTAGAGGTTGACAATGACTGCAGGAGTACCTGAACTGTGGGCTCTGGGCTTCAATTTTTCTAAGGCACTGACTGACCATACGAAAAAAATCTGAAATTAAAAATAAAATATGGAGAAAACAGAAACAAACTGCATATATCAAAATATACATATGTGTCATTATGTGAAAAGAAAGAAAAACTAGATAGTCTTACTTGGCTACTTGTTGATTCTCTGCATAACAAAAGTGGGTTATCTAAAGGGAAGTATCTAGCTGAAGACATTCAGAGAAATGGCATGATGGATTTGTGGATGAGGGTAATAGAAACGCCTTTTGCTGCCTATAACAGTAGTGAGAATACAAATTAAACTTTGGGAGAGAGCTTATGAAACCTTATTAAAATGGTTAGTATTAAAAGGGTAAATGAGATAAAAACAGAACTACAGAGAGAAAATGTCTGGCAGTGGGTTGATGATAGGGCTACGTGTACGAGCTTGGAGAAACAAGAGAAGCTTATAAAAAGTTCAGTGAGTAGTAATTTAGTATGCTTTATTGTTTTGAAACAGCAACTTATGTAGTCACTTTTAAGGTAAATTAAAAACATATGT
The DNA here is from genome assembly GCF_000001635.26 of Mus musculus. Taxonomy (NCBI): domain Eukaryota; kingdom Metazoa; phylum Chordata; class Mammalia; order Rodentia; family Muridae; genus Mus; species Mus musculus. The sequence continues at coordinate 62,262,732 of NC_000078.6, forward strand.
TGTAAGATCTTATTTGTATTTTGCATTAAGTAAAGGTGGAGTGATGGAAAAGCAAAATAATGGAGAGAATACTAGGTCTTTCCAGCAGGCCATTTTAAGACACAGCAAACTGGAGAATTCCTTTAGCCTCCAATTGTTGCTCAGATAAAATTCAGTGTCATTTCCCAATGAAGTGGTTGTATTTATTTAACATACCTGCTCTCTCTCTCTCTCTCTCTCTCTCTCTCTCTCTCTCTCTCACACACACACACACACACACACACACACACAAACCTATTTTAATTCTAACTCAAACCAAGTAAACACATCTATCATAGATAAGAAAAATAAGAATTAGTAGCATGGGTCTGGACTATAGAAAATATTTGTATCTTGCCACTTAGCAAATTAACACAGTCACCATGAAAAATAATATGGAAGCTCCTTAAAACAGTAGAGAAAGGGTTTTCTGTATATATGCAAATAAATTGTTATCAATTCGTTTAAAATGCTTCTATACTTAAAGAATTGCCATGAGTAGCTGAGTCCAGGAATTGAAACATGGTCTGAGAATAGAATCTTGCGGGGAGAATTCTGAGTGCTTGAGAAAATACGCAAAAAAAAAAAAAAAAAAAAAAAAAAAAAAAAAAAAAAAAAAAACAAACAAACAAACAAAAAAACAGATAAGAATCTTGTGACCTTAGTTTCTTCGAAGCATGGACTTGTTCCTGGAATGAGTTTTAAATCTGTCTGCACACCTCCCAGGTGTAGCAGATAGCAGGTCATTTGGTTCAGATTATTGATTGCTGTTTGAAGCAGTAATTCAATTACGCCTTAATAGAAAAACCCATTTTTGCCATGTGTTGCTCATCCTTCTGATTGGTGAATTCAAGTATATAGCTTGGATTCATTTGACCTATTTTAACCTTCAGATTATAAATTGTATGGCACTCTGAATCACGTTGGCTATTGCATGAGACATTAATATGCCTTATTTTTCAACTTCATTCTCTCAGGTGTCATCACCTCTAGCATGGTGGCAACATGGAAGATATCTACATATCTATCCTTGATTAAACCATAAAGAAGTCTATCCATTACACATGATCTATAACTCTATCATAGGGCTATGGTTATTTGTGAACTATATGACTTGCACATACTACAGAGTATTTATAGTCAAGTTGAAAATAAGGAAAATATGTTAATTCCAATAATATAACTAGAGATTGTAATTGTGAACTACCATTAGAATTGGAGATTTTAAAATGTGAAATTCAGAAAGACAGATATTTGTTGGAAACCATTGAGTGGAGATGAACAGAGGGGTGCAGGACTGGAGAGAGTAAGCAACACCAAAAAAGTTTAGATAGATTTAAAAAGCTACCATATATGGCGACCAGAACTAATGATAAAGAAATACATAGTAGGTTTACTGCAAGAACAACATTTTAAAGTTCTTATCACTAAGAATAGTTTAGTGGAGTAATAAACAGCTTCAACTAGATTGAATCTCTAATATGTGCTCGGTCAGAACATTACACTCCACCTCAGAAATATGTACAAACATCATCTGCTCCTTAAAATTAAACCGACAAAAATGACTTCACAAATTCTAGATATAGAAGATTATTATATAAATCGAGGAAGTGGATAGATCAATTAAAGAAAGCAATGGAAGAAATGCAATTCCATTCAATGTGCACAAGATTGCATTTTGTTCCAGGGAGTTCAGTGGTATTGTTATTAAGCTGGATGAACTAAAGTGACTTAACTTATTTATATTGTTGGTGTTACTCCAGACTGTAAATTACTATTTAAAGAGATCAACTTCATTATTATTCATGAGATTTCCAGTGTGATTATGGGAATATGAATTAGGCTGAACATAAAAAAAAAAGTTCAGGCTAAGTCATGATTAGCCATTCTGTTCTATAGAAAAGTGATCACAAGTGTATTTAGCAACATGACAACACTACATACATTTTATCATGGGGTGTATCCAAGGAAATGTACACCAACAAGATGTATGTGCTGCCAAATGCAGATAGATATGGCTTCTGCACAACCTCTAAATCTTACTTGGATTAATTTCTATAGTCTAAGGGTTGTATGAGGATAAGTCAAAAACACTATGAAATAGGGGTCAATGTGAAGATTGAGTTACTTCTTAAAAGTTCCTATATTTTCTTAAAAAGCTCAAGGTTCTGCTCCTATTAAATACAAGGAAAATTAAATGAAATTTGATATCATTATATAATGTTGTTACCACTACAAAATTTTAGATTAATAAATATACTTATGAAAATTTAATTTGCCAATGCTTTGGTGAAATGTTATTATCATTATCTATACTTTTACCTTTCACATATCTAAGTATTCACTAACATCCTAATTCTTCTGACATTCAGCCTCTAGATGACTTCTTATAATGAGAGTAATAAAAAAGTGTCTTAAGTAGGTGGTGACTTACTCATAGAAAATGAACCTTGCCTACTCATTAAGGCCAAATGCTTTTACATTTGCTTTCGATTATTTCCTGCTCAGTGTCTGTGCTGGAGATGCTAGCTATGGGGTCCTCACTGTGTTTTGAATAGAACAAAACTGCTTTTGGCTTTTAATCTTGTCCATTAGATGAACACTGAGCTTTTAAATATCTATTGTCACAAACATGTTTTCATTAATTTTTGTCACACAAATTCTGGTTATATGTGTCCTGATGACATCTGTGCTTTTTTTATAAACTGAATGTAGTTGGTCATACCTTGTATCATTTGAGATATGCTTAGGACTAAATTCCTAGATAAGAGATTAGCAGAACTAACAGTCTTTTCTTCTCTTTCTTAGATTGGGACTTGTGTTTTGTTTGCTTGTTTTTAAGTTTTCTTTTGATCAAAAATAGGTTAAAATGATAGTATTGTTGAAACTTGGCAAGTCTTTCATTCTTCAAAATCTCTGAATAAGAAGTGGGAGGTTGAGGGCATTTTTGCTCAGTAATTCTAAAATATAACAAGTCAAGAAAAATATTCTTTGTTTGTTTGTTTTAAAATACTACTAAAAACATGTAATATCCATATGTGTTTTAACCACAGTGGCAAATACTACTAAACATCTCAGAGACCCCTGCTTCCTGTTGTTCTTGTGCAAGTGAACATCCCTTGTCCTCTCTAGTATCTGTGAACACAACTTAAGAATGAAATCTCACCTATTGGAAGATTTGAGTGACACAGTAATAATCTGTATGTTATTAAAGTATATTGGACTGTAATATATTTTGGAAAATGACTCTCACTAGCTGACAACCAGACTGAAACTGCACAAGACATCCAGATTATCTATAAGCGAATAAAGATAAATGGAGGTTTATTTGTAGCAATGTTTTCCTTTAAAATCTATTTGTAGTTTTCATTTGTTTGTTACCTCTTTTTTTTTTTTTGTTACTTTTATCCAGTCTTTATCTCTCTCCCAGTCCACCCTCCCACAGTTCCTTATGCCATTCCTACTTCCCTGTTTCCAAAAAGATGTCCTCACCCCCAGACAGGCCTCCACACTCCCTAGGGCTTCAAGGGTAAGGCTTATCTGCTTCCATTGAGGCCAGACAAGATAGTCCTCTACTATATCTTTGTCAGAAGGCCTTAGACCAACTAGTATATGCTGCCTGGTTGGTGGCTTAGTGTTTGAGAATCTCAGTGTTCCAGGGCAGTTGAGACAGCTGATCTTCCTATGGGTTGCCATGCTCCTTATCTTCTTTCCAACCTTTCCATTATTCAAACAGAGTGGTCCCCAACTTCAGTCCATCAGTTGGGTGTAAATATCTGTTTTTGTCTCAGTCAGATGCTTGTTATGTCTCTTCTGTAGACAGCCATGCTATGCTTCTGTCTGTAAGCACACCATAGCTTAAGTAATAGTGTCAGGCTTTGGAGCCTCCCCTTGAAAAGGATCCCAAGTTGGTCCTGTCACTGAACTTCTTTACCTCAGTCTCTTCTTCAGTTTTGTCTCTGCAGTTCTTTTAGACAGGAACCCTTCTTACTCAGAGATTTTGACTATATGATAGCAGCCACATTCCTCCACTTGATGCCCTGACTTTCTACTAAAGGTGGACTCTACAAGTTCCCTATCCCCACTATTGGCCATTTCAAAATGACCCTCCTTTTGAGACCTGATATTCTCTCACCTCCCAGGTCTCTGGTATTTTCTAGATTCCCTCCTAACCCCAAGTTCCAACCCTGTGGTTGTATATTTCCATTCATTCTGCTGGCTCTCAGGATTTTTCTCCTGTTCTCCATCATAAATACCTGAACATGTTGCCCTTTTCTCCTCCCAGTCCTCTCTCTCATTCAGGTCCCTCCCTTTCTCTGCCTCCCATCATTGCTTCCTTCTCCCTCCCAAGTGGGAATGAAGCATCCTTACTTCAACCCTTCGGCTTATTTATCTTCTTGTGTTCTGTGGATTGTATCCTAGGTATTCTGTACTTTTTGGGCTAATATCCACTTATTAGGTAGTACATACCATGCATGCCATTTTGGACCTGATTTACCCCACTTAGGATGACATTTTCCAGTTCCACCCATTTGCCTGCAAAACTCATGATGTCCTAATTCTTACTAGGTGAATAGTATTCCATTGTGCAAATGAACCATATTTTTTTTGTATCCATTATTCTATGGTGTGGCATCTCAGTTGTTTCCAGCTTCTGGCTATGACAAATAAGGCTACTAGGAACATAGTAGAGCATGTGCCCCTGTGGTACGGTGGGGCATCTTTTGGGTATGTTCTCAAGAGCAGTATAGCTTGTTCTTCAGGTAGAATTATTTCCAATTTTTCTGAGAAATCTTTAGATTAATGTCCAGACTGCTTGTAATAATTTGCAATCTCACCAGCAATGTAGGAGTGTTCCTTTCTCCACATCCTTACCAAAATGTGCTGTCATGATTTTGATTGGTCTAGGGTGGAATCTCAGGGTCATTTTGATTTGCCTTTCCCTGGTGACTAAGGACATTGAGCATTTCTTTATGTATTTCTTGACCATTTGAGATTCCTCTGTTATGAATTCTCTATTTTATTTCTGGTCTTCAATTCTATTCCATTGATCAATCTATCTGTATCTGTACCAATACCATGCAGTTTTTATTACCGTTGCTTGTGTAATGTAGCATGAGGTAGGGATGGCTATTCTCCCAGAACTTCTTTTATTGTTAGCTATCCTGGGTTTTTTGCCTTTCAAGATGAATTTGAGAATTGTTCTTTCCATATCTTTGAAGAATTGGGTTGGGATTTTGATGTGGATTGCATTAGATCTGTAGATTCCTTTTGGTAGGATGGTCATTTTATTATGTTAATTCTACCAATCCATGAGCATTCCAGATCTCTCCATTTTCTGAGTACTACTTCAATTTCTTTCTTGAGAGATTTGAAGTTCTTGTCATACAGATCTTTTCACTTTTTTTTTGTTGTTGTTGTTGTTGTTGGTTAGAGTTATCCCAAGATATTTTATATTATTTGGGGCAGTTTTGAAGGGTGTTGTTTCCTTAATTTCTTTCTCATTTCATTTGTCATTTGTATAAAGGAAGGCTACTGCTTTATTTGAGTTAATTTTATATCCAGCCAATTTGCTGATGTTTATCATCTGTAGAAGTTCACTGATAGATTTTTTTGGGATTCCTTATCCCGAGCTAGTATCTCGCCGGCAAGAATTCACTTGGACAACCGGATTCTTCTATGGCAAAGCTTTATTGCTTCATCTGAAGGAAGACCCTGAACAAGGAAAATGGTGCTGCTTATATACCCCTCCGTGTGACGTGTCAGCTCCTGATTAGCTGCTCACTCATCACCCCACTACTACGTTCAGGGATGGGCAGTGACTTGGCATGAATTTACTCTTGCACCTGCGCACTTTACTTGTTTACCAGTTAGACAGAGGAGGCTCATGATGGCGATTGTTCACGGCTCTCCACATCTCCTTATGTATACTATTATATCCTCTGCAAATAATGGTACCTTGACTTCTTTGCAAATTTCTGTCCTCTTGATCTCCTTCTGTTTTATTGCTCTAGCTAGAACTTCAAGTACTATATTGAACAAATATGGGGAGAATGGGCATTTTTGTCTTGTCCCTGATTTTAGTGGGATTGCTTCAAGTATGTCTACATTTAATCTGATATTTTCTGTTAGTTTGCTGTATATTGCTTTGATTATGTTTAAATATTGGCCTTGTAATATTGACCTCTTCAACACTTTTAACATGAAAGGGTATTGTATATTGTCAAATGCAAAAACGTTTGACAAAAATGCATCAGCATCTATGGAGATGACCATGTGATTTCTTTCCTTGAGAATGTTTATATTGTGGATTAAATTAATGGAATTTCTTTTGAACTAAACTTGCATATCTGAAATGAAACCTACTCATTTTTGGTGAATGATGGCTTTATGTGTTCTTGGATTTAGTTTGTGAGAAATTTATTGAGTATTTTTACATTGATATTCAGAAGTGAAATTAGTCTGAAGTTCTCTTTTTTTTTTTTTTTTGGTTGGGACCCTGTTTGGTTTAGGTATCAGAGAAATTGTTGCTTCATAGAATGAATTAGGTAGTGTCTCTTCTGTTTATATTGTATGGAATAGTTTGAGGAGTGTTGGTATTAGCTTTTCTTTGAAGGTCTGGTAGAATTCTGCACTAAAGCTATCTGACCCTGGGTTTTTTTAGTCACTTAATCTATACTCTGAGATTTTTTTGGGGAGGGGGGGCAGTTGGGAGGTTTGTAATGACTTCTTTTTCCTCTTTTTCCTTAGGGGGACTGGCCTGTTTAGATAATTTACCTGCTCTTGATTTAACTGTCTAGAAAATTATCCATTTCATCTAGATTTTCCAGTTTACTTGAGAATAGGCTCTTCTATTAAGTGCTTTTTTAAAAAAATTTTTTTTTCTCTGTTTCTGTTTTTATGTCTCCCTTTTCATTTCTGATTTTATTGATTTTGGATACTTTCTGTGGACCTTTTGTTAGTTGTGCTAGGAATATTATCTTATTGATTTTGTCAAAGAACCAGCTTTTGAATTTGTTTATTGTATTGATCTATCTTTTTTTTTTTTTTTTTTTTTTTTTGTATATGGTTGATTTTGGCCCCGAGTTTGACTATTTCCTGCCTTCTATTTCTCTTCTTTCTTTTTGTTCCAGAGATCTAAGGTGTGCTGTTAGTTTGCTAGTGTAGGATCTCTCCAGTTTCTTTACCAGGGCAATTAGTTCTATGAATTTCCACTTAAAACTGTTTTCAAAATCTCCCATAAGTCTTTAATTTCTTTCATTATTTCTTCCCTGATCGTCTATGGTGATCTGGTAGAATGCATGGGATTAATTCAATCTTTTTGTATCTAACGAGGCTTTTTTTTTTTGTGCCAATTATATGGTCAATTTTGGAGAAGGTCCCATGAGATGCTGAGAAAAAGGTATATTCTATTGTTACAGGATGAAATGTTCTGTAGATAACTGTTAAGTCTATTTGGTTCATAACTTCTGTTAGTTCCATGGTGTATCTGTTTAATTTCTGTATCCATGATCTGTCCATTGGTGAGATGGGGTATTGAAGTTTACCACTGTTATTGTTTGAGATCCAATGTATGCTTTCTGATTTCATAACATTTCTTTTACAAATGTGGGTGTTCTTGCATTTGTGGCATAGATGTTCCGAATTGAGAGTTCATCTTGGTGGATTTTTCCTTTGATGAGTATGATGTGTCCCTTCCCATATTTTTTGATAGTTTTCGGTTGGAAGTTTATTTTATTGGATATTAGAATGGTTATTCCAGCTTGTTTCTTGGAACCATTTGCTTGGAAAATTTTCCAGCCTTTTAATGTGAGGTAGTGTCTGTCTTTGTTCCTGAGGTGTGTTTCCTATATGCAGTAAAATTCTGGATCCTATTTATGTATCAGTCGGTTAGCCCTCGCACTGGGCAATTGAGTCCACTGATGTTGAGAGATAATAAAGTCTAATGATTACCTAATCTTTTTTTTTTTTTTTTGTCGTTGTTGCAGGTAGAATTATGTTTGTTTGGTTTTCCTCTTTTGGCTTTGTTGTGAGAAGATTCTTTCTTCTATGTCTTGTATTCTGTTGGGGATGCTTGCTTCTGTGACTCCTGTGCTCCTTCTTAGATTTTCCATCTGCAGGGTTTTCTCCCTTTGTTATTATTATTTTTCTCCCTGTGTTTTATTATTTCTATTTTCTCTTTTTAGATCCTAGTTATTTTTTCAATTTCTTCACCTGTTTGATTGTGTTTTCTTATATTTCTTTAAATGATTTATCCGTTTTCTATTTAAGAGCTTCTAACTTTTTAACTGTATTTTCCTGTATTTCTTTACTGGAGATATTAATGTCTTCCTTAAAGGTTCCTGTCCTCTTTATGAGATTGAATTTTAGATCATAATATTGCTTTCTATTTGTGTTAGGGTATATGGATCTTACTGTGGTGGGAAAACTAGGTTCCAATGTTGCCAGGTTGCATTGGTTTCATTTTCTTATGTTGTTGAGCTTGCCTTTCACCATTTGGTAGTCACTAGTATTGACTGGCCTTGCTGTCTCTGACTGAAGAAGACATGAAGACAATTTAGTTCATGTTGGACCACCCTTGCTCAGGCTATTTCTGGGTGTAGGAGGGGCTCTGGAGCACCTGATCTATGAGCCTGGCTGTGGCAGACCTTCTCCTAGGTGACAAACTAAGTGTGAGTGTGGGCGGGTTTGGGTGTGGTGCTGTAGTACAGGATCTGCTCCTGGGCATATTTGCGAACTGAAAACTAGAACATAGATGTTTTTTAAAAGAAATATTTTCTTAGTTCATGTTCACTATTGGCCAGTGATTTCAACATGGTTAGTTTTATAAAGCTGGGAAAATCAAAATATGGAGATGATCATTTGACTATGCTAAAATTCATAAAACATGCAAAAGACTTCTTTTAAAAGAAAAGTCAGAAAGGACAGGACTTGGAGCTTTTCACTCTAATTCAAGTTTCAGATTTTTGAGGGAAGTTATTGAAGTTTTCACCTGCTATTTTAGTCAGTGTTATGTTGAAACTAAGATTATAAGGAGAAACTAGACTATAGCAATTTGCATTACTGAATGTGTAATATCTCTGCTCACAAGAAAGAAAAAAGAGTATCCTTGTCTGCATTCAGAAAGGTAATTCAACAGTGCATCAAGGATTATATCGTACAAAGTAAAAGGTTATTAATATTTAGTAACTTGGTTTTGAAGTAGATTTACAGAGGTGGAATAAAAATATGACATTATATAACTACACAAGTGCTTGCAGATTACATGAAAGATATAATGCAGCTTTGAGCTCTGAATAGACACAACTAGTTGGCCAAGAGGAGAGAACATTATTGACACAAGTTCTGGCCTACACCAAAATACAGTATTTCAGTTGTTGATGGTGAAAATGCTTTGAGACTTCTAAACTCTCAGTATTCCTGTAGTTATCAAATGGTGATACCAAAGTAAGTACTACAACATATTACAAAAATATTTCTGGGGAGAACCATGAAGAAAAACAACTGATGGAGGTTTATAGTTTTTAGAACCTACTTTAATAAGGGTCCTTAAACTTCTAATCCTTTGTTGTAGCCCATCGACCAATGATAAGGGACGAAGATGGCTAATAGGACAAGGGGCACCTGGACCTGTTTCAAAGTAGATTGTTGGGGCCATTCTAATCCCCACTGCCTATAGTCCAGACCACTAGCAAAATACCAAACATGTATCACCAGTAGCAGCATGATCCAGAGGAAACCACAAGGCTCCACAATAAGCATTAATACACTGAAGTGGCAAGAAGCATCAGCCACACCACCAGAAGTTCTATGGTGTATTGCTCTTTAGAAAGTAAGACAAGAGAAGGAAGCAAGGTGAACCAATGCTGGGGTGTTCTCTGCAAAGACTAGAGTCAGAAAAGCCTAAAGAAGACCAGCGATGTGAACCAATGGCAGACTTACTCTACTGTCTCTTGGGTTATACTTAAATTCTTCCTGAGCATTATGTGTCCTTTAAGCATCATTCCAGCAAAAAAAATACCATCACATGCCCTTTCACCAGGCAGCTTTGGTAAAAACACCATGTGTTTGTTATCAGCAAAACATGTGTCTGCTTCAACAAAACAGACTCTTCACATGACACAACTGGGTCACCAACTAAAGAAAAAACTTGCACTTCAAATTGGTTAGTTTCTTATTAGTGAAATGCAGAGTTAATGAGACATGGGTTCCATAGAACAGTGAGAAAAATCTATCTGGTAGAGAAAAGAAGAGGGGTCACAGATTTGAGAAAAGCATATGCCTTATATGCTCAAAGTTCCATTAAGTGAAATTTGAGAAGCTCCTTGTGGCTGCCTCCATCTGCTAATGAGAGAGACAAAACCTATACAGAAGATTAGTTAAAAATAAAATGTACGTGGCACATAGAAATGGATGAAAAGAAGTGAGAACTTAGAACTGTGCTCCAAAGACAGAGAGAGATTGAGAGGGGGAAGACACAGAGGGGATAAAGTAAACTAATACTCTGAGGAAAGGGCAACGTGATTGTTGGTGTCACCCCTATCAGGGAGAAAACACAGGAAATTTCAGAGATGCTATTGTTAGTGATAGAAAATGATTATAGGTTAAAGAATAGTTTTGAATGACAGATTACACCAAAGACATGGAGATATGCATGAATAGACTTACTAGAACGGCCTAAAATTATAAGGTGATTTAAAAAATCCAAAATAATACTTTATAATATTTTCTTACAGAAAAGTGCATCATTCATCTCCATTAATGTTTTTTATAAAAAGTGAACATATTCTTATAACCTCCAGCTGAATCAAGAATAAAAAGGATGTACTTTGTCCTCTCATGCTACTCTGGAGCCTACCTCATCAAAGATAAGTATTGTATGCACAAAAGCACAACAACGTATAAGTCATGAATTTACTTATTTTTTATCTTTAATGATATTATTTTTAATTTTTAATTTTTTTTGGAATTTACAATTTTTTGTTCACATCAGTGACTTTAGGTACATTTACACTGTTATACAGGCATCTCTACGATTCATCTGCAGAACTGTTCACTATTCCATATGGCAACTCAAAATGTATCCAAGCAACTCACCATATGTCCATCTTCCAGCCTCTGGTGGCCAGTGTTCACCTTCTGGCCTTAAGTATTTGATGATACTAGATAATTTGGTGCATGCAGGCATACATTATGTGATCCTTCATAGCTGGCTTACTTCATTTAGCACAATGTCTTTAAGGTTTGCCTACAGTGCCTAAATTAGTAGGGTTTCTCATTATTATTTTTGTTTTCAATTAATTTAATTTTTACACTCAATATTCCATTCCTGCACCTCCATCCACCTTCTGACTGTTCCACATCCCATACCTCCTCCCCATTACCCTGTCTCCATATGGATGTCCCTACTCCCAACCTACCTTACCTCTAAATTCCCTGAGGCCTCCAGTCTCTTGAGGGTTAGATACATGCTCTCTGAACGAACACAGACCTGGAAGTCCTCTATTTTGCTTCATATCAGCTGGTGTATCCTGTCTGTTTGGTGGTCCAGTGTTTGAGAGATCTCGGGGGTCCAGATTAATTGAGAATGCGGGTCCACCTACAAGATCGCCTTTCTCAAGAGCTTCTTTTCATCTTCTCTAATTCAGCAACAGGGGTCAGCTGCTTCTGCCCATTGGTTGGGTGCAAATATCTATATCTGACTTTTTCAGCTACCTGGTGGTCTTTCCTGGGCAGTCATGATAGATACATTTTTGTGAGTGCTCCAGAGCCTCAGTAATAGTGTCAGGCCTTGGGACCTCCCCTTGAGCTTGATCCGAATTTGGGCCATTTGCTGGACCTTCTTTTTCTCAGGCTCCTCTCCATTCCCACCCCTGTAATTTTTTCAGACAGAAACAATTGTGTGTCAGAATTGACTATGGGATGGCAACCCCATCCCTCACTTGACGTCCTGTTTTCCTGCTGGAGGTGGACTCTGTAAGTGCCCTCTCCCCACTGTCAGGCATTTCCTTTGAGTTCTGAGAGTCTATCACCTCCCAGACCTCTGGTGCACTCTGGAGGATCCACCCAACCTCGGATCAAGCTCAAGTCATTTTCTGTATCCATTCTTCTGTTGTGGTACATCTAGGTTGTTTCCAGCTTTTGGTTAACACAAATAAGACCACTATGAAAATAGTGGAACAGGTGCCCCTGTCGCATGGAGGGACATCTTTTGGGTATATTCTCAAGAGTAGTATAGCTGGGTCTTAAGGTATACCTATTTCCAATTTTCTAAGAAACCTCCAATTTGATTTTTAGAGTGGTTGTACCAGTTTGCAATCCTCCCACCAGCAATGAAGGAATGTTTCTCTTCCTCCATATCCTTTCCAACATGTGTTGTCACCTGAGGTTTTGATCTTAGCCATTTTGATTGGTGTAAGGTGGAATCTCAGGGTTGTTTTGATTTATATTTCTCTGATCACTAAGGACTTTGAACATTTCTTTAGGTGCTTCTCAGACATTTGAAATTTCTCAGTTGTGAATACTCTATTTAGTTCTATAACTAATTTTTTGATTGGGTTGTTTGTTTTTTTCCATGATTAACTTAAGTTCTTTATGTATTTTGAATATTGGCTCTCTATTGGATGGAGGGTTACTGAAGATTTTTTTTCCCATCTGTACGTTGCCAATTAATTTGTCTTATCAACTATGTCCTTTGCCTTACAGAAGCTTTCCAGTTTCATGAGGTCCCATTTATCAATTCTTGATCTTAAACCATGAGCTATTGGAGTTCTAGTTAAAAAATTTCCCCTGTGCCAATGAGTTCAAAGCTCTTTCCTACTTTCTCTTGTATTAGATTGGGTGTATCTGGTTTTATGTTGTGGTCCTTGATCCACTTAGACCTGAGATTTGTTCAAGGTGAAAAATATGGCTCTAATTTCATTCTTCTACATACAGACAGCCAATTAAACCAGCACCATTTATTGAAAATGCTTTTTTTTTTCATTGTATATTTTTGGCATGTTTGTCAAAGACCAAGTGACGTTAAGTGTAATTTTATTTCTGGGTCTGTAATTCTATTCAATTGATCAATGTGTCTGTCTCTGTACCAATATCATGCAGTTTTTTAATCACTATTGCTTTGTTGTAAAGCTTGGGGACAGGGATGGTGATTCTCCCAACTATTCTTTTTTTGTTAAGAATTCTTTTCGTTATTCTGTTTTTTGTTTGTTTGTTTGTTTGTTTGCTTTGCTTTGCTTTTGCTTTTCCAGACGAATTTGAGAATTGCTCTTTCTATATCTTTGAAGAATTGTGTTAGGATTTTAATGGAATTGCATTGGATCTATAGATTGCATTTGGTTGGATGGCCATTTTTAATACGTTAATTCTGCCAATCCATGAGCATGGGAGATTTCTCCAATTTCTGAGATCTTCTTTGATTTCTTTCCTGAGAGACTTGAAATTATAGTCATATAGGTCTTCCACTTGTTTGGTTAGAGTTGCCCCAAGATATTTTATATTATTTTTGGCTATTGTGAAGGGAGTTGTTTCCCTAATTTCTTTTGCAGCCTTTTGATCCAGTGTATAAAAGAATGCTCCTGATTTATTTGAGTTAAATTTTTATCTGGCCACTTTGTTGAAGCTGTTTAGTAGCTGGAGAAGTTCTCTGGTAGAATTTTTGCGGTCACTTATATATATAATCATATCACCAGAAAATAGTGATACCTTTGTTGCTTCTTTACCAATTTCTATCCTCTTAATCTCTATTTTTTGTTGTTGTTGTTTAATACTATCAGTACTATATTGAATAGATATGAGGAGACTGGGCATCCTTGTCTTGTTACTGATTTTTATAGGATTGCTTCAAGTATGTCTCCATTTAATTTGATATTGGCTGTTGGTTTGCAGTAAATTGCTTTTATTATGTTTAGGAATGGGCCTTGAATTCCCGAAATTTCTAATACTTTTTTTTTCCATTTTTTATTAGGTATTTAACTCATTTACATTTCCAATGCTATACCAAAAGTCCCCCATATCCACCCACCCCCACTCCCCTGCCCACCCACTCCCCCTTTTTGGCCCTGGTATTCCCCTGTACTGGGGCATATAAAGTTTGCAAGTCCAATGGGCCTCTCTTTCCAGTGATGGCCGACTAGGCCATCTTTTGATATATATGCAGCTAGAGTCAAGAGCTCCGGGGTACTGGTTAGCTCATAATGTTGTTCCACCTATAGGGTTGCAGATCCCTTTAGCTCCTTGGCTACTTTCTCTAGCTCCTCCATTGGGAGCCCTATGATCCATCCATTAGCTGACTGTGAGCATCCACTTCTGTGTTTGCTGGGCCCCGGCATAGTCTCACAAGAGACAGCTACATCTGCGTCCTTTCAATAAAATCTTGCTAGTGTATGCAATGGTGTCGGCGTTTGGATGCTGATTATGGGGTGGATCCCTGGCTATGGCAGTCTCTACATGGTCCATCCTTTCATCTCAGCTCCAAACTCCATCTCTGTAACTCCTTCCATGGGTGTTTTGTTCCCAAATCTAAGGAGGGGCATAGTGTCCACACTTCAGTCTTCATTCTCCTTGAGTTTCATGTGTTTAGCAAATTATATCTTATATCTTGGGTATCCTAGGTTTGGGGCTAATATCCACTTATCAGTGAATACATATTGTGTGAGTTTCTTTGTGAATGTGTTACCTCACTCAGGATGATGCCCTCCAGGTCCATCCATTTGGCTAGGAATTTCATAAATTCATTCTTTTTAATAGCTGAGTAGTACTCCATTGTGTAGATGTACCACATTTTCTGTATCCATTCCTCTGTTGAGGGGCATCTAGGTTCTTTCCAGCTTCTGGCCTTTAAACTTCAAATCTCTGAAGAAAGAAATTAAAGAAGATCTCAGAAGATGGAAAGATCTCCCATGCTCATGGATTGGCAGGATCAACATTGTAAAAATGGCTATCTTGCCAAAAGCAATCTACAGATTCAATGCAATCCCCATCAAAATTCCAACTCAATTCTTCAACGAATTGGAAGGAGCAATTTGCAAATTTGTCTGGAATAACAAAAAACCTAGGATAGCAAAAAGTCTTCTCAAGGATAAAAGAACTTCTGGCGGAATCACCATGCCAGACCTAAAGCTTTACTACAGAGCAATTGTGATAAAAACTGCATGGTACTGGTATAGAGACAGACAAGTAGACCAATGGAATAGAATTGAAGATCCAGAAATGAACCCACACACCTATGGTCACTTGATCTTCGACAAGGGAGCTAAAACCATCCAGTGGAAGAAAGACAGCATTTTCAACAATTGGTGCTGGCACAACTGGTTGTTATCATGTAGAAGAATGCGAATCGATCCATACTTATCTCCTTGTACTAAGGTCAAATCTAAGTGGATCAAGGAACTTCACATAAAACCAGAGACACTGAAACTTATAGAGGAGAAAGTGGGGAAAAGCCTTGAAGATATGGGCACAGGGGAAAAATTCCTGAACAGAACAGCAATGGCTTGTGCTGTAAGATCGAAAATCGACAAATGGGACCTAATGAAACTCCAAAGTTTCTGCAAGGCAAAAGACACCGTCAATAAGACAAAAAGACCACCAACAGATTGGGAAAGGATCTTTACCTATCCTAAATTTCTAATACTTTTAACATGAAGGGGTGTCACATTTTGTCAAATGCTTTTACAGCATCTAAGGAGATGATCATGTGATTTTTTTCTTTAAGTATTTTTATATAATTGATTACATTAGTGGATTATCATATATTAAACAAACCTTGCATTCATGCAAGGTTTAAATGACTTCTTCTATTTCCTTCCATGATGTGGTCCTGTTTAGATATTTTATCTGCTTTTGATTTAACTTTGGTATGTGGCATCTATCTAGAAATCTATCCATCTCATCTAGATTTTCCAGTTTTGTTGAGCATAAGCTTTTTTAGTAGGATCTCATGATTTTTTGAATTTCCTCCATTTCTTTTGTTATGTCTCCCTTTTCATTTCTGATTTTATCAATTTGGATACTGCTTCTTGGCCTGTTAGCTTGTTTGGCTAGAAGTTTACCAATCTTGTTTTTTTTTTTTAAATATTTTTTATTACATATTTTCCTCAATTACATTTCCAATGCTATCCCAAAAGTCCCCCATACCCTCCCCCACCCACTCCCCTACCCACCCATTCCCACTTTTTGGCCCTGGCGTTCCCGTGTACTGGGGCATATAAAGTTTGCCTGTCCAATGGGCCTCTCTTTCCAGTGATGGCCGACTAGGCCATCTTTTGATACATATGCAGCTAGAGTCAAGAGTTCCGGGATACTGGTTAGTTCATGTTTTTGCACCTACCTATCTTCTTGATTCTTTCAAAGAACCAGCTTTTTTGTTTTGCTGTTTCTTTGTATTGTTTTCTTTGTTACTATTTGGTTGATTTCAGCCCTGAGTTTGACTATTTCCTGCCTTCTACTCCTCTTGGGTGAGTTTGCTTCTTTTTATTTTTGAGTTCTCAGATATGCTGTTAAATTGTTAGTGTAAGTTCTCTCCAGTTTCTTTACCAGGGCATTTATTGCTATGAACTTTCCTCTTAGCACTGCTTTCATTGTGTCCATAAGTTTGGGTATGACGTATCAATATTTTCATTAAATACAAGAAAGTATTTAATTTCTTTCTTATTTCTTCCCTGACCAAGTTACCATTGTGTAAAAAGTTATTCAGTTTCCACATGTATTTGGGATTTCTGTAGTTTTTGCTGTTATTGAAAACCAGCCTTACCACATGGTGATCTGATAAGATGCATAGGATTATATTAATCTTGTACATGTTGAGAGTTGTTTTCTAACCAATTATATGGTCGATTTTGGAGAATATACCATGAGGTGCTGAGAAGAAGGAGTATTCTTTTGTTTTAGGGAGAAATTTTCTGTTAAATTCATTTGGTTCATAACCTCTCTTAAGTTTCACTGTTTCTCTGTTTAGATTCGGTTTCCATAATTTGTCCATTGGTGAGAGTGAGGTGTTGAAATCTCCCACTATTATTGTGTGGGGTTCAATGTTTGCTTTGGGTTTAATAAAGTTTCTTTTATGAATTTGGGCGCTCTGGCATTTGGGGTATAGGTGTTCAGAATTGAGATTTTTTCCTTGGTGGATTTTCCCCCTTGATGGATATGAAGTGTCCTTTGTCATCACACTTGATAACTTTTCCTTGAAAATCAATTTTATTGGATATTAGGATGGCAACTCCTGCTTGTTTCCTTGGACCATTTTCTTGGAGGACATTTTTCTGTCCTTTTACTCTGAGATAGTTCCTGTCTTTGTTGTCGATGTGTGTTTCTTGTATATAGCAAAATTCTGGATCTTGCTTACGTATCCACTCTGTTAGCTTATGTCTTTTTATAGGTGAGTTGAGTCTACTAATATTGAGATATATTAAAGTAAGATGACTGTTGGTTCCTGATATGTTTGCTCTTATAGGTGGCTTTATGTGCTGATGGCTCTCTGCTTTTGACTTTGTTGTGAGATTCTTAATATCTTGTCCTTTCTTTAGTGAAGGTATCTTCCTCGTGCTGGGGTTTTCCTTCTTGTATCCTCTGTTGGGCTAGGTTGGCAGATAGATACTGTTTGAATTTGTTTTTTGTTTGTTTGGTTTTTTTTTTTTTTTTTTTTTTTTTTTTTTTTTGTTTTGTCCTGGAATATTTTGGTTTCTCCATCTATGGTAATTGATAGTTTTGCTGGGTATAGTAGCCTGGGCTGGCATTTGTGTTCTCTTAGAGTCTGAATGACATCTGACCAGGCTCTTCTGGCTTTCATAGTCTCTGTTGAGAAGTCAGGTGTAATTCTAATAGGTCTACCTTTGTATGTTACTTGGCCCTTTTCCCTTGCAGCTTTTTATATTCTTTCTTTGATTTGTGCATTTAGTGTTTTGATTATTATGTAAAGAGAGGATTTCCTTATCTGGTCCCATTTATTTGGCATTCTATAGGCTTCTTGTACCTTTATAGTCATCTCTGTTTACATTGGGAAAGTTTACTTCTATGATTTTTTTGAAGATATTTCAGGCCCTTTGAGCTGGGAATTTTCTTTCTCTTGTATTCCAATTATTCTTAGATTTGGTCTTTTCATTGTGCCCTGAATTTCCTGGATTTTTGGGGTTAGGAGTTTTTTTTATGTTTTGAATTTTCTTTGACAGTGTCAATCTCTTCTACTGTGTCTTCTATACCTGAGATTCTCTCTTCTATCTCTTGTGTTCTGTTGGTAATACTTAAGTCTGTAATTCCTGATCTCTTTCCTAGGTTTCCCATTTTCAGGTTTGCCTCCATTTGTGTTTTCTTTATTGTTTCGACTTCTAGTTTTAGCTCTTGGATTGCTGTATTTGATTCCTTCACCTGTTTACCTGTGTTTTCCTGTATTTCTTTCATTGAGTTATTGATATCCTCCTTGAAGACTATTATCTTCATGAGATAGGATTTTTGGATAGATTCCTAATTTTCAAGTGTGTTGATATACTCAGGACTTTCTGTGGTGAAAGAACTGGGTTCTGATGATGTCCACGTATTTTGGCTTCTGTTGCTTATGGTCTTGTGCTTGCCTTTTGCCATCTGAATACCCCTGGTGTTTGTTGGTCTGGGTGACTGTATGCAGTCTGTTTATTTTGGTCCTAGGTTGCTTTAGGTCTCCAGGTAGACCTGCTGCCCTGGCTGGATCATACCACTTTTGTGGCCTTCCAACTGGGAGATCTTCACAGGGGCAGAGAAGCTGCTGATCTGTTGTCCTGGCTGCAGTAGATATCTTCGGAGGCCTTCAGACTGTTGGGTCTTCAGTGGAGCAATCAAGCTGTTATCCAATTGCTTTGAGTGAAGCTGATCCTCAATTGTTCTGAGTGCAGAGAGTCCTCAACTTCTCAACTGCTGTGATTACCGTGGGTCCAACTACACTGAGTGCATTAGGTCCTCTAGGATGGATTGGGATATGGAGTGTTCACAGGAGCTGACCAACTAGGAGTCTGCCCTAGCAGCAAGGACCAGGGGGGGAAGGATTGGAAGAGATGGAAGAGGTGTGGTATTTGGGAGGGCAGGTGGTTTGATGGGTGATGAGTCCTGAGTCCACTAGGCTCCCAGACACAGCTCTGGGACTGGGATCAGTGAGTCATTTTATACCAACTGCTCTGAGTGCAGCAGGTCCTCTAGGATGGATCAGGATACGGAGTCTTTATGGGATCAGATGAACTAGGGGTCTGCCCCAGTACCAAGGACTGGGTGGAATGGCTCATCTTCAATGATTTTAAAATGTTTACCTGAAACATCAATTCTTTTGTCTCTTGTTGACTGAGGAATATTAATTTAATTTTCTAACTTAACTTTCTTCTCATTATTAACAACCGTTGTAGAGTAGTTGGATCCTGTGTTGAAAACTGAATTTTCAGTTGACTACCTCATTGTGAAACATAGAAGCTTTAGTAGATATGATGTCATGGGAGGAAGGAATTCATAGAACTCTGGTTTTAAGGGTTTGTTTCGTTTTCTTTCTCATTTATTATGCTTCTCAGTTTACCTGAACTGAGCAACTTTCTCTATTGAGTCCTTCCAACATTATGTTCCACCTCAGCTCAGCTCAGCTCAGCTCAGCTCAGCTCAGCTCAGCTCACCTCACCTCACCTCACCTCACCTCACCTCACCTCAGCACAAGCCCAGAAACAGTGGAACCAATGATCAAGAACTGGAAATCTCAGCCAAGAAGGTCTATGATTCTCTTCAGGTGTCATGGTTACGAATCACAGCAACATAGAACTGAGTTGCACACATGGATATTGATTTCAGTGAAAGTTTGCTCATGTTTTATTCTTACAATTATTTTCAAAGTTATTTTCCAACCTGATTAAATATACTAGGTACTATATTTAGGTATATATGTGCAGGTTCCTAATAACCAGCTTTTTATATTATTATTAATTATTTCATTCATTTACGTCTCAAATGACATCCTACTTCCCAGTTACCTCTCCACAAACCCCCATCCCACATCTGCCTTTTCCTTCCTCGTGTTCACCTCTATGAAGATGCTATTCCTCCCATCCACCCTCTTCCACCACACTGCTCCAACATTCCACTATGCTGGGTCATCAAACCTCCAGAGAACCAAGAGCTTCCTGCACCAATGATGTCTGACAAGGCCATCTTCTGCTACATATGTATTTGGAGTCATGGATCCCTCCCTGTGCACTCCTTAGTTGGTAATAACCAGCTTTTTAATAAGTATTGTGATGAGCCCACCCCTGACTCTGTTAGGTATATTTTCTTACATTTGCAGATAGAATTCTAGCATAAATGTCATCAAAGAGACTTCACCCAGGACCTGATGCAGACATCTATAGCCTAACATAACATTTCATATGAAATTATATTTTATTCCTATAATACTTATGTTGTATTTTGTAATGTATACTACTTTATAACATTATACAGTAATTGGCAACCTATTTTATTACTGCAGATAAGAGATATAAGCTTGGAAAATTGAAATGAACATGTTCACCTGCATCTAGTCATTTACACAGAAAGGTTCAAAATGAATAAATGATGCAACAACTTACATTTGCCCAAATACTAACATAACCACTCAGAAGAATATATTCTTCAAAAAGTAATTGCATTTTTTTATTAAGTTCTTTAATTTCAATTGTTTTAAATATATCATGAATAGTAAAGCTGCTTTACTTTTAATAAATTAAATCTTCTGCTAAAATGATTTTCAGTCATAAAGAAGAATAGATGGTAGAGTTTTAAATTTTATTATAGATATAAAGTAATATAAAGTGATAGTCTTCATTTCCTTTTGAAATATGTAAGTTCAAGCCATATGCATCTGAGAGCTTGAACATATGTTCCCCAATAAAAGAACACTGGGATCAAATTGAAATGTTAAGCTGTACATATTCTTAGACTGAACTTAGAGTCACCAAAGTAGAAAATGTGGAAATGGCCATTTGACCAGGGCTATAACAAGTTTATCTTCAGAAATGCTAAAAAAAATTTTAAAGATATTCCTTACCTTAATGATTGCTTATGGCTTAATTAAAAAGTTTTTACTTAGCCGGGCATGGTGGCACACGTATTTAATCCCAGCACTCAGGAGGCAGAGGCAGGCAGATTTCTGAGTTCAAGGCCAAGCCTGGTCTACAAAGTGAATTCCAGAACAGCCAGGGCTATACAGAGAAACCCTGTCTTGAACCCCCCCCCAAAAATTTTTTTACTCTATACATAAAATAAAGGATATTAAAATATTCTTAAGGATATGTGTGTGTGTGTGTGTGTGTGTGTGTGTGTGTGTGTGTGTGTGTGTGCGTATGTGTATGTATGTATATTTAAGAGGTGAAGAAATGGATTCGTATTTAAGAGCACTGGCTGTTTTCCTAGAGGAACCAGGTTGGATTACCAACATGCACATTCTGGCTCATAATAATTTGTAATTCCAGTTTCAGAGGATCTGATGTTCCCTTCTGTATATCATGGAAAGTAGGCATGAACATACTACAAATATGTATTGAGGCAAATACCCATACTTGTAAAATTTTAAAAGTAATATGATTAAAATATGATTCTATTTATATTACAGCTAAACAGCTAAGCATGCTAACTAATACATGCTATAATGGTTATTAGTAAAAAACACTTGCATTGATTGTAATAGAATTTACTAGAATCAAATTTTAATAAGAACAAAATTAATGTATAAATATGAAGTAGGATTTTCTTACTTTCAGGAAAATTGTGTTCAAACAATTTTTAATATTTCAAAAATACATGAGAAATTAAGCTGGTCTGTGGTGGCACATGCCTTTAGATCCAACACTAACAATAATAATAAATGAAAAAGTAATTTAAAATGCTTAATAAATATTAAAAATAATCATTTTAGAGAGAATTAAAAAGACCTGCTTTATATCAGGCAAAAGGAATTAAAACAGGTAAAACATTTTAGCTTAATATTTATAAGTCAACTTTTAAAATGTGCTATTTCTCACCTTTATTCCTCATACAAGAGCACCTTCCTAAAATATGTACTTGAAGTTTATTTTGGTTTATAGACATAAGACTATATAATTTTAGATTAATTTATTGTAGAAAGATTCAATCTTCTAAATATTGGTTGGCTTAGTAGGTTTGACTAAATTATTACTGGTAGGTTGCGCAGTATGCATCTCTTCACCAATCTGGAGATTTATGAAACATCTAGGAAACTCTTCTGTACCGTATCAGCATGTTTTGCTCAATAAACCTGACAGGAATGAAGGGCTTACTTTATTTCACAGTTTCAAAGGTTCAGTTTTTAATGCATGGCTCCGTCTATACTAGGCCTTTGGTGAGGTCAACATTGTGGCAGGACCAGTGACTACTTACTTAAGGTGGATAAGTAGCAGAGACGTGGGAAAGGAATAGGTAAGACTTTAACAGTTCACCACCATTTGAATACTTCCTCTTTAAAGACCTCTATCTTCAATGTTCCATCACTTCTCAATCCCACCCACTGGAGATGAAGGAAATATTCAGCACACTGAGATGGAACAGACACTTTTATATTTAAATCATAGTAAAAAGCTAAGCCTGACCATATCCCCTTTCAAGAAATATTTTTAAATGAAAATAGTATTCAAAGATGCCTAAGGAAGACTCTTATTGTATCTGAATTAATAGTTCCAAGAAGAGAATTCCTTAGTGGTTAAAAAAAAAAAGATTTGATTACTTTAGTATATCTATACAAGTAAAGATCACAAAAAATATAAAATAGTATAGTAATAATATCAATATATTGTTAAAGCAGAAGAAATAACTGAGAATAGTATCATTCCTTTATAACATGCTTTTCAAGTGGAGGTTAATTCCTAAGTCTTTTAATGGTGTTTATTTCTGTTTAGTAAAATTTAAAAAAATCAATAGTTTGTTATTTTATGTTCTTTAATCTTTTCATATCTTACTTCATACATAAATACAAGAATACTAAAAGGTTAATTTAAATAATAGTAATAAAGTCTGCAGAAAATAAATGCTGCAGAAAATCACTTTTTATTTTTAAAAATCCACATCCCTCTCCCCTCATCCTCCCATCCCCATATTCTTCCCTTCCTCTTTACCTTGTTTTAATTTTTTGGTTTAAATAGGGTCTTGTATATGTCCTAGTCTATCCTAAGACTTGTAATATTTTACCTTCTGTCTTTGAAATGCTGTGGTTACAGGTTTGTGTTGGCATGACTAACCTGCTTGACTTATTTAGAGGCACAATTAAACATTTTCTATCTTATCTTTCCTAACCTTTTATGTATTTTTTATATTTGTAGTTGACAAAAATAAATTAAATTTAACCCTGTGAAACTGGCTTCCCTTTTAAAACATTCATTATGTTTATAATTCTGTCAGCATGACTCTGTATATGGGCTTGCCTGTGCAGGTGCTTACATGGCCTGGACATTGGATCATCTGCGGCTGGAGTGAGAGTCTGTCATGAGCCACTTTATGAAGTTTGGTCTTGTTCCCAAGAGCCATTTCTCCAGGCCTTAAATTGCTTGCTTTTAGGCCAGGAGAAAATAGTGTCTTTGTCCTGCCGAATCTGAAAGTTCTACTGATTGTACATTATTGCTAATTACTATGAAACTCTTGTGAGTCTTTCTTCAGAAGTCAAAAGTTGCAATTACCAGTCTTAAATGTGGCATGTCCATTACTATATCATCAGGAATGGTTATGACTGCACCTGTGTGTTCACACTCTCTCTCTCAAATAAAATCAGATGTTGTAAAGCAGAAACTCACAGATACGGATGGGGACAGGCAAACACATGCTAATTTTTAGAATGTCACTGTCGGTTTACTCAAAATATGTTAGCTGAAGGAAAGTTCTGAGTTACGGTTACATTATTCTCTAGGGTACTTTCATTAAGTTTGTAACATTCTTAGCATAAGGTATATAGTTTCAGTTCTAAAAATGGCCCCGGACAATTTTGAGTAACATCATTGATAATCACATCTATTTAATTCACTTTATTTTATACATGTGAGAACAAAAATTAAATATATCAGAAATATATGAAGTAAAAATGAATGAGAATTCTTTTCTTCATCTTTGTCTACAAAAGATAAGCCATTTCAGTTTTTTTTTGGATGAAATTACAGTATCATGTCAAGTATTTCATGTGGAAGTATTATATTTCACTTTTAAAAAGATTCTCTAGTTAATGTAAATAAAGTATAAAAATGTATTGAAAATATTTTTCAATTCATTTAACTTCAGTTATTGATTAAATAATTATAAATTAGAGATTTTGAAACATTACTAATCGGTATAGTTAAGTAATTTGCCATCAATCATTTGTCTCAAATATTACTTACTTTTATTTCATATTTTTCTTTGTATTTGGTATTTTGATTTTTAAAAGTAAAACGTGGAAACTTAACAGGTAGTCTTTTTTTTTATCTATTTTTTTTCTCCAGATTTTATTCCTCTCCTGGTCCACCATCTGAATCTTCCCCAACACATACCTAGTACCCAACCCCTGTCTTCATGATGATGATTCCCCCCTGTGCCTCCCACCACCCCACCAGACCTCTAAACTTCCTGGGGCCTCCAGTTTCTTGAAGGTTAGGTTCATCTTCTCTGACTGAACCCAAACCCATCAGTCCTCGACTGTATGTGTGTTGGGGGCCTCATATCAGCTGATTTATGCTGCCTGGTTGGTGGTCCAGTGTCTGAAAGATCTTGCGGGTCCAGGTTAATTGAGACTGCTGATCCTCCTCCAAGGTTGCTCTCCTCCTCAGCTTCTTGCAGCTTTTTGGTAATTCAACCATAGGGGTCAGCAGCTTCTGTCCCTTGGTTAGGTGTAAATGTTTGCAAGTGACTCTTTCAGCTGCTTGTTAGGTCTTACAGAGGGCAGTCATGATAGGTCCCTTTTCGTGAGCACGTCTCAGTAATAAATAGTGTCAGACTTTGGGGTCTCTACCCTTGAGCTGGATCCCACTTTGGGACTGTTGCTAGACCTCCTTTTCCTCAGATTCTTCTCCATTTGCATTCCTGGAATTCTTTCAGAGAGGAATAATTATTACGGGTCAGAGTTTTGACTGAGGGATGGCAAGCCCATCCATTGCTTGGTGCCCTGTCTTTCTGCTTGAGGTGCTTTCTACAAGTTCCCTCTCCCCACTATAGGCATTTCAACTAAGGACCCTCCCTTTACCTAACAGGTAGTTTTAAAGAAAATTTAAGACATATTTATAAAGTACAATGACAGAAAAAAAAACTGGCCAAATCTGTTTGTACTATCTAGAAAGGTGTTGACAGAAGAGTAAGGAGTTTCCTTGACAAGAGGCAAATAAGTAGAGATAGGTCACTTTTAGAATAGTGTCGGAACAGCCAGCCATTTTAAGATACACAAAGCTATACATTCCAGTGAGGAGCAACCTATAGCTCAATGTGGCTTTAGGGAAAAGAGAAACAGCTCATAAGAAACTATTCACATCATTTTATAAGCACTATGTGTAATCAATAGTAATATTATTCAAGAAAAAGAGCCAGGAATATTTCTTTCCACAATGAATTTATGTATATAGTAAAAAACAAAAATACCATTTCAAAACTGAATCAATCTCATACACTTTAAGCATTTTTCAGTTTTCTGTACTTCTTTGTGTACATTAGAGGACCCAGGCAAGGTCTATCTGTTTTCATGCGTTAGCTGTTGTGGCCTTGCTCAGCTATGTTTATGCAGCCATGATGGTGGGAATTTATGGGTGTACCTTCTGATATTTCTCAGAGATACTGTCTCACACCAAACTCTCTGATCCTTTGACTCTTAAAATCGTTCTGTCCCCTCTATTACAAAGATTTTTTTAAGTCTTGGGTGCAATGGTTGTTTTATACGTAAACAAATACATTGAGAGTGGGATCTACAGATTTGCATTCTGATTGATTGTGCTTCTTTGTAAAGGTCTCCTTCTGTTGCAAAGAGAAGTCTCTTTGAGGAGGGGTATTTAATATTTGCTTTTATTTCCTCACCCTTCCATGGGAGTAAATATATTAGCAGGTACTGGTTACAGACACTTGTACAGTACGAACAAGTACGGACACTTGTTCAGTGCAGTGGGCACTGACAAGTTGCTCATAGTCCAGTAAATAACAAAGTGTAGAAGTTCATCCAGTCTACTCGAATTATATTCAGTGGGAAATATACTCAAACACAAAAAAGGGGATGGAGAATGTCAGTTCTTTGGGATGAAGATATTTACCATCTTCTTCATGACGAGGCGTAATGGAGGAAAATGAATGAATGCAAGTGATTGAAATTAATTAAATACATATATGTGTGTGTAGAAAAATATTAAAGGATAAAATAAATATATTTATAAATAATTTTAGTAATTAGCTAATACTGACAAATTTCCTTCAAACTCCAGTATCAGATATATCAAATTTGCCAGTTTGGTTGAAGGAATCCATTTATGTTGGCATATAATTGGAATGTTTGTCAAACTACATAAACGATTTACCAGTCTTCATTTCTCCTTATACCTACAATCAATTTTAAATCCAGAGAACAAGAGGTAGTTTTGTATTTTCATGAACATCCAAATTGTCCTGCAATGTGCATGACTCTCTAGAGAGCGTGAAATAGGTCAAAGGTGTTGAGAGCCTCTGCTCACCTGTTTCTTTTCTTCATTTGTTGTTCCTTTGTTTGCCCAAGCTGCTATACTTTTGAGCAGCTGCAATATTGACTCTTTGTGATAGTTGATTTTGGCAAATGCATCAGGGGAAAATGGTTGACAGTTAGAGAATTCTGTGTTAGGATAATTCAAGAAAACCCTTTCCTTTGAATTATAATAATAATAAAATAACAAAAAAGAAAAAATAGAACATTAGAGAGGAGGTTTAACAGTGGCATTTCTCTGAGTGTGGGACTTTCAAAAACATCACATCAAATTCATTCTGTGTCTGTTAAGGATTCCTAGAGTGGTGATTTTATGTCTATGGTATTCAAAATTTTTCATCCATAATTGAGTTTTAGTACTATGAGAAAGGAATAAAAGCTTGCTAACTTAAAATGATATGAGCAGAAGTGACAGTTCTGAGTAAAAGCTTCCAATTATTTGGAAGCCTTTAATTTTATAATGTGACCTAAATTTCTGGAATTCTTTGAAATTTGGTTTGTTGTTCAGTTTTTGTTTGGATTTGTTGTTGTTGGTTTTTTTGTTGTTGTTGTTGTTTTGTTTTGTTTTTCATTCTTTTAGTATACTTGTGGTTTTTAATGCTGTAAAAAAAAATGTTTTTACATCCATGACCAGGGGTAGTATGCTGGGTTTACAGTGTCAAGTATCAATTATTGCTTGATGAGAAGAACTTATGTCCAATTCCACAACTGTTGATTATTCCCAAGATATAAGTGCCATTATTACACCATTGGGAAGATCTCACTGGGTTGATTATTGTGGTTTATATATTTCGTATCTTGGTAAGTCTATTGATTGCTTTCACCTTGAGTAGCCTTCATCACACATTTAGATACGATGAGAGCTATTTTTCATGGAGGTGACTTCCAGGTTAATCTGACCTTAATTCCTAAAAAGCCTGATCTGAGGTATGTAGTGTCTTCAGAAATGAGGCCTAATTAATTTCAATATTTTTGGCAGCAACAAAGGACAATGGCAATATCATATATTATTTGGGGACTATCGTGGACCCCATGATGAAGATCCAGAAGGAGATGGTCCATGCTTCCAACTGTGGTTCTTGTTTGATAGCCTATTTCTTGGAAGGAGAATTTTAATCATTAGTAACATAACTTCTCCTAAAAATCATACATATATGTAACCAAAAGGTATATTTTCTTAATTTTTGATTTTTTTAATATTTTGAAACCTATGAGGATGTGAGGAATATTTTAAATTCTAAGCCTATGGTTGTCCCTCTTGTCTCCACTGGCCTATGATCATCTCATAATGCCAAACCTAGCCATTTCAATTTTAATTATTACCATCTCACTAGTCCAAAATTCTTTTTAAAAAATCCAAAGATTCATCCTAGTCTCATTGCAATCTTCTACTTGAGGGTAATCATTAAAAATAGAAAAATAAAGTCTCTTATCTCTAATGCACAATTAGTTGGCACAGCACAGATACATACAAAAGAAGAAGAAGAGGAAAATTGGAAGGAATGTTTGGAACAAATCAAGAATTAAATATAGCAAGGAACCACAAAACACTACAGATCAGTGTTCATCATGCTCATTATTGGTGGAACCAAAGAGGTTCTAATGTAGACTTTCTCCTTTGGTCAGCAACCTGACCATGTAGGTATGCTCCCTTGAGTCAGCTGTTCTTAAACCCTTCAACATCATTTAGCAAGTTTCCTGACAGCTCCACACCTGAGGACTGTATTCCCAGTTTCATGAACATTGAACTCAGGAGCTCCATTCATGAAATCCAGGCCTGCTATATCCTGTCTAGCTTCAGGTATTTCTGGATTATGGTACAAATGTCCATGATCTTTAAACTAACACTAACACTAGCGGATAATGCCAAGTAATACTGTAAGGTCAAAGTTAGTTGAGTGACAGCTGCAGTGTACCTTTTGAATTATGGTGACTGAGCTGGGACCTTTTTTCTGTTGACCTTTTTTTTTTTTTTTTCTTAAGGAAGCCTTGAGGCAATCCTCTGTTGTTTAGTCTTCTTTTCAGTGAATTTAGCTTTTTATTTCCCAGAGCCTTTGATGATGGTAAATTGCCTTCAAGGCACATTTCTTATTATCTCAGTTCATAGAGGGAGGTTTCTATTTAATTATTCAAAAACTCTTTAGCAGTCACCTCTGTTTGTGCAGAGATTTTATATGCAGGCTCAAAGTTATTCATGTTCTTTTCCTTGCCAACCAACCCTCCCTCTTATTGCATCTTATTGTACCACATTTCACTCACTCACTATATATCTGACCATGAGCACTGAGAAAGAAGTATACCTAGCTGAGAATTTAGGCTAGCTGCAATTTTCTTCTAGTAAAATATATGGTCCATAACTTTTTAATTTAGCCTTCTCAAGTCTTTAGGACATGAGCACATTATAGAAAAATATGTTGCTATAACATAATATAAGTGATCTGTATTACAATTCGGGATAAGTTCTTTATTCCCTTCTGAAACTTCATGAGCATGGTCCTCATTGTCTGTATTTCTGTTCACATTCCTTTTGCCCTTTCTCCTGTTTGCATGCACACAAAATAGTGGTACAAGTTTCTAAGGGTTCTCTAGACCCAAATTCCAATCTCTGATCCTGGTTTGCTCAAACTCATTCTTTAAGACTCAAAACCAGAGGATCATATGTGTACAAGAACAAAAAGGACCCACTTCTTAGAACTCATTATATATATATATATATATATATATATATATATATATATATATACACACACACACACACAAAATGCTCTCCTCTTGCCATTCTGAAAAAAGTGTAACAAAGTAACAACAGAGATGTATCTTTTGTGTCATGGTTTGAGAAGTTGAGCAAGGCAGAACTGGTGGCTCTGCTTGCTACAACTTGTGAATGAGCAAGCAACAGAACATTCCCAATGACAGCACCAAGTTGTAACACGAGGCATCCTCCCAGAAATTAATATCATCTAGCTATGCTTGCCTTCTAACTATACCTTCCATGGCCTTCCAAACAACAGAACAAGCTGGGCACAATGTGGGGAACATTTTACATTTAAACTGTAATAAGAATATATAGATTTGATTAATGATAATTTGTAGATATGGCGCTAGAGTTTAATTACGGTTCAGAATGTTCTTATCAATTATTTTTGACATTTATGTATCAGGACAATCACCATGTTTGAAGGTGAAAGTGAATTGTTTCTTGTTTCCTTGTTCTTTGTTGGTTTGTTTGTTTTTATCAATAACTTGTGGTTCCACTAATCATAGCTTCAGACAAGCAAAAGAGAAAACATCTCAAATTTGAAAGTATTTTTATAGAGAAGATGAAGAATATGGTTTTATAACCCTATTCAAAGTATTTAAATATTCTATGTATCTTTTAGAAGTGAAGATTTTTTTGTTGTTGTTCTTTTTTTGAGACAGGGTTCTCTGTAAAGCCCTAGCTCTCCTGGAACTCCCTTTGTAGCCCAGGCTGGCCTTGAACTCAGAAATCCGCCTGCCTGTGCCTCCCAAGTGCTGGGATTAAAGGCATGCACCACCACGCCATGCTGTAGAGCTATAAGATTTACCAGAAATAGGAGGAAAATAATTATCATTACTAAAGTACATGGTAGGGAAAAAGATTTAATTTTAAAAACAAATTTATGACAATAGTGTCAATATGAATGTAACATACAAGGAAATTTACAGAAGAATGTTGTACTGTTGATTCTAAAGTTCAACTAAATTTTATTAACTATTTATCATGCTATTGATCATGTGGATGAAACTTTTGTATGTAAATGGACCCAGAAGATATAGTCCCTGTTATTAAGAAGTTAAAAATGCTATTTTTTTCTTAATGCACCAACAACATTCCATATTTTGTAAGATACATGAATTACAGTATTTTAATGAATAGTACCACATATATTGAGAAAATATGATCAAATCTTTTACTATGATATCTGGAATTGGAATGATTAGCAATAAGTATAAAAATTTTCTCTACTGCCACCCACTGGGACTACCTATTGACTTTCTCTAGTCCTACTTTAGGAATCTTTGCTTGCTTTTAAAACTTGCTCCGTGGCTGGAGAGATAGATGTCTCACCACTTGAATTATTGGCTCCTCTTCCACAGGTCCTGAACTTAATTCTCAGCCTTCATGTGGCAGTTCATAACTCTCTTTAATGAGATACAATGCACATAAAATGTCTTCTGGTGTGCAGACATACATGCAAACAAAACACCAATACAGATAAAATACATTAGTATATATTTAAAATCATCTTCATCATAATACCCCATGATATGTTTAGTTATTATTTTATAATTAGTGTCTTTACTAATGCATTCTGGAAGTTATCCATAAAGTTATATTTAAATTCAGTTGTGAATCCAGTCCTAGGAAACAGAAATCATTGTGTATATTTGTGTGAGTGTGTAAGTGTGTGTGTGTGTGTGTGTGTGTGTGTGTGTGTGTGTTTTAGGTCAACAGTTGATATAAGCTTAGGTTCACTCAATTTCCTTATAAAGATATCATATTAACATGTCCCAAGCCTTAGTATTTATATGAGAAAATATATCTTTTTATTGGTGTAAAGTAAAGGAATTTAGGAAATAATAGAAATGTGAAAGTTTGCAGTTCTTGTTTACTATGAATAAGCCATGTAAATCTTGGTATGTATGTCTCATTCAGTAAGATGCACAGAGACAAGATTTTTAGAAATAACAACTTTCCAATGTTAGAAATGGCCCTATATAAATTGAATTTTACTTTGTTTTCCTTTTGCCGTTAATGGTTCTGTTAATAGTGTAAAACACTGCTTGGAATTGTTAAGAAAACAGTGCAGAAGACACTTTGTTTTACATCAATATTTTGCTATATATGATTAAGTCATCTACTAATTATGATAGAACTAGCAAACACTCAAATTTACTTACAGATAAACCTATTTAAATATTTTTTTTCTAAAAAAGTTCAAAAGTGAAATTTTAAAGCATTAATGTTAAATTGCATCTTTGAACCAAGTTCCAGAATTATTTAAGAATTTCATATGATTTGGAGTATTAAGAAAAAATTGGGAAAACTTAAATAGTAATGAATAATATTTATTAATTGGTAGGAGTTTAGAGTAGTTATTAAAATATTTAATGAAAAATTATACTGTGGAGGTAGCGTTTAGGTTATATTAACATGCTTATAAGAATAGTTGAGGATTGGAATCTGTTAGTTATGGATTGGTGATATTTAATTAACCCCAATTGAGGGACTTAAAAATAAAATTAGCTGATTCTCAGTACTGACTCTGGACTTTATTTGCTTCTTCATTACCTGATTTGATGGAGGAAGTAAAGAATAAAAGTGTCTCCATTAGGAATATTATTTTTCAGCAATGCTCAAGGAAGGCTGGAGGGAAGCTAGAGGCAAGGATACAATTAGAGGCTCTCCATTACCTTAAAACTAGTGATGAATCTTAAATTAGAAAAATTTTTATGAAAATTGAAATCATGTATTTCTAATATTTTATATTACTTGGCAAAAATATTTTTTATTAGGCTGAAAACTGTTCAATTGGTTGTCTAGTGAAATGTAATAATTTACAATAGCTGTAAAACAAAATTTTGGTCAATGGGGATCATGTTGGTTCCAGTTTAATTCTGGTGAAGATTAAGGGTGCACTGGGTAATATTCAAACATGTTATCATACGAACTTGTATGTGTGGTACTAGAACATGTCTGTAGCACCTAGGTGTCTAAGAAGAGATGGACTACAAACAGTGGCATGACACTATTTGAACAGAACCAATTATGTAGTTATTCATTTAATACCAAAATGGTAAGGTGAATTTCATATATGTATACACCATTCATTTATATATGAAATACATATGTGTATACATATTATACATATATATATATAAGTCTTCATTTTTATCTGTCTCAGTATATCCAAACAAGAAAACAAGACAAACAAACAAACAAGTGAAAGACAAAGTTAAATATAATGAGCCATATTTTTTTCCTAAGGAATCCTAATCTCATCCTATTTTTGACAATTTGAATGTCATTTGACAGACCCCATTGCTATTAACATCACACATAGGGGTTCCTCAGACTAAAGTTTGTAGTAAATGAACATTTTGACATTTCATATCCTATCAAAAATAAGAATGAGTCACCAGTAGTATTTAAAAAAAAAAGCATGTCAAACTATTGCTGGAATAAAGCCTATCCACTGTCCTTTATCATGTATTTATCATGTACTATCATGTCCTTTATCATGTACTGCTATTACCAGTGGTGAGGATCCAAGTATTCACAGATTCTTGACCACTTACTAAAAGTATAAAATAAAGTTTTCTGAGTGTTGCATGGTAGAAATTTCAAAGCAAAGTGATTGCACGCATTAGAAAGACATGTACTGTGGATATTGACAGTGCACATTAATGAAATTACTCAAGAGCCCAAATTATTGTTTGCAGTTTCTTTTTCTAGGGCTCAGTGGAATAGTTTGTTCATTGAGAGTACAGTTTCTGTGGTTTTCTATATTGATTAAGCAAATTAAGCTATCTAGCCATTTGTCTACTGCAGATTTGCATTTTCAAAATCCATTTGATTTAAATCACATACATATACAATTCTGCATAGGCATGAAATAGTCAAAAGTGAACTCTCCCTAAAATGTCTACTTTGATGACATTTTATCCTATTGAAAATGCACCCAAAACTAGTTTAGAAAGGATTGGCCTTCCTACTTCCCTACTAAGACATAAGCAGAACACAGTTCAATGGAATGTGTCTAAGTTTAATGTTCATTATACAGAAGAGAAACACTATTCTATTGTTTAGTGTGAAGTGTACATGATGTTTCAGGGAGGTGGTAGTTCTTTGATCGTAACTTGCAGCACAGTGAATTGATCAGAGATGAGTTTGCTTGTACAATACATATAGGCAATGATCTCAGAATGTCAAGTACATTATTAGAAGAGGGAGTGTGCAGAGCCCGAATCACATGGAGTCTCAAAGTGCTAAGCTATTCCTTATGTTTATCTTCCTTACTGTGACAAATAAAAGCAGTAGGTATTTAGGACAAACAATTTATATAATACACACAGATGACATCTTATTGACTTCAACAAAGTAAATGAGCACTGTGCTTATTCTAAAATCATGTTGTTAATGCAAAGATAAAGCATACATTACATTACTATTTTCAACAATGATATGCATCTGGGTAAATATTTGGCACTATGAAAGTAATCCTCTATTTTAGAGAAGATGATAAAATAATGCCACAGCTATGCATCACAACTTTATTATTACATGGTTATACCTTTTTACTATTACATTTCAAGTTTACAAAAATGAACTGTCAACATTATATTGAATATAATTTCCCAGGTAATTGGAATTCTCTTCAAAATTCCCGTAATTGCTACCTTTACTCAAGCGTGTTCACTGAGGTAACATTTTCTCTCAGTCATTTTCATGTGCTGTTTTGTACAATGACAACATAGCAGCGACGAAGCCACAGGGAGTCATAAGACATAGGAAGAGCAAGGGAGGATAAAAATCTCACAGGAAATACTCTTAGGTAAATGTTAGTAGGAAAGGAAGTATGCAAGAAGTCATCTAATTATTGTGGTAGTATTCACAATAGCTGAAACATGGACTGACATGAAACATTTATCCAGAGATAAATCTTGTCTTTTGAAGGAATGAACTTGTATACATCATATCAAAAAAGCAAAGCAGATGTAGAAATACAAGTAGAAATAGTTTCTCACTTATGTGGGAAGAACAATCATTAAAATGCTAAAGAATTGACCATAAAGCAAAAGAAATACACTTACAGAAATGCAGTAAGTCACAGCTAGGCAAAAAACGAGGCAGGAAAGACAGTGGTATGGAAGATCAACTTGACCCTAGAATGCTGTGGTCCTAAATAGAAAGCTAATGGTATATTTCATATTTTTAAAAAAACGAGGATAACAGTTGGGATCATTAGAATATAGCTTACTTAAAGACAACTGCATCACCCAAAAGCTTAGCCCAGCATGAAAAAGTCTCAACAAAGTATCTATCTCTCCTTTGGATACAGTGCTTGGAGTCACTCTGGGATGTCCAGCATTTGACACACAGGCGTCCACTTTCATACAACACAGATTCTAATAAAATAAGGCCCTCCTGAATGTCTGGTATGATAATTGTTTGCCTTACTATCAAGAAGCATGGGAAAACACCAAAGTCTGCACATGCATGCCCACATGGACTTTGAGAGGTAGTGCTATGCAACTTAAAGTCTTTATGAGGTAGTCTAAAAGAAAAGCAACTCCTATTATCAGGAGCTGTGTTGGCTGTGTGTGTGCTAAATGCACCTATGATGGGAGAAAGCTCGTTTTTCTTGGCAAGGAGGAGAAAAATCACTGAATTAGCCTCCTTATTTCAAATAAGAAATCTGTCCCTGAGACACTGCAAGTCAGGAAAGTCACAAACACAGAAAGGATAAGGTCTTTGGCATAGACCTCCAGACTAGGATACCTCAAGTGAGTATAACAGAAAATAGTGAAATATCTAATAACACTTATTCCAATGGCACTTTAAGAAAACAAAAACAATTCATGTCCCTGGACCAAAGTAAACATTTTTTTAAAAAAATGTAAGATGTTATTTACTAGTTCCTGGTACATAGAAACTGTTTAATACAAAGTAACATGATCTAATTTAAAGTTAATAAAATACAAATGAATTTCTTAGTTAGTAAGAAAGGTGTGACTTAGATGAAGTATTGGAGATAAAGATAAATGGGCATATTACAGTTTTGTTTTACAGTAATTGCTAAGATTGCAAACTATGAGAAAAAGAGATAATGTGAGAATTACTCACTCTGAGTAATTCTGAACGATGCTAGTAATTACAATACAAAACTAGAAACTATTGGTGGATTTGGATTCCTTGTTACATTCATAAGAAACATTCTAGATATGCATTTGGAAGATTTAAGTTTGGGACAAAGGTTTTCTTTCCATTATTCAAGGTGATTATCTTGCTTTACATTGAAAATTAATTTTTTTAAATTGTTTCTGATGTCAAAGGATAACAGTAACATACCAAATCTATAAATAACTTATTAAATCATGAATCTGGTGTAGATTAAATAGAATTACAGCAAGCAATGTCTTGATGGCTTTGTTTGAGAGCATCTACCATAGATCAGTTTTAAAGAAGGAAACAATTCAGCAAATAAAGAGAAGAACAAGATAGGTGAAGAGGGGTCAATACTGCATCTTGTTATGATGGGATATATATATATATATATATATATATATATATATATATATATATATATATATATATATATATATATATATATCAGATGAGGAACAGCTACTCCTGGAGCTCATGGCTAAAACCTGACAGGACTAAGACTTTTCATTCATTTTTGGTGACATGCAAGTCATTTTAGACAATAAATATATAAATGGAATTATGAGCACATTCTTGATTACATTGCATTTTTTCTTAAGGCAGAGAATTAGAGTTTTCTATTTAAAATAAACAGAAGAATTTAGAAGTGAAGAGCTATAGATGATATTAAAACTAAAAGATGCACTAATTTATAGACAACACTTCTGATTTCTTAACAATTATCTCAGCCCTTTAAGTAAAGCCTACCTCTAGATAGATGTGTTTATTTGCATTAGGAGGAAATTATATGATGTACAGAGAGAAATTGAGGAAAACGAATATATTTACATGCTCTGCCAAAATTTAGTAGACAGAAATTATTAATCTGTCTTCATCTCTCCTATAACAGTTTTACAATTTATATGACAAATAGATCAGGAAATCTGCAATTTAGATAATTCTTGTACTGGAAGATGATGCTTTATCTAACATGTGGCTCTTACAATGGCCCTTTCTACTACTAGGGTCATATTTCTTAAAGAAATCAGTTTCTAGGGCTCAGGTCAACAAAATGTTTTTCTTTATATGTGAATGTTTCAACCATGGGGCTAATTGTTATGGGTCAGAGATTATGATTGATATGCTACTACTTCTATGCTTTTATGTTTTATATTCTCATGTTTTATGATAGGGTATGAATACAGATTAGTATAATAATAGGTTGAGTGTTGAAGTAGGCAAGTTTAAAGAGTAAAGAATGGTGATAACCTATTTAGGCCAACTTTTGTGCCCATAAGTCTCCTGAACTGGACCATTGGAAATGCATTGTTTCCACATGCAATGACACAAATATGGACTTTTCTCAAATGCTAAAGTTTTCTCCTGAGACAAAGACAAGTTACTAGAACTGTTATGTTATGAAAAGCTAAATAGCCAAGATTTGGTCATATCTTTCAGTGTCTGAATTTGACCTATGTTAAATCACCTAATATTAGTGAACCTTGATTTTCTAATTCACGATGATAACATGTCATGAGTTCTTATTGTAAGTGGAGACATAGGGCTTAATGCATATAATCTCATAAAGTGTTCATGTATTTGTTTCCATGTCATTACTAGGCCAAGTAGAGTCAGCAGTGCAACTTTGCCTATCAGGCACAAGCAATGGATTCAGAATCCAGACACATTAATACTATTGTAATTATCTATTTTGTATATTAACAACTTAAACTCAGAGAGATAAAGAACTAATTCAAAACCTAATTTGGAGTATCAAATTTATGTTTTGATACTGGGAATAGAATAATTTTAAAATATTTTT
Organism: Mus musculus; assembly: GCF_000001635.26. Classification (NCBI taxonomy): domain Eukaryota; kingdom Metazoa; phylum Chordata; class Mammalia; order Rodentia; family Muridae; genus Mus; species Mus musculus. The sequence goes on from NC_000078.6 coordinate 62,300,121, forward strand.
TTAATTTCTGGAAACGTTATACGTGTATACAATAAAACACAGTAGTTTCAATGCCTCCCCTTTCCTGCCTCCAACTTCCCCTGTATTCTCCACCCAAAATATCTGTCTTTCAATTCATATCTTCTAACTTATTTATTCCTTTCCCTTCCCTTTCTTCCCAAATTCCTTCCTTCATTCTTCTTTCTTTCTTTTTCTTTTTCCTTCCTTCCTTCCTTCCTTCCTTCCTTCCTTCCTTCCTTCCTTCCTTCCCTCCTTCCTTCCTTCCATCCTTTCTCTCTCTCTCTTCCTCCTTCCCTCCCTCCCTGTCTCCCTGTCTCCCTCCCTCCCTCCCTCCCTCTCTCCCTCCCTCCCTCCCTCCCTTCTTTTTCTTTCTTTCTTTCTTTCTTTCTTTCTTTCTTTCTTTCTTTCTTTCTTTCTTTCTTTCTTTCTTTCTTCCTTTCTTCCTTTCTTCCTTTCTTCCTTTCTTCCTTTCTTCCTTTCTTCTCTCTCTTTCTTTGTTTATGTCTGTCTGACTATCTGTCTGTCTCTGATCACCCATTACGTCCAATTAGAAATATCTAATAATGCACGAGTATGAGACTTCACCGAAGCATGAGAATCTTATAAGTTGAAATATCCTCTCTCCAAAACAATGATTTTGCTCTCCCAGCCACTATAAGCTACCAATAGCTCCTTAGTAAAGATGGATCCTGAAAAGCATTTCTACCCTCTATACCACAGTTGTCTTACTTAATCTTATAGATGTTTTGCAGGCAAAGTAAGCTTCTTGTCTCACCCAGAAGACAGAATTTCACAAAGTTCATACCCAACTTTTGGCACTTATACTTTTCCAAGTCCTTTTCTGAAATATTCTCCAAGCATTGACTGGCACCGTGAGGACTAAAAAAGGTTTGTTAACATAAGTGTGCCATTGAGGCCTAAGCACTAAGTCTCTTATTCATAGTATCTTGAACAATTATTCATGTTTGCATTGACTTTTCCCACCTGCAGTGGCATTCCTGAGTATCAATGAGATTTGATTTCATCAAAAAGATGAAAAGAAAAAGTATAACATGCCACCAAAACATTCCATTTGTTTATAGCATACACCTTGCTGATAACCTTACTAAAATATAGGTCTATGTACATACACATACACAAATAGAAGGAGGAGGGAGAAGAGGGGAATAAATAGATAAGGTGCCAGGGCACTTAGACTCTGTGCATTTTATTACCTTTGTTAAAACATTTTAGACCCTTGTCTTCAGTACAGGAACTTTTGAAGCTGTCACCAAGGTGAGGCTGGTACTTTAGCCTGCACTTGTTACCCTACTTCTTACACTAGGTTGCCTCATCTAGCTATGATAAAAGGGTTTGGGCCTTGGATTACTGTAACTTGTTATGCCATATTCAGTTAATATCATTGGGAGGCCTCCACCCTTCTCTAAATGGAAATGAATCTTGGCATTAAAGGACAGAGTTAATAGGACAAAATGGTAAGCTATACCTTGGGACAATATTTTGACCAACTCCACATCTGACAGAGGCCTAATAACCAAAATATATAAAAAACTAAAGAAACTAGACATTGACAAACCAAATAATCAAATTAAAACATGGGGTACAGAGTCATATCTTAAATGTTATACCAGATGTATAATACTCTGATTTTCTTTGTGAATTAACACTCATATCTGTCCTTTAAATTATTTTGGTATTTTCTCTCCTGTGAGTTATGATTCCCAAAATATAAGCTTCAGTACTATGAAGTTGTTTATTAAAAAATAAATTTTAATTTTAAATTTAAAATGTATGGGCTATAGTGTGATGATGAATATTGATATAATAATGCTATACACCATGCCATGGTCAAATCCAAGTATGGAATATTTACATATTCTAAGCTTCTAAGAACACTATTTGGGTTTTTTGTTTGTTTGTTTGTTTTTTGTTGTTGTTGTTGTTTTAGATAGGGTTTCTCTTTGTAGCCCTGGCTGTCCTGAAACTCATTCTGCAGACCAGACTGGCCTCGAACTCAGAAATTTGCCTGCCTTTCCCTCCCAAGTGCTGGGATTAAAGGTGTGTGTCACCACGCCCGGCTCTAAGAACACTATTAGCAATAGCCTTGTGTTTAGTTCTCAATGCAGTTGATATTCTATCATTTTTGTCTATTGTTCTCTCCATCTATCCTATTCATACTATCCTGACAAAACACTCATTATAATATATAAATGAGATGACCATATTTTCTGTGTTCATTTACTTAGCACAATGTTCTTAGCTTAATTTGGAGAGAATAATTCATAATGATTCAGAAGAGATCATTCTTGTTAGGCCTGAGCCAGCAGGAGTATGTTATTACTTAATACATTGTTATTTCTTTGGTGCATGACATTTTATTCTTCACATTATTGCTTAGTAAAATTAATCAAATACCTCATAAACTGGAAATCCAGTATTTGTGCTCTCATTGCCTATGAATGAATCAAATCATATGTTGATACAATATAGACAATTAGTATAATTAAGAGATTGAAATCTTCAAATCCATATTTTATTTCATTATCTTAATATTTTTACATTAAAATGCCTGCTGTAGTTCAGAATAATAACTCCATTTTGCAACATATGACCACTGAAGATATAATAGTAAAGTTAAGCTTACATATCTATATAGTCTATATAATATTAACTTTATCTAAAAATTTAAAAAGAAAAAAACATATTCAGAATCCATTGTTACTAAACCATAAAACAGTACCCTTTAAATATGGCAAAAGTTTTGAAACTGTCATATTTAAAATTATTTAGTTTTAAGTGTAACTACATATAATTATCCATATAATAAACTCTTCTTTGTAGGGATAATCTCTGGTGCACTATGTAAAAGTGCTTGCCTGTCAATAACGAGATGAATGGCCTATGAGCTGAGAATTCTGCCCTGGGCTTGAAGGAGATGGATGCATGAAATTGAGGTGAGGTAAATAGCCATGTGGCTGAACTCAGGTTAGGATAAATGGCTTTTATAAGTTATAGGTTAGCCAGGGAATGAGCCAAAGTTTGTGGCCTAGGCATATATTCATAAATAAAATTTCAGAGTCATTATTCAGGAACAAAGTGGCCTGGGTAAAAAGGAACCTGGCTACATTAATGTACCAAATATGGGGCATAAAATTCAAGCTTATGAAAGTCTGCAGAACAAGAAAGGCTCTTAGCTCTTCCACATTAAGAGTCAGTCAGCTGTCTTCTGGGTAGATAGGGAAACAGAAGCTGAGTACATTTCACAAGTAAGGCTCTTTTAAGTAGAGGCTGACACCATTGCATACACAAGCAAGATTTTGCTGAAAGGACCCAGATATAGCTGTCTCTTGTGAGACTATGCTGGGGCCTAGCAAACACAGAAGTGGATGCTCACAGTCAGCTATTGGATGGATGGATCACAGGGCCCACAATGGAGGAGCTAGAGAAAGTACCCAAGGAACTAAAGGGGTCTGCAACCCTATAGGTGGAACAACAATATGAACTAACCAGTACCCCGGAGCTCTTGTCTCTAGCTGCCTATGTATCAGAAGATGGCCTAGTCGGCCATCAGTGGAAAGAGAGGCCCATTGGTCGTGCAAACATTATATGCCTCAGTACAGGGGAACACCAGGGCCAAAAATGGGAGTGGGTGAGTGGGGGAGTGGGTGGGGGAGCATGTGGGGGACTTTTGGGATAGCATTGGAAATGTAAATGAAATAAATATCTAATTAAAAAAAGAAATAATAATAATAATAATAATAATAATAATAATAATAATAATAAAAACAAGGCAAAAAAAAAAGAGTAGAGGCTTGTGATCTAACTCAACTATCAGCTTTGAGATCTCTCTCAGGCTAGGCTTTAGTGCACCTCCCAGATGCAGCAGAATGACTGAGCAGCCTCAGCCCAAAAGAAACCAGTTTATTCCCATGAGAGAAGCCTGCAAAGGCTTGCTACAGAGCCACCTTCCTAGAGTGTGCAGAAGTCAGAGGGTAGGCCCAGCCTGGTATGGTAGGACATATAGGCCCACATGGAAACCTAAGACTGGAGCCAAAAACCTGCTAGACTGAGGTGACAGGGCAGAAGCCAACTACAGACAGGTACTGCCCTGAGGAGCCTACTGCTTCACCAAACAACTTCCTGGATTAGAGGTGGGGAGGGGATAGACATAGGGTGGGAAGCAGAAGCGAGACACAAACTGAGAGAACACAAGAAATCTGAGCCCAGACAAACTTTAGATCAGATAAAATGTATACAATTATCCTTTAATGGTAAAGTGTTTAAGAGACTGAATATAAAATTCATAGACCTATATAAGTATTTTGTAGTTAATAAATTTAAAGAAATAAAACTTGTAAAGATGAAAAGCACAATAATATAGAGCGTCTGACATTTTAATTGGCTTAAAGATAGAAACAAAAGAGAAAGAGATAAATGACCAAGTTAATATGGATACATTACTGATTATGACTATTAATAAGCTGGTAATCCTTATCTTGGTAATCAAAATGGCTTTCTCTGCCTTCTCAAAGAAAAGAGCTTTAGAGATGCAAGCAGAAAAATATGATAAATGAAGATGGAAATTAGAAGAAAAATTTAGAAATTTTCTAAATTAAATGAGAAAAAATACTAAGATAGAGACACAGGAAAAATAGATATAGGCCTTAAAATAAAATTTGAAAAAATTATAAATAAAATGAAGAAAGATATGAAGATAGAGACAGAATAATTAAGGTCAGAACCTACAGTACCACAATATAGTAATAAAAAAATAAACAATCCAAAGGTAGTTAGAAAACCAACTTTAGCTCTTCCAGTTACTGTACAAATTTATAAAGTACATAGAATGTTCCAGAAGATGGTGTGCACCCACAAAATTATAAAGAGTTTAGATAGCATGTCATGGAAAGTCTAGAATTAAAATTATTTTAGGATGTAATTTTTATAGAAAAATATAATCTCTAATGATTTTAAGAAAAATGAAAATATATATTTTATTGTGGTAGGAAAGGCCATTTCAAAGGACTTGTACAGATGTTCTGAGAAGTTTTTTTTTTTTTTTTTCCTAGAGATAGTCTGAAAAGAAGGCGTCAGGCTTCTGGAATATCCAGAAGATGTGGCAAAGGCCAACACTGGACTAATGAATATAGACCAAGTAAAGACAGACCAGGGAACCCATTGCCTGGAAACACTCAGGAATTATCAGGCCATCCTTTCAAATGGCATGAATAAAAACTGATATTACAGCTTAGTTATACAGCCTGGGATGATTTGTATGTGCTTGACCCAGAGAGTGGCACTATTAGAAGGTGTGGCCTTACTGCAATAGGGGTGTCACTGTGGGTGTGGGCTTTAAAACCCTCATCCTAGCTTCCTGGAAGCAAGTATTCTGCTAGCATCCTTCAGATGAAGATGGAGAATTCTCAACTCCTACTGTGCCATGCCTACCTGGATGCTGCCATGCTACTGCCTTACTCTGAACCTGTAAGCCAACCCCAATTAAATGGGCTAACATTAATGGGTAAAAAGGGCCATGAATATAATTCTTGGTATGACAAATGATGTCATATTATCTCTCAAAATATTAATAACATTGTGGCATATTTAAAAATTATTTTTCTGTATTTAAGAGGATACTTAACTATACACATATTATATAATGGTTTTACTTATTGAAAATTGAGTTGCTGAATCTTACAATTTCATTTAATCATACATTATTTTATATGCTTTCATAGTATATATTACTGTGGTATAACATAATGACTAACAGCAACTTTGTGAGAAAAGGGTTTATTTCATTTTTATGTCCACAACAACTCTTCATATAACAGTCCTGGCAGGAAATCAAATAAGGCAGGCTCTTGACAATAATTCTTCTGTTTCCTTATATGAGAGACATATCAAGTTGTGCAAATACACTGCTTAAGCTGAGCCCAGGATATTCCTTTCTTTCTTCTAACTATATCTAGGGCTAGGCCTGGAAACGTATAGCCTCCATACAATCTAGTCTTCCAAGCTGAGTGATTCAATCTAGGTTATCTCAGCTTCCGACTGAATTGCTCTGTTTTGTTTCATACTAACTTTGATAATATGATGTGATTATCTCATTGCTTCTCTTTCTCTGTATCACTCTGCTTTTACCTGTATCTATTTTGTTCTCTCAGTCTCTGTAAAACTGGCCTAATAAAACTACCACACACATACCACACCACCACACACTACCTTTTTCCCCAGCTTGGTGCTCTTGTGTAGCCTTTATTTCCTGTGCTGTTCTCCTGTGTGTTGGACATATCCTATCCTTAACTCGTTCAGTCAAATGTTTCTCTGATTCATTATTTTGTCTCCCATTAAGCAGATGTTACTTTCAGTCACTGCTGCTTTTTTTCACAACAAATCTTACTTTCATTGTTAAAAATTAAAGGTGTGTACTAAGTGTATATTTGTTTTCTTGCCAGATCACATCTTTGGGTGTGATCCCTTGTCAGAGCAACCATGTTGCTGGATAAAAATTTCTCTACAGAGGTAAGAGTTAATATAGAGACCACGGCAGTTTATTACTTGCTGGCTTGCTATCCATAGATTGCACAGTTGGGTTTCTAGTAGCACTCAAGACCACCAGCCCAGAGATATACCACTAAAAATAGGCTGCGAAATCCTGCATAAATTATAAGCCAACAAAATGCTTGTAGACTTGGCTACAGGCTAATTCTATGTAAGTGTTTTCTTTATTAAAATTCCTTCTTCTTAGATAGTTCCTATCTTCTGTTGTCAAGTTGCCATGAAAACTATCCCACACATGTGAGAACAGTTCAAATAATAGAATTTGTATTTAAAGAAATCACATTCCAACATTAATCTGCGTTACAGGAAGAATTTCAAATCTTAATCATGGCAACTCTTGTTACCCCATAAGTTTTACTGTTTGGATGTATTCATGACTCATTTCTACCTTTTGGGTATGTTCACTACTTCTCAGTCTTTGTCCTGTATTCTCCATGGTGACTTATTCTTCCTGAGTTCTCACTGATCCTTGTATTTCGTTTTATGTTATACAACACACATATTTATTACTTCATTTGATCTTTATATTTAATTTAAACATAACAACTTTAGATTATAAAAGCTTGAATTTTGCCAAATAAACATTATATGAAACATTTTACATCGACTAAATGGATGCAATTCTTTTACTATGACGTCAGTATAGGCTTTCATGTGAAGAGCATATTTAATAGTGCTTGTTTGGGGTGATTGAATTGATTCAGTATATGTATTACCTTTAAAAAATCTGTATAAAAGATATTTCTGTCATATTGTGGGGATCAAAGTTAGCACAGAGAAGTTGTTCCTGTTTCTCAATTCAAGCTGTATATGCTTGAGAGATAATCTCTGACTTTATGTCTAAGTAAAATTATAATACATGTAGAAAGGAACAGTCATTGAATAAAAGTGCCTTGTTTAGTAAAATTATCCATTACTACAACACAATTTCATTAGAATGATCTTTGATATCAAAAACAAGTGTTTATTTCAGAACTCTTTTCTGAAGTATTTATTTTTCATGAATACCCTACAGGAAGAAAGGCATTTTAGCTAGTGTCAAAAAAAAAAAATCAAAACTAGAAAATCAAAAACATGTTTACAGATTTAGATAGCTTAAAAGTTTTTAATTTACCCATTATAAATTATAATTTTAACTTCATTTTAATAGGAAGGCTCTTACTTAAATACCAGAGGAAAAGGAAAAAGGACACCTTGGAGGCAAGGTTCAACTTAAGAAAAAGATTTATTAGTCAGTAAGATAATCAAGGATGTAGTTATTTTTTTAAACTATCATTTAATAATGATGGAGACTTGGGATGCCTATGGAATATAGTAATTCATGCAATTAAAAATATATTTCTAGACAGCCGGCCACCTTCCTGGTGAGAGCACGGGGGTCTGCCCGGCCTGAGAGGTTTGTGGCACAGGCGCAAGCGGGAGCCTTCTTGGCTCCGGGACTCCGCGGAGGGCAGGCTGCACGGGTGACCGGGTGGAATACAGAGTGCCAGCCATTTCTGGGACGGGCGAGAGTCGCAGAGCTTCTGGGGCGGCGACATCTTCGACTCCAGACAACTGGCCACCTTCCTGGCCAAAGCAACACAGCTTCTGGGAAAGATCCTGTTTTGGGCCTTCACCTTCAGCCAGGAGGAGGTCCAAACACCAGATAACTGTACGCCTTCCCTGAAAGAGGAGAGCTTGCCTACAGAGACTGTTCTGACCACTGAAAATCAGAGAAGAGAGCTTGTCTCCCACGCCTGCTGATAGAGGGTAACAAAATCAACAGAGGAACAATCTCTTAACAAAGACAACTATAACAACTAACTCCAGAGATTGCCAGATGACGAAAGGTAAACGTAAGAATCCTACTAACAGAAGCCAGGACCACTCACCATCATCAGAACCCAGAACGCCCACTTCGCCCAATCCAGGACACCCTAACACACCTGAAAAGGTAGACCTGGATTTAAAAGCATATCTCATGATGATGGTAGAGGACATAAAGAAGGAATTCAATAACTCACTTAAAGAAATACAGGAGAACGCTGCTAAAGAGTTACAAGTCCTTAAAGAAAAACAGGAAAACACTGCTAAAGAGTTACAAGTCCTTAAAGAAAAACAGGAAAACACAACCAAACAGGTAGAAGTCCTTATAGAAAAACAGGAAAACACATCCAAACAGGTGATGGAAATGAACAAAACCATACTAGACCTAAAAAGGGAAGTAGACACAATAAAGAAAACCCAAAGTGAGGCGACGCTGGAGATAGAAACCCTAGGAAAGAAATCTGGAACCATAGATGCCAGCATCAGCAACAGAATACAAGAGATGGAAGAGAGAATCTCAGGTGCAGAAGACTCCATAGAGAACATCGGCACAACAATCAAAGAAAATGGAAAATGCAAAAAGATCCTAACTCAAAACATCCAGGAAATCCAGGACACAATGAGAAGACCAAACCTACGGATAATAGGAGTGGATGAGAATGAAGATTTTCAACTCAAAGGACCAGCGAACATCTTCAACAAAATTATTGAAGAAAACTTCCCAAATCTAAAGAAAGAGATGCCCATGAACATACAAGAAGCCTACAGAACTCCAAATAGACTGGACCAGAAAAGAAATTCCTCCCGACACATAATAATCAGAACACCAAATGCACTAAATAAAGATAGAATACTAAAAGCAGTAAGGTAAAAAGGTCAAGTAACATATAAAGGCAAGCCTATCAGAATTACACCAGATTTTTCACCAGAGACTATGAAAGCCAGAAGAGCCTGGACAGATGTTATACAGACACTAAGAGAACACAAATGCCAGCCCAGGCTACTATACCCAGCCAAACTCTCAATTACCATAGATGGAGAAACCAAAGTATTCCACGACAAAACTAAATTCACCCATTATCTCTCCACGAATCCAGCCCTTCAAAGCATAATAACAGAAAAAAAACCAATACAAGGACGGGAACCACGCCCTAGAAAAAACAAGAAGATAATCCCTCAACAAACCTAAAAGAAGACAGCCACAAGAACAGAATGCCAACTTTAACAACAAAAATAACAGGAAGCAACAATTACCTTTCCTTAATATCTCTTAATATCAATGGACTCAATTCCCCAATAAAAAGACATAGACTAACAGACTGGCTACACAAACAGGACCCAACATTCTGCTGCTTACAGGAAACCCATCTCAGGGAAAAAGACAGACACTACCTCAGAATGAAAGGCTGGAAAACAATTTTCCAAGCAAATGGTCTGAAGAAACAGGCTGTAGTAGCCATTCTAATATCGGATAAAATCGACTTCCAACCCAAAGTTATCAAAAAAGACAAGGAGGGACACTTCATACTCATCAAAGGTAAAGTCCTCCAAGAGGAACTCTCAATTCTGAATATCTACGCTCCAAATGCAAGGGCAGCCACACTCATTAAAGACACTTTAGTAAAGCTCAAAGCACACATTGCACCTCACACAATAATAGTGGGAGACCTCAACACACCACTTTCATCAATGGACAGATCGTGGAAACAGAAACTAAACAGGGACACAATGAAACTAACAGAAGTTATGAAACAAATGGACCTGACAGATATCTACAGAATATTTAATCCTAAAACAAAAGGATATACCTTCTTCTCAGCACCTCACGGGACCTTCTCCAAAACTGACCATATAATTGGTCACAAAATAGGCCTCAACAGATACAAAAATATTGAAATTGTCCCATGTATCCTATCAGACCACCATGGCCTAAGACTGATCTTCAATAACAACATTAAGAATGGAAAGCCAACATTCACGTGGAAACTGAACAACACTCTTCTCAATGATACCTTGGTCAAGGAAGGAATAAAGAAAGAAATTAAAGACTTTTTAGAGTTTAATGAAAATGAAGCCACAACGTACCCAAACCTTTGGGACACAATGAAAGCATTTCTAAGAGGGAAACTCATAGCTCTGAGTACCTCCAAGAAGAAACGGGAGAGAGCACATACTAGCAGCTTGACAACACATCTAAAAGCTCTAGAAAAAAAGGAAGCAAATTCACCCAAGAGGAGTAGACGGCAGGAAATAATCAAACTCAGGGGTGAAATTAACCAAGTGGAAACAAGAAGAACTATTCAAAGAATTAACCAAACGAGGAGTTGGTTCTTTGAGAAAATCAACAAGATAGATAAACCCTTAGCTAGACTCACTAGAGGGCAAAGGGACAAAATCCTAATCAACAAAATCAGAAATGAAAAGGGAGACATAACAACAGATCCTGAAGAAATCCAAAACACCATCAGATCCTTCTACAAAAGCTTATACTCAACAAAACTGGAAAACCTGGACAAAATGGACAAATTTCTGGACAGATACCAGGTACCAAAGTTGAATCAGGATCAAGTTGACCGTCTAAACAGTCCCATATCCCCTAAAGAAATAGAAGCAGTTATTAATAGTCTCCCAGCCAAAAAAAGCCCAGGACCAGATGGGTTTAGTGCAGAGTTCTATCAGACCTTCAAAGAAGATCTAATTCCAGTTCTGCACAAACTATTTCACAAGATAGAAGTAGAAGGTATTCTACCCAACTCATTTTATGAAGCCACTATTACTCTGATACCTAAACCACAGAAAGATCCAACAAAGATAGAGAACTTCAGACCAATTTCTCTTATGAATATCGATGCAAAAATCCTTAATAAATTTTTCGCTAACCGAATCCAAGAACACATTAAAGAAATCATCCATCCTGACCAAGTAGGTTTTATTCCAGGGATGCAGGGATGGTTTAATATACGAAAATCCATCAATGTAATCCATTATATAAAAAAACTCAACGACAAAAACCACATGATCATCTCGTTAGATGCAGAAAAAGCATTTGACAAGATCCAACACCCATTCATGATAAATGTTTTGGAAAGATCAGGAATTCAAGGCCCATACCTAAACATAATAAAAGCAATCTACAGCAAACCAGTAGCCAACATCAAAGTAAATGGAGAGAAGCTGGAAGCAATCCCACTAAAATCAGGGACTAGACAAGGCTGCCCACTTTCTCCCTACCTTTTCAACATAGTACTTGAAGTATTAGCCAGAGCAATTCGACAACAAAAGGAGATCAAGGGGATACAAATTGGAAAAGAGGAAGTCAAAATATCACTTTTTGCAGATGATATGATAGTATATATAAGTGACCCTAAAAATTCCACCAGAGAACTCCTAAACCTGATAAACAGCTTTGGTGAAGTAGCTGGATCTAAAATTAACTCAAACAAGTCAATGGCCTTTCTCTACACAAAGAATAAACAGACTGAGAAAGAAATTAGGGAAACAACACCCTTCTCAATAGTCACAAATAATATAAAATATCTCGGTGTGACTCTAACTAAGGAAGTAAAAGATCTGTATGATAAAAACTTCAAGTCTCTGAAGAAAGAAATTAAAGAAGATCTCAGAAGATGGAAAGATCTCCCATGCTCATTGATTGGCAGGATCAACATTGTAAAAATGGCTATCTTGCCAAAAGCAATCTACAGATTCAATGCAATCCCCATCAAAATTCCAACTCAATTCTTCAACGAATTAGAAGGAGCAATTTGCAAATTCATCTGGAATAACAGAAAACCTAGGATAGCAAAAACTCTTCTCAAGGATAAAAGAACCTCTGGTGGAATCACCATGCCTGACCTACAGGGCAATTGTGATAAAAACTGCATGGTACTGGTATAGAGACAGACAAGTAGACCAATGGAATAGAATTGAAGACCCAGAAATGAACCCACACACCTATGGTCACTTGATCTTCGACAAGGGAGCTAAAACCATCCAGTGGAAGAAAGACAGCATTTTCAACAATTGGTGCTGGCACAACTGGTTGTTATCATGTAGAAGAATGCGAATCGATCCATACTTATCTCCTTGTACTAAGGTCAAATCTAAGTGGATCAAGGAACTTCACATAAAACCAGAGACACTGAAACTTATAGAGGAGAAAGTGGGGAAAAGCCTTGAAGATATGGGTACAGGGGAAAAATTCCTGAACAGAACAGCAATGGCTTGCTCTGTAAGATCGAGAATTGACAAATGGGACCTAATGAAACTCCAAAGTTTCTGCAAGGCAAAAGACACCGTCAATAAGACAAAAAGACCACCAACAGATTGGGAAAGGATCTTTACCTATCCTAAATCAGATAGGGGACTAATATCCAACATATATAAAGAACTCAAGAAGGTGGACTTCAGAAAATCAAATAACCCCATTAAAAAATGGGGCTCAGAACTGAACAAAGAATTCTCACCTGAGGAATACCGAATGGCAGAGAAGCACCTGAAAAAATGCTCAACATCCTTAATCATCAGGGAAATGCAAATCAAAACAACCCTGAGATTCCACCTCACACCAGTCAGAATGGCTAAGATCAAAAATTCAGGTGACAGCAGATGCTGGCGTGGATGTGGAGAAAGAGGAACACTCCTCCATTGTTGGTGGGATTGCAGGCTTGTACAACCACTATGGAAATCAGTCTGGCGGTTCCTCAGAAAACTGGATATAGTACTACCGGAGGTTCCAGCAATACCTCTCCTGGGCATATATCCAGAAGATGCCCCAACTGGTAAGAAGGACACATGCTCCACTATGTTCATAGCAGCCTTATTTATAATAGCCAGAAGCTGGAAGGAACCCAGATACCCCTCAACAGAGGAATGGACACAGAAAATGTGGTACATCTACACAATGGAGTACTACTCAGCTATTAAAAAGAATGAATTTATGAAATTCCTAGCCAAATGGATGGACCTGGAGGGCATCATCCTGAGTGAGGTAACACATTCACAAAGGAACTCACACAATATGTACTCACTGATAAGTGGATATTAGCCCAAAACCTAAGATACCCAAGATATAAGATACAATTTCCTAAACACATGAAACTCAAGAAAAATGAAGACTGAAGTGTGAACACTATGCCCCTCCTTAGAAGTGGGAACAAAACACCCTTGGAAGGAGTTACAGAGACAAAGTTTGGAGCTGAGATAAAAGGATGGACCATGTAGACACTACCATATCCGGGGATCCATCCCATAATCAGCTTCCAAATGCTGACACCATTGCATACACTAGCAATATTATGCTGAAAGGACCCTTATATAGCTGTCTCTTGTGAGACTATGCAGGCGCCTAGCAAACACATAAGTGGATGCTCACAGTCAGCTATTGGATGGATCACATGGCCCCCAATGAAGGAGCTAGAGAAAGTACCAAAGAAGCTAAAGGGATCTGCAACCCTATAGGTGGAACAACATTATGAACTAACCAGTACCCTGGAGCTCTTGACTCTAGCTGCATATGCATCAAAAGATGGCCTAGTCGGCCATCACTGGAAAGAGAGGCCCATTGGACACGCAAACTTTATATGCCCCAGTACAGGGGAACGCCAGGGCCATAAAAGGGGAGTGGGTGGGTAGGGGAGAGGGGGTGGGTGGCTATGGGGGACTTTTGGTATAGCATTGCAAATGTAAATGAGCGAAATACCTAATAAAAAATGGAAAAAAAATATATTTCTACTTGAAATATTATACTTTGAATATTAGTATACAATCTTCTTTTGGTAGGAACACTGTGTTTAAGCTAGGGAATTAAAATAAACTAGCTCTATCATGAATCTCTTTTAGGCTCAGAGTCAAGATTTTTGTTGTAATGTCATACATGTGAAAAAATTAACTATGTCATTGAAAAATAGAAAATTGAAAACTATTTGACTGCTTTTTACTAATAAACTTAATATTAGTGCTGATGGAGCTTTTTATTACATGAACTTTAATTAACTTTATTATATAAAACTCATAACTTGCTTTTTCCTTAATTGAATTATGCTAGTTATAGATTAATTTATCAAACTGATTTTCATAGGCAAATTAAATTAGTGAACTTTAAATTGCTTAACAATTAAATATGATATCCAAAAACTTTAAAATGGCTTAAATGGATTTTACAATTTAACTTAATTAGAATTATCTTTCCAGTGTCACAAATGTTGTATAACAATTTAATGTAAATGAACTCTATAAAATGCACATTAAGTTATTTCATTTAAGTTCATTTACTTAATGTAAAATAATTTTTAACTGATTTACCATTCACTATGTGTTTTAAGTAAAGCCTTTGGCTATTTACAACAATCATATTGAACATATTATCTATATTTATATTATTTTAACTTTATATGTAAATATATTTACAAATATACACTACATAGTTTTATATAAAGTATGTCCTAAATAAAATTAATGTAAGTATCTATTATATTGTATGAACATACAGTATAGTTTTTCAGAGAGTAGATAACAATTTTTTAAGGTTTTTGAAGTCTTGAATTATAAATTAAGTATAAAAAATAAAATTTCAGTTAGCTTTTTGAAGAGAATTCATAGTTATTTCAATTTAGATATAACCAAATCATTTTTATTAGATATTTTCTTTATTTACATTTCAAATTTTATCCCCTTTCCTAGTATCCCCTCCGAAAATCCCCTATCTCCTCCCCTCTCTCCCTGTTCCCCAACCCACCCACTCCCATTCCTGGTCCTGGCATTCCCCTATACTGGGACACAGAGCCTTCACAGGCCCAAGGGCCTCTCCTCCCATTGATGACCCGACTAGGCCATCCTCTGCTACAAATATAGCTAGAGCCACAAGTTCCACCACATGTTTTCTTTGATTGGTGGTATAGTTCCCAGGAGCTCTGTGGATATTGGCTAGTTCATATTGATGTTCCTCCTATGGGGCTTCAGACCCCTTCATTTCCCTGAGTACTTTCTCTGGCTCCTTCATTGGGGACTTTGTGCTCTGTCCAATGGATGACTGAGCATCCACTTCTGTATTTGCCAGGCACTGGCAGAGCCTAGCAGGAGACAGCTATATCAGGCTCCTGTCAGCAGGCTCTTATAACTATATCATTGATTTAGACTTTTGAAACTTTTGTTTTGCAATCTAAGGATGAAAAACTCAAAGCTACGGTATAGAAGTAGTAGAATAAATATTTGGCAAATGAAAGCAGATATCTTTGACAAAATGAAGAAAATTTAATAATTCTAATTAGTTTTCACAATTTTATGGTAATTAATTCTTTTGTTTTATTTGTTTTGAGATAAGGCCTTATTGTATACCCTTGGCTAACTATGGGAACTTTTTAAATTGGACTAAGTGCATTTTTTTCTTTATTATGTGGATACAAGCCTATTGGTACCAAGGAGTGAAACTTGATCATTTAAACAAAAATGTCCTATCCAAATACACTTAAATATTTAAAAATGTGATCCATAGAGAGTATTACTATTTGGCAAAGATTAGAACGTGTAGCCTTGTTGACATTTGTTTGGCCTTGCTGGAAGAAGTATGTCTTCTGGAGGTTATATTTGGAGTTCCAAAACCCCAAGGAAGGCCCAGTGACTTTCTTCCTGCTGCCTGTGGATCCAGATGTAGAACTCTCAACTTCCCTGGGACCATGTCTGCCAGCATGCCACCATACTGCTGACATGATGACAATGGAGTAAATCTCTGAGTTTATAAGCAAGGTTCAATTAAATGCTTTCCTGTGTAATAGTTTCCATGGTTCTCGTACCTCTTAAGAGAAATACAACACAGAAAGACACACATGAAGTTCATGGGGGCCATGCTGTAGAGCTATAAGAGGAGTTAAAAGGTTAACTGAAATGGATGTTATTACACTCAATTGTGTAAAACACGTGAAATTCTTCACAGTATAGAAAGTAAGAATTGATATTTGTTAAATATCTAAATTAATGTTAATTATTTTTATAGTCTCAGTTCATTTAGATCACCTTCATCTATATGGAAGCTTCTATTGGATTTGAATAATACCACTAAAGTGACCCTTAATATTAACTGTCTCTCCCTGTGTTCTTCCCTTGCCCTCCTCTTCCCATTTCCCCTCCTTGATGTTCTTGATCCAGTTCCTCTGATCTAACCATAACTATTTAATATTTATCTTTCTTAACAAAATGTCACTATACCCTCCACTTCCTTATTTTTTCTCTTTTTTTTCCCAGTATGATGATATATTTTATGGATTTTTTTTCATTTTTCGTTTTACACTCTAATCACAGTCCTCACTTCTGAACTCCCCACAGTCCCTTCCTGCACCCATAATCCACTTCTCCTTTGTGAGGGTTGAGACCACTCTTGCTATCCCTGACTGTGGCATAGGCCAGACAAGGCATCCCAGTTAGGGGAACAAATTCCACAGACAGACTACAGCTTTTGGGACAGCACTTGCTCCATTTGTTTATGACTCCTCGTATGAAGACCAAACTGAACATCAGATACATGTGTGCAGGAGCCTAGGTACAAAGAGTGTATATTCTTTGGTTGGTGGTTCAGTCTTCAAGAGCCTGCAAGGATTTAGGAGAGTTGACTCTGTTGGTTTTCCTATGGAGTTCCTATCCCCCTCAGGGACCTCAATCCTTCCTTTTACTCCCATAAGAATCTCTGAGCTAGAGCAGAGACTGAAGGAAAGGCCATACAGAATTGCTTCTGTATAAAGGAAATACATGGAAAAAGAGACAGAAGGAAAGGCCACCAAGAGACTGCCCCATATGGGGATCCATCCCATATGCAGCTTCCAAACCCAGTCACTATTGCTAATGCAAAGAAGAACTTGCTGACAAGAGCTTGATATATCTGTCTCCTAAAGTCTCTGACAGAGCCTGACCAGTACAGATGTGGATACTTGCAGCTACCCATTGGTCTGAGCATCGAGACTCAAATGGAGGGGATGGGGGAGAACTGAAGGAGTTGAAGGGTTTTGTAATCCCATAGGAAGAACAATATCAACCAACTACACCTCACAGAACTTCCAGGGACTAAATAACCAACCAAAGAATACACATGGAAGGACCCATGGCTCCAGCTGCATATGTAGCAGAGGATGGCCTTATTGAGTAGCAATTTGAGAGGGCCCTTGGTCTTGTGAATGCTTGATTCCCCAGGGTAGGGGGATCATAGGGTGGTGAGGTAGAAGTGGGTGGTTGCATTGGGGACCACCCTCATAGAGTCTGGGATAGGGAATGGAATAGGGAAGTTGCAGAGGAAAAACCAGGAAAGGGGATAATAATTGAAATATAAATAATTAAAATAACAAAGAAGAAAAAGAAAAAAAGAATATCTGAGCTCCACCTACTGTTTGGCTGTGGGTTTCTCCACCTGTCTCAGTCACCTTCTGGTTGGAGCCCCTCAGAGCAGATTTTTGCTAGGGTCCTATCTGAAAGCATAACAGTGTAGTGTCAGAGATTGGTGCTTGCTGATGGGATGGGTCTCAAGTTGAGCTGGTTAGCCATTCCCCCATTCTCTGCTCCATTCTTTGTAATTGGAATATAAATATTAAGAATTGAAGTTACCACATGGAGAAACCAAAGCTGTAGGCAAAAACCCAAGAATGTGTATCACTGTTTAATCTCTTCAGTGAAATAAGTAGTCCTGGTGACAGGCAATCTCTTGGTTTAGAGGAATGGTCCTTAAGAAGTGTTGGAAACTAACTTTGGATCTGTTCTTAGCTGTTGTTTTGCATCATGGGCTTCATGAGAAAAACATGTTGCATTTATTTTGTCTTTATTAAAAGACTACTAGTCACCGGTTACTCTGGTCATAGTAACTGTTATATCAACCCACTTTGATCTTCTTTTTAAGATTAAATTTACATTCACAAGTCAAAACAGTAAGCTGTCTTTTAGAAAAATTTTGAAGGATAAAAATAAATGAAGGAAAAAGGTGATCTGTGTAGGTAGAATTGTCTACACAGAATTTTAGTTGTATTGCCTTGAGAGATTTTAGTTTGTGGTCAAGGTCTGTATATTATCCAAAATTTTATTAAGAATTGTTTTCTAATTGGTTATAACATTTTTTCAATTAATGGTTTCAAAACAAATTGTTAATACAACTGTATAAAGTGAACAGAATTTTCTTCACTTGTATTTCTGTTATTGAGCAAGTTTATCAAAATAAATTGTCTACTAAAGAAAATAAAAAAAAAAAAAAAGAATTGAAGTTACACCTTGGTGGATTTTCCACTTCATGAGTATGAAGTGTCTTTTCCCACCTCTTTTGATTACTTTTAGTTGAAAAATCTATTTTATTAGCTACCAGTATGGCCATTCTAGCTTGTTTCTTGGATTTATTTGCTTACAAAATTCCCTTTCCAGCCCTTTACTCTGGGTTAGTGTCTATCTTTGTTGATGAAGTGTGTTTCTTAAAGGCAGTAGAATAATGGATCCTATTTACACATTCACTCTGTTAACCTTTGTCTTTTCATTGGTGAACTGATTGCATTGATGTTGAAAGATATTAATGACCAATGATTGTTAGTTCCTATTATTTTCATGTTGGTGTGTGTGTGTGTGTGTGTGTGTGTGTGTGTGTGTGTGTGCATGCGTGCAAGCATTTATTTTCCTTTGGTTTTTCTATGAGGTGATTAATTATTTTTTATATTTATTTTTTTGGGGGTGTACTGTTTTGGCATTTTCATTCTAGTATTCTCTGCATGGTTGGATTAGGAAAAAGATATTGTTTCAATTTGGTGCTGAGAATAGTAGTCTAGGATGATATTTGTCTTACCTTTTGGTCTGAAAAACAACTTTCCAGGCAGGCCGTTCTGAATTTTATAGTCTCTGTTGAGAAGTAAGGTCTCACTCAGATGCATCTGCCTTTATATGTTTCTTAGCCTTTTTTAGCTTTTAATACTCTTTCATTATTCTGTACATTTAGTGTTCTGATTAATTATGTAGCAAGAGGATTTTCTTTTCTGGTTCAATCTATTTGGTGTTTTATAAGCTTCTTGAAATTTATTGCTATCTCTTTATTTAGATTAGGGAAGTTTTATTCTATGATTTTGTTGAAGATATTTTCTGGGCCTCTGAACTGTGAATCTTCTCCCTCTTTTATTCCTATTATTCTTATGTTTGACCTTTCATAGTGTCCCAAATATCCTGGATATTTTGTTTTAGAAAATTTTAAATTTAACATTTTCTTTTGCCAATGTATCAATTTCTTCTATTATATCTTCTACACCTCAGATTTTTCTTCCATCTCTTGTATATCTATTGGTGATGATTAAGTCTGTAGCTCATGTTCTCTTTCCTGTTTTTTTTTTCCATCTCCAGTGTTACATTTGTTTGTGTTTTCCTAGTACTTCTATTTAAATTTTCAGGTGTTGAACAGTTTTATTTATCTTCTTCACCTATTTGAGTATATTATCCTGCATTTCTTTATATTTATTTGTTTCCTCATTAAAGGTCTCTATGATCCTCATATGATAAGATTTAAAGTCATAGTTTTGCACTTCAGGTATGTGAGGATATCCAGGGCTTGCTGCAAAAGGAGAGCTGGGTTTTAAAGTGTCATTGTTGCGAGCATTCCAGCGGCTCACATGGATGGGGTACACCTGAGAGGCAGGCCGGTGCTGAAAGGAAGGGAAACCAGGCAACGAGAAAGAAATGGAACCAAGACAGTATTCTGATCAAGGCTCAAATGTTTAATGGCGGACAAGCTGTATAAAGGAGGGGGGGGGGTCCATTCCCGCCAATTCATCCTTGGAGCCCAGCTGCAGGTGACCACGTGCAGGATATGGTGTAGTCTCCAGGAATAGTTAGGACAACTCCCAAGCAGGTAGGAGCAGCGACAGTGGCTGAACAATAGAGTGATCTAGGGAGGCAGACTCCACCCTAGGTAATCTCCTAAGTGTCAGCAAAGTCAAAGTCTGGTTTAGTGAGCTTCAGGTTGAGGGGTGGGGTGGGGTGGGGAGAGGTTACATGTCATAATGTATTGAATTTTGTTGATGGTGTTCGTTTATTTGCCTTTAGCCATATGATTGTGTCTGGTTGCCCCTAGTAGTAGCAGACCTGTAAAACTGGTTGTCCAAGGTGGTAGCTGGCCTGGAGAGAGGCAGGCAGAACTGTGGCCCAGGGAGTAGAGTATGGATTTGTGATTGTATGTAGAGCTGTGCATCAGAAGATGGAGCAAGGAAAGGATGGGACAGACCTCATGGCTGCTTGTCTTGCTGGAGGCAGATTGGGGAATATCTTACCTGATTATCCCAGGTGATAGCAAGTGTCCTGGGAGCAGGCAGATTTTGGGGCCAGGGAGTAAAGTGCAGATCTGTGATTGTAGGGAATGGTGTGGATTGGAAGATGGAACACAGAAATGATATGGTAGACCTACCTTTTCCCTAGTTCTAACCTTTGTGAGTCTATGGAGTAGACAAGAATCATTGTTAGCTTAACAACTCATAGTCACATATAAGTGAATACATATCATATTTACATTTCTGGGACGGAGATACCACACTCAGGATGATTTTGTTCCAGTTCCATCTATTTACTTGCCAATTTTATGATGTCTGTCTTTATCTATCTATCTATCTATCTATCTATCTATCTATCTATCTATCTATCTATCTTTGTTTATTTTTATTTATTTTTATTTTTTAATTTTTTTAATTAGGTATTTTCCTCAGTTACATTTCCAATACTATCCCAAAAGTCCCCCATACTCTCCCCCCCCCCCACTCCCCTACCCACTCACTCCCACTTTTTGGCCCTGGCGTTCCCCTGTACTGGGGCATATAAAGTTTGCAAGTCCAATGGGCTTCTAACTCCAGTGATGGCCCACTAGGCCATCTTTTGACACATACACAGCTAGAGTCAAGAGCTCCAGGATACTGGTTAGTTCTTAATGTTGTTCCACCTATAGGGTTGAAGATCCCTTTAGCTCCTTGGGTAATTTCTCTAGCTCCTCCATTGGGGGCACTGTGATCCATCCAATAGCTGACTGTGAGCATCCACTTATGTGTTTGCTAGGCGCCTGCATAGTCTCACAAGAGACAGCTAAATAAGGGTCCTTTCAGCATAATATTGCTAGTGTATGCAATGGTGTCAGCATTTGGAAGCTGATTATGGGATGGATCCCCGGATATGGTAGTGTCTACATGGTCCATCCTTTTATCTCAGCTCCAAACTTTGTCTCTGTAACTCCTTCCAAGGGTGTTTTGTTCCCACTTCTAAGGAGGGGCATAGTGTTCACACTTCAGTCTTCATTTTTCTTGAGTTTCATGTGTTTAGGAAATTGTATCTTATATCTTGGGTATCTTAGGTTTTGGGCTAATATCCACTTATCAGTGAGTACATATTGTGTGAGTTCCTTTGTGAATGTGTTACCTCACTCAGGATGATGCCCTCCAGGTCCATCCATTTGGCTAGGAATTTCATAAATTCATTCTTTTTAATAGCTGAGTAGTACTCCATTGTGTAGATGTACCACATTTTCTGTGTCCATTCCTCTGTTGAGGGGCATCTGGGTTCCTTCCAGCTTCTGGCTATTATAAATAAGGCTGCTATGAACATAGTGGAGCATGTGTCCTTCTTACCAGTTGGGGCATCTTCTGGATATATGCCCAGGAGAGGTATTGCTGGAACCTCCGGTAGTACTATATCCAGTTTTCTGAGGAACCGCCAGACTGATTTCCATAGTGGTTGTACAAGCCTGCAATCCCACCAACAATGGAGGAGTGTTCCTCTTTCTCCACATCCACGCCAGCATCTGCTGTCACCTGAATTTTTGATCTTAGCCATTCTGACTGGTATGAGATGGAATCTCAGGGTTATTTTGATTTGCATTTCCCTGATGATTAAGGATGCTGAACATTTTTTTCAGATGTTTCTCAGCCATTCTGTATTCCTCAGGTGAAAATTCTTTGTTTAGCTCTGAGCCCCATTTTTAATGGGGTTATTTGATTTTCAGGAGTCCACTTTCTTGAGTTCTTTATATATATTGGATATTAGTCCCCCTCAGATTTCGGATTGGTAAAAATCCTTTTCCAATCTGTTGGTGGATATTTGTCTTATTGATGACTGTGACTTTTGCCTTACAGAAGCTTTGCACTTTCAAAAGGTCCCATTTGTCAATTCTAGATCTTACAACACAAGCCATTGCTGCTCTATTCAGGAATTTTTCCGCTGTGCCAATATCTTTGAGGCTTTTCCCCACTTTCTCGCCAATATGTTTCAGAGTCTCTAGTTTTATGTGGAGCTCCTTGATCCACTTAGATTTGACCTTAGTACAAGGAGATAGGAACGGATCAATTCATATTCTTCTACATGAAAACCACCAGTTGTGCCAGCACAAAAATGCTGTCTTTTTCCTGCTGGATGGTTTTAGCTCCCTTGTCGAAGATCAATTGGCCATAGGTGTGTGGGTTCATTTCTGGGTCTTCAATTCTATTCCATTGGTCTACTTGTCTGTCACTATACCAGTACCATGCCGTTTTTATCACAATTGCTCTGTAGTAAAGCTTTAAGTCAGGCATGATGATTCCACCAGAGGTTCTTTTATCCTTGAGAGGAGTTTTTGCTATCCTAGGTTTTTTTGTTATTCCAGATGAATCTGCTGATTGCCCTTTCTAATTCGTTGAAGAATTGAGTTGGAATTTTGATGGGGATTGCATTGAATCTGTAGATTGCTTTTGGCAAGATAGCCATTTTTACAATGTTGATCCTGCCAATCCATGAGCATGGGAGATCTTTCCATCTTCTGAGATCTTCTTTAATTTCTTTCTTCAGAGACTTGAAGTTCTTATCATACAGATCTTTCACTTCCTTAGTTAGAGTTATGCCCAGGTATTTTATATTATTTGTGACTATTGAGAAGGATGTCGTTTCCCTAATTTCATTCTCAGCCTGTTTATTCTTTGTGTAGAGAAAGGACATTGACTTGTTTGAGTTAATTTTATATCCAGCTACTTGATTGAAGCTGTTTATCAGGATTAGGAGTCCTCTGGTGGAATTTTTAGGGTCACTTATATATACTATCATATCATCTGCAAAAAGTGATATTTTGACTTCTTCTTTTCCAATTTGTATCCCCTTGATCTCCTTTTGTTGTCGAATTGCTCTGGCTATGACTTCAAGTACAATGTTGAAGAGGTAGGAAGAAAGTGGGCAGCCTTGTCTAATCCCTGATTTTAGTGGGATTGCTTCCAACTTCTCACCATTTACTTTGATGTTGGCTACTTGTTTGCTGTAGATTGCTTTTATCATGTTTAGGTATGGGCTTTGAATTCCTGATTTTTCCAAGTCTTTTATCATGAATGGGTGTTGCATTTTGTCGAATGTTTTCTCCACATCTAACGAGATGATCATGTGGTTTTTGTCTTTCTGTTTGTTTATATAATGGATTACGTTGATGGATTTCCATATATTAAACCATCCCTGCATCCCTGGAATAAAACCTATTTGGTCAGGATGGATGATTATTTTGATGTGTTCTTGGATTTGGTTAGTGAGAATTTTATTGATTATTTTTGAATCAATATTCATAAGGGAAATTGGTCTGAAGTTCTCTATCTTTGTTGGATCTTTCTGTGGGTTAGGTATCAGAGTAATTGTGGCTTCATAGAATGAGTTGGGTAGAGGACCTTCTAAATCTATTTTGTGGAATAGTTTGTGCAGAACTGGAATTAGATCTTCTTTGAAGGTCTGATAGGATTCTGCACTAAACCCATCTGGTCCTGAGCTTTTTTTGGTTGGGAGACTACTAATTACTGCTTCTATTTCTTTAGGGGATACGGGAGAGTTTAGATAGTCAACTTGATCCTGGTTTAACTTTGGTATCTGGTATCTATCTAGAAATTTGTTCCTTTCATCCAGGTTTTCCAGTTTTGTTGAGTATAGCCTTTTGTAGAAGGATCTGATGGTGTTTTGGATTTCTTCAGGATCTGTTGTTATGTCTCCCTTTTCATTTCTGATTTTGTTATTTAGGATGCTCTCCCTGTGCCCTCTAGTGTGTCTGGCTAAGGTTGTATATATCTTGTTGATTTTCTCAAAGAACCAGCTGCTTGTTTGGTTGATTCTTTGATTAGTTCTTCTTGTTTCCACTTCATTGATTTCGCCCCTGAGTTTGATTATTTCCTGCTGTCTACTCCTCTTGGGTGAATTTGCTTCCTTTTGTTCTAGAGCTTTTAGGTGTGTTGTCAAGCTGCTAGTGTGTGCTCTCTCTAGTTTCTCTTTGGAGGCACTCAGAGCTATGAGTTTTCCTCTTAGAATTACTTTCTTTGTGTCTTATAAGTTTGGGTATGTTGTGGCTTCATTTTCCTTAAACTCTAAAAAGTCTTTAATTTCTTTCTTTATTCCTTCCTTGACCAAGGTATCATTGAAATGTGTGTTTTTCAGTTTCCACGTGAAGGTTGGGTTTCTATTATTTATTTTGTTATTGAAGATCAGCCTTAGTCCATGGTGATCTGATAGGATGCATAGGACAATGTCAATATTTTTTGTATCTGTTGAAGCCTGTTTTGTGACCTATTATATCTGTTCATTGATGAAAGTGGTGTGTTGAAATCTCCCACTATTATTGTTTGAGGTGCAATATGTGCTTTGAATTTTACTAAAGTTTTTTTTTTAATGAATGTGGCTGCCCTTGCATTTGGTGCATAGATATTCAGAACTGAGAGTTCCCCTTGGAGGATTTTACCTTTGATGAGTATGAAGTCTCCCTCCTTGTCTTTTTTGATAACTTTGGGTTGGAAGTTGATTTTATTCGATATTAGAATGGCTACTGAAGCTTGTTTCTTCAGACCATTTGCTTGGAAATTTGTTTTCCATCCTTTCACTCTGAGGTAGTATCTGTCTTTTTCCCTGAGATGGGTTTCCTGTAAGCTGCAGAATTTTGGGTCCTGTTTGTGTAGCCAGTCTGTTAGTCCATGTCTTTTTATTTGGGAATTGAATCCATTGATATTAAGAGATATTAAGGAAAAGTAATTGTTGCTTCCTTTTTTTTTTTTTTTTTTTTTTTTTTTTTTGCTTTTAGAGTTGGTATTCTGTTCTTGTTGCTGTCTTCTTTTTGGTTTGTTAAGGGATTAATTTCTTGCTTTTTCTAGGGTGTGTTTTCCGTTCTCGTATTGTTTTTTCTCTTATTATCCTTTGAAGGGCTGGATTCGTGAAAAGATAATGTGTGAATTTGGTTTTGTCGTGGGATACTTTGATTTCTCCATCTATGGTAATTGAGAGTTTGGCTGGGTATAGTAGCCTGTGCTGGCATTTGTGTTCTCTTAGTGTCTGTATAACATCTGTCCAGTTACCTACTATTATCAGTAGGTTTGGTCTTCTCATTGTGTCCTGGATTTCCTGGATGTTTTGAGTTAGGATCTTTTTGCATTTTGTATTTTCTTTGATTGTTGTGTCAATGTTCTCTATGGAATCTTCTGCACCAGAGTTTCTCTCTTCCATCTCTTGTATTCTGTTGCTGATGCTTGATTCTATGGTTCCAGATTTCTTTCCTAGGTTTTCTATCTCCAGCGTTGCCTCACTTTGGGTTTTCTTTATTGTGTCTACTTCCCTCTTTAGGTCTTGGATGGTTTTATTCAATTCCATCACCTGTTTGGTCATGTTATCCTACAATTCTTTAAGGGATTTTTGTGTTTCCTCTTTAAGGTCTTCTACCTGTTTAGCAGTGTTCTCCTGTATTTCTTTAAGTGAGTTATTAAAGTACTTCTTGATGTCCTCTACCATCATGAGATATGCTTTTAAATCAGGGACTATCTTTTCGGGTATGTTGGGGTGCCCAAGCCTGGGTGGGGTGTTAGTGATGCGTTCTGATGATGGTGAGTGGTCTTGGTTTCTGTTAGTAAGATTCTCATGTTTTCCATTTGCCATCTGGCAATTTCTGGAGTTAGTTGTTGTAGTTGTCTCTGGTTAGATCTTGTTCCTCAGGTGTTTATGTTAGCCTCTATCCACAGACCTGGGAGACTAGCTCTCTGAGTTTCAGTGTTCAGAGTACTCTCTGCAGGCAAGCTCTCCTCTTGCAGGGAAGGTGACCAGATATCTGGTGTTCGAACCTGCCTCCTGGCAGAAGTTGTGATCCACTCACAGAGGTCTTAAGATCCCGTGGAGGATCCTGTGTATACCTTGCAGGTGTCCGCAGACTCCTCCGCCCAAGGTGCCCCGATGCTGGCATGGACCAGAAGGGACTTGTGCCCCTGATCAGGCTGGGTTTTCTGCTTCCCTAATTAATGAAGTCTCAGGTCCCACGCGATTGTATTGGATCAGCAGCTGTGTTCCACTCACTGGAGGTCTTAAGTTCCCATGGGGGGTCTTGTAGGTAGCCTACAGGTGTCAGCAGACTCAGTGTCCAATCTACCCCATTGCTGGTGGGTACCGGAAGGGCGATGTCTTTATTTATAAAGGTAGAGTAACATACCATTGTGTAAATGTACCACATATTACCAAATCCATTCTTCGGCTGAGGCCCATCTATGTTGTTTCCTTGACTATTTTAGACAATTATGACTAGAGCAGCAAGTAACATGACTGAAAAATGTCTGTGTGTTAGAATGAAGGGTCTTTTGAATATATGCTTGAAAGTATGGTAGTGTGATCTTGGAGTAGATAAATTTTCATCTTCCTGAAGACCTCCTATACTGATTTCCATAGGCACTGTACAAATGTGCATTCCACCAAGCAATGGATGGATGTTTCCCTTTTACTACTTCTCTGCCAGCATGGGCTAATATTTGTTTCGCTGATCTTAACCATTCTTATGAGTGTAAGATAAAATATCAAAATGTAACTATAACACCCTTATCTCTGCAAAACTTCTAAATATAATTAAAAGAAAACTGACAAAAGAATTTAGATATGCAGCATAAATAACAAATGGTATTTACTATATATTTTCTCTAATGTGTTAGCTAGATTCTCGTTCTATTTTAATTAAAAAAGTATTTTTAAATGTCATGAATTTTACAAAGGTTTCTGCTTAGAAAGAAATAACTACATGTGAATGTAAATAAATAAAAATGAAAGTTTATGACTTTTCCTAGGTACAGTAACAAATAAAGCTTAATGTACATAAAATGAAAAACATAGTAAGAGATAGAGATATGTAGGGGAGTCCAGAGTAAATGTCCCCAGATGGAGTTGGTCCATGTGAGGGTAGGGTGAAAGAGTGAGGAAGCATTCATCAAGAGAGGTAGCCTCAGCAACGAGTCTGACGAAGAAGGTGAAAGGCCAGATCATCAAAGTGACTGGATTATATAGGGATGGGAACCTGGAGTAAGGGCAGCCTGTCCTCTGAGTCATTGTGCTGGAAAAGTTTTGGGTTTGGGGTGGAGCATGTCACACCTACCATGTAACAGATAGGGACTGAAGAATGCTGGGAGCACCTGATGACCAGGTCTGCTTTGATATATAAATGGGCACCCCAGATAGCAATATTTTCCTGAGTTCATATTCTAACAACATGGTGAAAATAAAAGTGAATGGTCACTCCCAAGGTGTTCACTTAAAATCAGTGACAACCTTCTCACTGCTTTTTTGGGTGAATAATATAGCTGTGCTTTTATGTTGAACTATATACCTAATAGTCAATCTTCAGTTTGTGGATTAAAAAACATCCCTTCAGGAAAACTCTATTGTTTTATTTCACAGTTACTATGCTACACTAGTCAAATGTAAATATATAATAATTTAATGGTCTTTTTAATACAAGAAAAGAAATGAAGGAAGATGTAATCAAGCTAACATAGTATAATATCAAGTATAAAAGACAGTTTTGCAGAAGTGTCATACTTCTTAGATACCTAATTGTTTTCAAAATCATAAAAAACAATTCCTTTGGAAAATTTGTATATGATATTACTGAGCTGATTAAACTTAAATAACTTCAAATATATTTTAATTAATGAACATACTGTGCTCAATATTAATAAAACAAATGAAAGCTCACACTGATGATTATGTGAAAGAAGGGGAGTCCTCATCCATCGCCAGTGAAAGTGTAAACATTACAGACACTATGTGAGTCTTTAGAAAGATAAGAATCGATTTACTTCAAGATCAGCTATACCACTCTTCAGAATATACCCAAGAGCATTTCTCCCAAACACAAGACACTTGCTTAACCATGTTACCTGATACTGTATTCATAGCTGAGAATCAGTGATGCATACTTTAGTGACAGCCTTTGTGAGGCAGATGCAGGCAGATGTCTAAATTTCAGACCATTCTGATCTAAGGAGGGAGTTCCAGGACAACTGGTGCTATTTAGAGAAACCCTGTGTCAAACACACACACACACACACACACACACACACACACACCACCACCACCACCACCAACACCACCACCACCACCAACAACAACAATAACAACAATGATTAGAATATTCAGAAGTAATAAATAGCCAAGATGACCATCAATATATGAAAAGATTAAAATGATGTGATACATTTACACAGTAGAATATTATTCAGCCTTTGAAAAATGAAATCATAAAATTTGCACATACATTGATGGAGCTAAGAAAGATTTCCAAGTGAGATTCTCAGATTCAGTAAGACATATATGGTATGTGTTCACTTTATGTTGATGCTAGCTGTTAAGTTGAGAACAAATAAACTACAGTTGGTATATTTACTAAGATTATGTATAGAGTAAGTGATTGAGAATATAGAGGGGGGGAGAAGGAAGAAAAGGATCAAATGGAATGGGAGTGGCAAGAGGCTGTGAGTGAGGGTATATGGAGAAGAACAGCTAAAACTAAGGACTATTGTGAGGTCATATGGAAAACTAATACAATAGAAGCTTCCCACAGTATATACAAAGGAAAGCAATCTAAATTTTGTTGTCAAGTAATGGGAAAGATGAAGTCCTAATTGGACATCACTTGTCACCAGATGAAGCACTCCTGTTGGGACTAGGTTACTTATTGTTGAACTGCTGTCCAGATTGCCCAATAAGAACAACCACCCTAGGCTATTGTCAAGGATATGGATTTTTTTCTTTTTAAACTCTCTCTAAGGCCCTCCTGCTGAAGACAATGCCTCTACAACTCATTGATTATGAACATATTGAGCACGTGCCTAGCCAGAGCCTTCATACCTATTCTTGTTACTGGTAGATATGCTTCTTGCTACAAAAGAAGAAAAGTAGATGCCAACTCAACTACAAACTCTGATCTACAAAAGTGACATGTCTGCAAGTTGATCTAATGCAATGTTGGCACAAAGCTTGTGGGATATCTGATTGGATTTAAGGCCCAACCTATGAGTGGGAGCTCATCTCTGACACTGCTCAGGGGACCCAGTACCTGAGACTCATAAGACCCAGGAGCCTAGGGTAAATCCTAATATTACTTTTCTAAACAAACAAAGCAAAACAAAACTTAAAATACAATATGCTTCCTGCCAAATAAAAAACAATGAAGGAATAAAATTATGCCTAATGGCATTCTGCTATACTCAGATCATATTTTATTTACCCATCATCAAAGAAATTTCTTCCCATAGCAGATGTGAACAAATACATACCCCCAGACATTTTGCACAGTGAGAGACCTTGGTACTCAAATCACAACTCTAGGGGCTCAAGATCAAAGAATTGTAAGAAAGAAGAGGAAAAATAGTGACATCCAGAGGTGATGAAGGACACCAAGGAAATTAAGCATACTATACATAGCAGGACTTACATGCATATGAACTGACAGACTGAAGGCATGTACAGGGCTTGCACAGATCTATGCCAGATGGAGGTGTAGACCTGAGAGAAGTGAACCCATGCCCCCATTCCTTACCCACAAGCTATGTCCAAATGATAATGCCTTACCATGAAAATCCAATTCTCCAATGGAGTCTCAATGAGGATATAAAACACTTCCTCCTCCTGCTCCTCCTCCTCCTCCTCCTCCTCCTCTTCTTCTTCCTTCTCCTCCTCATCCTCTTCCTCCTCCTCCTTATTCTTTTTCTTTTTTTATATACTCCAGATTTTATTCCCCTCCCTGTCCACTCTCCGACAGTATCACACCACATAACTCCTTCCAGTCTCCCATCTCCACGAAGATATCCCTGCCCTCCACCCCCCCCACTCTCCACCCCATCAGACCTCTAAATGCCCTTGGGCCTCAAGTCTCTTGAGGGTTAGGTGCATCTTCTCTGACTGAACACAGACTTGGCAACCTCTGCTGCATATGCGTTGGGGGGCTCATATTAGCTGGTGTATACTGCCTGATTGGTAAACTGTCTCTGAGAGGTCTAGCTTAATTAAAACTCCTGGGCCTCATAAATGGTTGCCCTCCTCCTTAGCTTCTTTGAGCACTTCCCTAATTCAACCACAGGGGCCAGAAGCTTTTGTCCATTGGATGAGTGCAGATATCTGCATCTGACTCTTTCAAAGCAGTCATGATGAGTTCCTTTTCTGTAATCGCTCCATAGCCTCAATAATAGTGACAGGTCTTAGGACCTCCCCATGAGCTGGATCCCACTTTGGGCCTGTCACTGGATCTTCTTTTCCTCAGGCTCCTCTACATTTCCATCCCTGCAGTTCTTTCAGACAGAAAGAATTTTTAAATAGAGTTTTAACTATGGGATGGCAACCCAATCCCTCACTAGATGCCATGTCTTTCTGCTGGAGGCAGGCTCTATAAGTTCCCTTTCTCCACTATAGGACATTTCATCTAAGGTCCCTCCCTTTGAGTCCTAAGAGTTTCCCTGGTCTCTGTTACAATCTGGAGAGTCCCTCTAACCCCCTAACTGCTGAGGTTGCCTGTTTCCATTTTATTTTCTACTGGCCCTCAGGGCTTCAGTCCTTTCCCCCCACCCAATACCCATGATCTGTCATGTTTCCCTCTCATTGCCTATCCCCTTTCCATCCCAGGCCCCTCCCTCCCCACCTTCCCTCCTTCCCTCCCAAGTGGGACTGAGGCATCCTCACTTGGGTACTTCAGCTTGTTAACCTTTTTGAGTTCTGTGGATTTTACCTTGGGTATTCTGTATTTTTTTTTGGGGGGGGGAGGGAGGAGTAATATCCACTTATTAAATAGTATATACTATGCATGTCCTTTTGGGTCTGAGTTATCTCATTCAGGATGATATTTTCTTGTTTCATCAATTTGCCTGCAAAATTCAGGATGTCCTCATTCTTAATAGCTAAGTAGTATTACATTGTGAAATGAACCACATTTTCTGTTTCCATTCTTCTGTAGTGGGACATCTGTATTGTTTCCAGCTTCTGGCTATCACAAATAAGACATCTATGAACATAATGGAACAGCTGCCCCTGTGGCATTTTGAGGCATCTTTTGGATATATACCCAAGAGTGGTATTGCTGGGTCTTCTGAGCAAAAGTAATAAGATAGTGATTAAAAATAGTAAAAAAGTGACAAAAGTGCCTGGTATGGGTGGGGACAGAGACAGACAGATTGATCAATGGAATAGAACTGAAGATCCAGAAATAAAACCAGAGACATACACACACACACACTTGATTTTTAACAAAGAAGCCAAAAAAAATATACAATGGAATAAAAAATATCTTCAATAAATGGTGCTAGTCTAATTGTCTGGCTATATATAGATAAATGAAAATAGAACTGTATTTGTCACTTTGTATAAAACTCAAGTTCAAGTGGAACTCAACATAAAACAAGATACACTGAATCTAATAGAAGAGAAAGTGGGAAAGAGCCGTGAACTCATTGGTACAGGGGAAATTTCCTAAATAGAAATCCAATGGCTTATAGTCTAAGGTTAGGAATTGATAAATGAGACCTCATGAAACTGGAAAACTTCTGTAAGGCAAAGGACATAGTAAAGAAGACAAATCAACAGCCAACAGTTTGGGAAAAGAAAAACAAAAACAAAAACAAAAACTTCACTAACCCCACGTACAATATAGAGCTAATATTCAAGATATATAAAGAACTCAAGAAACTAACCACAAAAAATATCAAACAACCCAATCAAAAAATGGGATATAGAGTTAAACCAAGAATTCACCACAGAGGAATCTTGAATAGTGAGAAGCATGTGTTCAAAATCCTTAGTAATCAGACAAATGCAAATCAAGAGGACACTGAGATTCCACCTCACACCAGTCAGAATGGCTAAGATCAAAGGCTCAGGTGATAACATATGTTGGAGAGGATGTGGAAAAAGAGAAATACTCCTCCACTGCTGGTGGGAATGCAATCAGGTACAACCATTCTGAAAATCAATCTGGAGGTTCCTCAGAAAATTGGAAATAGATCTACCTGAAGACCCAGCAAACCACTCTTAAGGGTAGGCTACATGCTGCAAAGAAACTAGCCAATAAAAAAAGAACTCAATGGTAACTTTAAAGGTTCTTGTCTCATAATATTTTCTCAGTGATTTTATTATCCCATTATATGCCTTATAGTCCCCTTGTGTATATTTCACTGTTTCCTATTTTGTGTTCTTAGAGGATTTTTTGATTGTATAAATTTGTGTTCCTGTAACTATATGTTTCTTATGCTTTTTGTTTGGCTTGTTTTCTTCTTTGTTTGTTTGGCCCTGTTCTTATTTGCTTGTTTTTGGTTTTTGTTTTGGTTTACAATATGATTTAAGTGCCTCTTTTTGTTTTGGTTTTGGTTTTGGTTTAGATAAACACAAAAGTTATGGATCTGGATAGGAGGTGAGTACAGTGGAATCTTAAAGGAGTTTTGGAAGGGGATAAAATAACCAGGATATATTTTAAGAAAAAAAATCTATGTTCAAAAAAAGAAAAAAAATAAGTACAAAGAACTTACAATAGATAGCTAGTTAGATGGATAGATAGATAGATAGATAGATAGATAGATAGGAGAGCAAAATGAAATAAGAAACTCAATCTATAATATAAATAGTGAATTTGATGAAGTGATAGAATTGCTCTAAATGTTTACTGAATAAATATACTCTCATATTGTGATAAATATGTTCATAGATACTGGAAATTCTCTGTAACTATCAATTTCTGTGGATTCAATCGGCTGTGTAATTATTGGTAGTGTCAATGAAGAATATAATTACTTATATAATAATCATCATTGTATGTGCAGGAGCAACAAGGAGCAACCCGAATCCAGAAGAACGAATGGACAGAAATCTACCTGTGTATTAGGTTTATAAGACAAAGATTAAACATTAGAGGTAAAGGAGGTAAGTAAGATGGGGGATTTGTGACAGGAGAGTTGGAAGGATAATACATTGGAAACGTAAATAAATAAAATAAACAATTAATTAAAAAAAGAAAATAGGTAATGGCTGGAGGCAAGCATATGAACAAAAGCAACAGAAACCAAGGTTATTTGGCATCATCAGAACCAAACCCTCTCACCAAAGCAAGTCCTGGATTTACCATCATACCAGAAAAGCAAGATATGGATATAAAGTCACTTCTCATGATCATGATGGAGGACTATGAGAAGGGAATGAATAAATTCCTTAAAGAAATATAGGAAAACACATCCAAACAGGTGAAAGAATTGAAGAAAACCATTCAGGATCTAAAAATGGAAGTAGGGCCAATAAAGAAATCACAAAGAAAGGCATCTCTGGAAATAGAAAAACTAAGAAAGAAGTCAGGAATCATAGATGCAAGCATAAAAAACAGAATATAAGAGATAGAAAAAGAGAATTGCAGGTGCAAAAGATAACATAGAAAACATTGACACAACAATCAAAGAAAATTGGAAATGCAAAAGATCCTAACTCAAAACATCCAGGAAATCCAGGACACAATGAGAAGACCAAACCTAAAGATAATAAGGGATAGACAAGAGGAAGATTTCCAACTTAAAGGGCCAGTAAATATCTTCAACAAAATTATAACCTAAAGATAGAGATGCCCAGGAACATAAAAGAACCCTACAGAATAGTTTGGACCAGAAAAGAAATTCCTCTTGTCACATAATAATCAAAATAGCAAATGCACAAAACAAAGAAAGAATATTAAAAGTACTAAGGTAAAAAAGTCAGGTAACATATGAAAACAGACCTATCAGAAGTATACCTGACTTCTCCACAGAGACTATGAAAGCCTAGGCAGATGTCATACAGACCCAAACTGAGCACCAATGCCAGCCTCGTTACTAACCCAACAGAACTCTCAATTATCAAAGAGAGACAAACCAAGGTATCCCATGACAAAACCAAATTTACACATTATCTTTCCACAAACCCAGCCCTTCAAAGGATACGAAAGGGAAAACTCCAACACAAGGAGGGAAACTATGCTCTAGAAAAAGCAAGAAAGTAATCCTTCAACAAACCTAAAAAATAGCAACATGAACAAAATTTTAAGTCTAACAACAAAAATAACAGGAAAAAAATGACTTTTCCTTAATATCTCTTAACATCAATTGGCTCAATTCCCTAAATGAAACAAACACAGACTAAAAGACTGGTTAAACAAACAGGACTCAATATTTTGCTACATACTGGAAACCCACGTCAGTGATAAAGACCAACACTACCTCAGAGGAAAAGGCTGGAAAACAATTTTCCAAGCAAATGGTTCCAAGAAACAAGCTGGAGTAGCCATAATAATATCAAATAAAATCAATGTTCAACCTAAAGTTAGTAAAAAAGATAAGGAAAGATACATCATACTCATCAAAGGTAAAATTTACCAAGATAAACTTTCAATTCAGAACATTTATGCTCCAAGTGCTGCAAGGGTATCAACATTCATTAAAGAAACTTTAGTAAAGCTCAAAACACATACTGCACCACACACAACAATAGTGAGAGACTTCAACACCCCACTCTTATCAATGGACAGGTGCTGGAAACAGAAACAGAGACACAGCGAAACTAACAGAAGATGGATTTAACTGATATCTGTAGAAATTTTATCCTAAAACAAAAGGATATACCTTTTTCTCAGCACTGCATGGCACCTTCTCTAAAATTGACCGTATAATTGGTCACAAAACAGGTCTCAAAAAATACAAAAGTTTTGAAATAATCCCATGTTTCCTATCAGATAACCAGGAACTAAGGCTAATCTTCAATAACAACATAAATAATAGAAGTCCACATATATGTGGAAGCTGAACAACATTGTACTCAATGATAACTTGGTCAAGGAAGAAATACAGAAAGAAAATAAAGACCTTTTAGAGTTTAATAAAAATGAAGCCACAACATATCCAAACTTATGGAACACAATGAAAGCAGTCCTAAGAAGAAAATTCATAGCTCTGAGTGCCTCCAAAAAGAAACTGGAGAGAGCACACACTAGCAGCTTGACAGCACACTTAAAAGCTCTAGAACAAAAGGAAGCAAATTCACCCAAGAGGAGTAGACAGCAGGAAATAATAAAACTCAAGGCTGAAATCAACCAAGTGGAAACAAAAAGAACTATACAAAGAATCAACAAAAACAGGAGCTGTTTTTTGAGAAAATCAACAAGATAGACAAACCCTTACACAGAATAACTAGAGGGCACAAGAACAGTATTCTAATAAACAAAATCAAAAATGAAAGGGCGATATAACAACAGAATCTGAGGAAATCCAAAAAAATCATCAGATCCTACAACAAAAGCCTTTACTCAAAATAAATAGAAAACCTGGATGAAATGGACAAATTTCTAGACAGACACAAGGTACCAAAGTTAAATCAGGATCAGATTAATGATATAAACAGTCCCATATCACCTAAAGAAATAGAACGCTTCATTAATAGTCTCACAACCAAAAACAGAAAAAAAAAAAAAAAACAAAAAACAAAAAACAAAAAACAAAACCTCAGGACCTGATTTGTTTAATGCAAAGTTCTATTAGACCTTCAAAAAGGATCTAATTCCAATTCCTCAAACTATTCCACAAAATAGAAACAGAATGTACTCTACCCAATTCCTTCTTGAAGCCACAATTACTCTGATACCTAAACCATACAAAGACCCAACAAAGAAAGAGGAATTCATACCAGTTTCCCTTATGAATATTGATACAAAAATACTCAATAAAATTCTCGCAAACCAAATCCAAGAACACATCAAAACAGTCATCCTTTTTGATCAAGTGGAATTCATCCCAGGGATGCAGGGATGGTTCAATATATGGATATCCATCAATATAATCCATTACATAAACAAACTCAAAGACAACAACCACATGATCATCTCATTAGAAGCTGAGAAAGCATTTGATAAAATCCAACACCTATTGTGATAAAAGCCTTGGAAAAACCAGGAACTCAAGGCCCATACCTAATTATATAAAAGCAATATAGAGCAAACCAGTAGCCAATATTAAACTAAATGGAGAGAAACTTGAATCAATCCCACTAAAATCAAGGACTAAACAAGGCCGCCTATTCTCTCTCCCTACCTATTCATTATAATACTCAAAGTCCTACCCAGAGCAACTTGACAACAAAAGGAGATCAAAGGAATACAAATTAGAAAGGAAAAGTCAAAATATGACTATTTGCAGATGATATGCTAGCATACTTAAGTGACCCCTGAAATTCCACAAGAGAACTACTAAACCTGATAAACAACTTCAGAGAAGTAGTTAGATACAAAATTATCTCAATCAGTGGCCTTTCTCTACACAAAGGATAAACAAGATGACAAAAAATTAGGGAAACAGCACCCTTGACAACAGTCACTAATAATATAAACTATCTTGGTATGACTCAAACTAAGGAAGTGAAAGATCTGTGTGATAAGAACTTCAAGTCTCTGAAGGAAGATATTGAAGAAAATCTCAGAAGGTTGAAAGATCTCCCATGCTCATGGATTTACAGGATTAATATAGTAAAAATAGCTATTGTACCGAACAATCTGCAGATTCAATGCAATCCCCATCAAAATTCCAACTCAATCTTGCACAGAGTTAGAAAGGGCAATTTTCAAATTCATCTGGAATAACAAAAAACCTATGATAGCAGAAACTATTCTCAACAATAGAAGAACCTCTGGTGAAATCACCATGCCTGACCTCAAGCTGTACTACAGAGCATTTGTGATAAAATCTACATAGTACTGGTACAGTGACAGACAGGTAGATCAATGGAATAGAATTGAAGACCCAGAAATGAACCCACACACCTATGTTCACTTGATCTTTGAGAAAGGTGCTAAAATCATGCAGTGGAAAAAAGATAGCATTTTCAACCAATGGTGCTGGCTCAACTCTTGGTTATCATGTAGAAGAATGTGAATTGATCCTTTTTATTTCCTGTACAAAGTTCAAGTCTAAGTGGATCAAGGCACTCCACATAAAACCAGAGATACTGAAAAGTATAGAGGAGAATGTGGGGAAAAGCCTCAAAGTTATGAACACAGGGGAAAAATTCTTGAACAGAACAGCAATAGCTTGTGCTATAAGAGCAAGTATAGACAAATGGGATCTCATAAAATTGCAAAACTTCTGTAAGGCAAAGGACACTGTCAATAAGGCAAAATGGTAATCAACAGATTGAGAAAAGATCTTTACCAATCCTAAGTCTGGTAGGGGACTAATATAAAATATATACAAAGAACTCAAGAAGTTGGGTTCCACTCAAAGCAGTGGTGTTCACGCCTTTGATCTCAGCACTTGGGAGGCAGAGGTAGGTGGATTTCTGCGTTTGAGGCCAGCCTGGTCTACAGAGTGAGTCCAGGACAGCCAGGGCTACAGAGAGAAACCCTGTCTCGATAAACAAACAAACAAAAAACAAGAACAAAAAACAAGCAAGCAAACAAACAAACAAAAAGTTGGACTCCAACAAAAACAACCCTTTTAAAAAAAAGAATACAGAGCTAAACAAAGTATTCTCAACTGAGGAACACCGAGTGGCTGAGAAGGACTTAAAAAAATGTTCAACATACTTTGTCATCAGGGAAATGCAAATCAAAACAACCCTGAGTTTCCACCTCACACCACTCAGAATGTCTAAGATCAAAAACTCAGGTGACAAAAGATGCTGTCGAGAATGTGGAGAAAGAGAAACACTCCTCCATTGATGGTGGGATCGCAAGCTGGTACAACTACACTGGAAATCAATTTTGTGGTTCCTCAGAAAATTGGACATATTTTACTGAAAGATCCAGCAATACCACTCCTGGGAATATACCTCAAAGATGCTCCAATTTGTAATAAGGACACATGCTCCACTTTGTTCATAACAGCCTTATGTATAATAGTCAGAAGCTGGAAAGAAGCCAGATGTTCCTCAACAAAGGAATGGATACAGAAAATGTGGTACATTTACACAATGGAGTACTAATCAGCTATTAAAAACAATGAATTCATGAAATTCTTAGGCAACTGGATGGAACTAGAAAATATCCTTAATGAGGTAATCCAATCACAAAAGAACACACATTGATATGAACCCATTGATAAGTGGATATTAGCCCAGAAGTTCAAATAGCAAAGATACAATTCACAGACCACATGAAGCTCAAGAAGAAGGAAGACCACAATGTGGATATTTCAAGCCTTCTTAGTAAGGGGATCAAAATACTCATGGGTAGATATACAGAGACAAAGTTTGGAAAACAAATTGAAGGAAAAGCCATCCATTGACTGTCCCACCAGAGCATCCATCCCATATACAGTTATCAAACCCAGATACTATTGTGGATGACAACAAGTGCTTGCTGATAGGAGCTTGATATAGCTGTCTCCTGAGAGGCCCTGCCAGAATCTGACAAATACAGAGGTGTATGCTCACAGCCATCCATTCCACTGAGTACAGGGTCCTCAATGGAGAAGCTAGAGAAAGGACCCAAGGAGCTGAAGGGGTTTGCAACCCCACAGAAGGAACAACAATATGAACCAAGCAGTACCCCCAGACTCCCAGGGACTAAACTACCAACCAAGAGTACACTTGGAGGGACTCAAGGCTCCAGCCACATATGTAACTGAGGATGGCCTCATGGGACATCAGTGAGAGGAAAGGCCCTTGGTCTTGTGAAGGCTTGATGCCCCAGTAGAGTCAGAAAGATGGACCAGTGGTTAAGAGAACTTTTTCTTTTATATATATATATATATATATATATATATATATATATATATATATATATATATTATTACATATTTTCCTCAATTACATTTCCAATGCTATCCCAAAAGTCCCCCATACCCTCCCCCCCACTTCCCTACCCACCCATTCCCATTTTTTTGGCCCTGGCGTTCCCCTGTACTGGGGCATATACAGTTTGCGTGTCCAATGGGCCTCTCTTTCCAGTGATGGCCAACTAGGCCATCTTTTGATACATATGCAGCTAGAGTCAAGAGCTCCGGGGTACTGGTTAGTTCATAATGTTGTTCCACCTATAGGGTTGCAGATCCCTTTAGCTCCTTGGGTACTTTCTCTAGCTCCTCCATTGGGAGCCCTGTGATCCATCCAATAGCTGACTGTGAGCATCCACGTCTGTGTTTGCTAGGCCCCGGCATAGTCTCACAAGAGACAGCTACATCTGGGTCCTTTCAACAAAATCTTGCTAGTGTATGCAATGGTGTCAGCGTTTGGAAGCTGATTATGGGGTGGATCCCTGGATATGGCAGTCTCTAGATGGTCCATCCTTTCGTCTCAGCTCCAAACTTTGTCTCTGTAACTCCTTCCATGGGTGTTTTGTTCCCAATTCTAAGGAGGGGCATAGTGTCCACATTTCAGTCTTCATTCTTCTTGATTTTCATGTGTTTAGCAAATTGTATCTTATATCTTGGGTAAGAGAACTTTTTCTTATAGATAACTTACACACACACATACACACACACACACACACAAACACTTGTTTTGATGACTTGAAAATGCACGCTGTTTATGTCTACTGCAGTTAGGAACTCAGAGATCAGACACATACACTTAATAACAAATGACAGTTTTGGTAAATACTTAGAATATGAAGTTCCCAACAAAACCAAAATATACATGAAAATGCTCTGCAATTCATACTTTGCTACAAGTGCATGTTAGTCATCAATAATGGTTTTGTATTTATTATACACAAGCACAAGTGTTTGTCCATCTTTTTCAGACATAGATATACAGAAATTTTAAAATTCCACATAGTCAGAGAATATATGAATTATCTATAACTCATCTTAGAAATCCTCAATTACCGTTTAGCACATTTTAATTTCCATCAATTATGCACATTTCATATTAAGATATTTTTATGTTAGTTTATCATAATTTGAAATTTAAATGAATATATATATATATATATATAATGTATATAAAATGAATAATTTGATAAAGACATTGGCACCTTTTGAGTAGAGTTAAAATAACTGTCAAATATTTTTATGAAATATGTAACACAAAATGACTTACTTGTGCTTTGCTCACACTACATTATTTGCCTATGGATGCATAAATTTGCTATTTGAAATGCTCTGAAACATACATACAAGTATGCAAAATTTAGTATACATATGGCTATCTATGAAAATTAATCATGAAATATAACAATCTTCCGTGAAATAAAAAGGTTTATGTCTTATCAGCTGTGTTCTATAATTTTTACGTTAGTCATCTTAAGAAATAATCTAGCTCTTATGGTCAATGTTGTTCTTAAATCTACATTTATGAAACCATTGTGCTGGAGATTTTTCTATAAAGGATAATTTTTAGAAAAAAATTGTATTTTTAAGATTAACATATGATTTGTCAACAAACTCAATCTATGGCTAATAATGTCATATATTGAAATTTGACGTGAAATTTCTCCTTTGCATTCTAAAGCTGTTTGCACCACCTTCATTTTGAAATAACCTCCTCCTAGCTAATTTCTTGTATCATACTTTAAAATAAAAAATCTGTAACAGATTAACTTTTTGCATATAGTATTTCAGGAATTGTATCCTAATAGTATCTGTGTTTTAGTTGCCATCATATCACCTTTGGACAGGAGCACCGAATAAG
Source organism: Mus musculus (assembly GCF_000001635.26). Lineage (NCBI taxonomy): Eukaryota > Metazoa > Chordata > Mammalia > Rodentia > Muridae > Mus > Mus musculus. The sequence continues at coordinate 62,341,368 of NC_000078.6, forward strand.
ACATTTTATCACTCATCCAAGCCTCAATCCACTCAGAGAACACATGGCAGGCACTCCCTTACAAAGTTGCAAATGTTTCCCAAATTAATTCACTCAATTTTTCCACGTTGTGGGGGATTTGATAATTTGATTCTACTTTCTTTTTTATTCACATTTTATGGAGAAATACAAAAAACCTACTTTTTAAAAATACAGTAAAAATGTAAAAAGTAACAAGGATAACAATAAATAAATGTAAGCAAAAGAAAACCATATTCACATTTGTTTACTTGCTATGTGAGCTCACAAGCCTCAGTAGAAGCTGGTTTAAGGAGAACCAGCCCCATGGGCATTGCCTACCCGGTTACCCAAATGCAAAACTTCTAAACTGAACCATGCCTGCATCATCAGCCTATCAGTCCTGGCAGGGAAATAACCAACCAGTAACACAAAGTCTTTCTGAGGACCTCAATCCTAGGGATGTCTCAGGGCCTACCATAGTCCAGTTTGTCTGAAGACATGTAGAGACTAAAGAACATACACACTGTGTTAACTTCCATTTTCTCATTTCTCAAACCCACCAGATGCTTATGCAAGTAAAGCATAAATTTCAAAAGAAAAAAAAACATAATAACAATGAAACATAAAGAAAGACATGAGAAAGTAAAACCTATACTTTACAATAAAAATAGAAGCTTTAAAATTAGAACAAAATATATAACTATAAAGGAAAATGAATAGATACATTGACAAATAAAAATAAATAAAATAAATAAATCATATTCATCGAAAGAATGAATTAACATATATAAATATGAAGTTAGTAGAAAAATGAGGAGAATCCAATAAAATTTCTGTGAAAAATTCGTATTAAAAATTCCTCAATATGGCCTATGAATCTAGCAGAAATGAATTTAAAATGCTAGAATTGGCTCTAGAAATGAGAATACTCAAGCAGGATATTGGCATGAAATACTTGGCTTGATCGCTTCAACTGTGCAGAAACACAAGACAAGCTCCATTCTGAGAAATCACTGGTTAGCAGAGCTGTGAAGGGAATGTGACTCAAATAGAGAAATACTTCAGAAGACAAATTGAAACTCTAAGGTGCTTTATCAAAAACTGGCATAGATCGTCTATTTGGAAGTTTTTGGCCACTATCTATTCATATTAAATATATTAATCATTTTTTGAATATAAATTTGTATTTTCCAGAACATACTCATCATAAATGCATATTTAACCAACACATGCACATGCCAATTTTCCTGAATTAACACATATTTGTTTTGGATATCAAAGAAGAGACTGAAATGTTTACCAGGAGAAACTAACAGTGTTCATGTTTGCAACATAATTGTGTTAAAATTAATTGCTTCCCCTCAATGGAGGAACACAGACCAAATTCAGTCTCAACTAATCTGGATTCCAGAGATCTCTCAGACACTGAGCCACCAACCAGACATCATACACTAGCTGATATGAGGCCTCTGACACATATATAGCAGAAGACTGCCAGGTCTGGGTTCAGTGAGAGAAAACACACATAAACCTTGAGAGACTTGAAGCCCCAGGGAGTGGGGAGGTCTGATGCATTAGGGGTTGGGGGTGGGAGAACATTCTCTTGGAGATGGAGAGGAGGAATGGGATGAGGAAATTTTGGAGGGTGGACCAGGAAGTAGATAACGACTGGACTGTAAAAAAAGGATAATTTAGGTGAAAAAAAAAGGGAGAATTGAATAAAAAGTCAATGTCGTGTATTATGTGATAAAATTCAATTAAGATTATATCGAGATATGGGGTCATATGTTATTAATATAAATGAATACTATGTACCAATAAAGTGAAAGATAAAGGCAGGGGAAATTAACATAGTTTTGAAAACACTCAGATTCTTTGAAGTTTTACATGAAGTTATACATGATTATTGCTTATTACATGATATTTTCATATTTGTATATAGTATGATACTTTTTTCAGTCTAAATTATCTCCACAAAGATTCCTTATTTCTTTACATTGAAATATTCAATGTCCTTTTTTTCTGGCCTTTAAAGAAAGCAAACAGATCATTTTCATTATCAGTTGTCATCCAGCCATACAATAGAGGTCCAGAAATTATTGCTCCTATCCATCTGTAACTTAACATCCATTAATTAACCTTTTGCTAGCCTTGCCACCTCTTCTGCTCTCCTAGCCTCTGGTTAACCCCACCCTGCTCTCAACTTGTAAGGAATTAACATTTGAGACTCTCCTTGTGAGATGAGTTAGTATATAACCTCTCTGCTTGGCTTACTTCATTTTTGTAATTCATTATAGTTCCATTTTTTTATTTGTACAAATGTCAAGATTCTTTTATTTCTATGGTTGAATAGCATTCCATGGTAGATATATGCAAAACTTCTTTATTCGTACAATGGTTATTAGACGCTCATAATTTCCAGTTTTAAGTTTTGTAAATAGTACAACAAACCATGAAAAAATGTAGATATCTTTTTCTCTTATAACTTTATTTCCTATGTGTACCCAGTACTTCTAGAATTGTTATATGGTAATTTATTGTTATTTCAGGAACTCCCATTATTTTAACACATTGATATAGTAAATGGCATTTTTACGAGCAGTGTGGAGATGTCTTTCTCTCAATACTTTCTGTCATTTAACTTTTGACAAAAACTATGCTAGGTGGAGTGAAATGACTACTATTGTCATTGTGATGTTCTTTTTCCCTAGTTATAAGGATAGCAATTATTTTCTCTTGTTGATTACTTTTTTCTTCCTTTGAGAAATACTAAGTATATATATTGGTCATGAGTATCAATATATCTTTATATTTCACTATATATATATATTACATGGTATATAGTTTAAAACGATTTCTCAAATTCTAGATGTTGGTTCTTCACTCACTTATAATATTCATTCTCTCTCTCTCTCTCTCTCTCTCTCTCTCTCTCTCTCTCTCTCTCTCTCTCTCTCTCTGTGTGTGTGTGTAAACATTTTGGTTTGACGCAACTCTGTTTGTCAGGTCTTACTCTGATTTCTCAGGTAGAAGTCATAGCTTCCTATTTTCTTGAGTTTTCTCTTGGATCTCACCCACAAAGCAACTAACAAAACAAACAAAAAATTAATATAAGCTCTGGATATGGACTCTATCCCTCTCTATTTTTGGGGATTTTGTTTGCTGGACTATTTGAAACAGGGTCTCCATGTGTATTTAGGCTAGCCTCAAACTCATAGTACTCCTGAATATTTCTAATGATGGACAGACATGCTGTGTTTACCACCATGCTTCATTTTTTTCACTGTTTTATCCCCATCTTCACAATTGGCTATGTTTGAAACATGAATATAATTGCTCTTTATAATATTTCACCTTGTAGCCTTCATAATGAAAACCTGAATGGGCTCATTAATAATATTTACTATACCACATAACACTTTTTTAATCATATTTAATTAATTAATTAATTTTATTAGGTATTTTCTTTATTTACATTTCCAATGCTATCCAAAAAGTCTACCCATACCCTCCCCCCCACTCCCCTTCCCCCCACTACCACATCTTGGCCCTGGCATTCCCCTGTACTGAGGCATCTAAAGTTTGCAAGACCGATGGGTCTCTCCTTCCAATGATGGCCGACTAGGCCATCTTCTTATACATATGCAACTAGAAACATGAGCTCAGGGGGAGGGGTGCCGAGGGGGTACTGGTTAGTTCATATTGTTGTTCCACCTATAGGGTTGCAGATCCCTTTAGCTCCTTGGGTACTTTCTCTAGCTCCTCCATTGGGGGCCCTGTGATCCATTCAATAGCTGACTGTGAGCATCCACTTCTGTGTTTGCTAGGCCCCGGCATAGCCTCACAAGAGACAGCTCTATCTGGATCCTTTCAGCAAAATCTTTCTAGTGTGTGCAATGGTGTCAGCGTTTGGAGGCTGATCATGGGATGGATCTCTGGATATGGCAATCACTAGATGGTCCATCCTTTCGTCACACTTCCAAATTTTGTCTCTGTAACTCCTTCCATGGGTGTTTTGTTCCCAATTCTAAGAAGTGGCAAGGTGTCCACAATTTGGTCTTCATGCTTCTTGAGTTTCGTGTGTTTTGCAGATTGTATCTTGTATCTTGGACATTCTAGGTTTCTGGGTTAATATCCAATTATCAGTGAGTACATATCATTTGAGTTCTTTTGTGATTGGGTTACCTCACTCAGGAAGATGCCCTTCAGGTCCATCCATTTGCCTAGGAATTTCATAAGTTCATTCTTTTTAATAGCTGAATAGTACTCCATTGTGTAAATGCACCACATTTTCTGTATCCATTCCTCTGTTGAGGGAAATCTGGGTTCTTTCCAGCTTCTGGCTATTATAAATAAGGCTGCTATGAACATAGTGGAGCATGTGTCCTTATTACCATTTGGAACATCTTCTGGATATATGCCTAGGAGAGGTATTGCTGGATCCTCCGGTAGTACTATGTCCAATTTTCTGAGGAACCGCCAGACTGATTTCCAGAGTGGTTGTACAAGCTTGCAATCCCACCAACAATGGAGGAGTGTTCCTCTTTATCCACATCCTCGCCAGCATCTGCTGTCACCTGAATTTTTGATCTTAGCCATTCTGACTGGAGTGAGGTGGAATTTCAGGGTTGCTTTGATTTGCATTTCCCTGATGCTGAACATTTTTCAGGTGCTTCTCAGCCATTCGGGATTCCTCAGGTGACAGTGAAACTTATAGAGGAGAAAGTGGGGAAAAGCCTCGAAGATATGGGCACAGGGGAAACATTCCTGAATAGAACAGCCATGGCTTGTGCTGTAAGATCGAGAATAGACAAATTGGACCTCATAAAATTGCAAAGCTTCTGTAAGGCAAAAGACACCATCAATAAGACAAAAAGGCCACCAACAGATTGGGAAAGGATCTTTACATATCCTAAATCAGATAGGGGACTAATATCCAAAATCTATAATGAACTCAAGAAGGTGGACTCCAGAAAATCAAATAACCCCATTAAAAATGGGGCTCAGAGCTAAAGAGAGAACTCTTAAAACATGTGTGCAGATGCTGTTTCAAGCAAGTTACACATTCTTCAGTTTTTCTTTTGCTTATTATTATTTCTTTTGGGTCTATAATTTGCTTTAGCATTTGACAAAATTCAGAAATGGTGGTGATAAAATTCTGTCAGGATTTGTTTTCTAATAATATATATTACTACCTTTCATGTCTAAAGTATTGTTCTACTTTGTACAATTTTATTGGTTGACTGTTTGATGTTTTTCACCTACAATGATTGAAATCACTTCCTATTCTTACCTGTACTGCTTCTGCTAAGAAGCATACAGACTCAGCTAACTTCTTTTTTTTTTCTTGCCAGAATATTCTGCTACGTTCTGAATCTTACTTGTTTTGGCCCTTACTCTTACTCTGTCCCCTTTGCTCACAATTTTTAGTAGATCCTATCAGATATGCACAGAATGAGCACAAAATTTAAGAGGTTAAAAGCATAAATCTTACCTCCAGGCTTCTTTCACCAACTGATAATAGTGAATACTGAGGATCCGTTTCCTGTATCTCAGAACAAATATTGAATAGACACATGTAGTGAAGGCAAAACAACAGATGTTTTTATAAGAAATATTTCTCAGCAAGGGGACTCTGACCATTGTAGAGAAAAGGTTTTGAAGTTCAAATGTAGCCATACACAAAGGTTTGGGATTCTATAGATAATTTTTATAGTGCTTGTTGTTTTAATGCATGCTGCTATCAGTCAGCCCTTCTCTGGAGTTTTTCAGCCTTCCTCTTGGCCAATAGTTTTCTTTCATATGATAATTTCACAACTTTTACCTGTGGATTTGTAGGCATCACTAAGACTGTCTTTGCTTACTCCTAGAGTATACTGTTTAACTATTATCCCTGGTATCCATCCTGTTAGGATTTTTATAATTGACTTCTTTCTGATAATGTAAGGGGATCTTTTCATTTCAGCAAGTCTATCATCATATCCTGCTAAGTCAGTTGGCTTTGTAAGACAAGTTCACATATCATAGGTATGAGTAGACAGGCAAATTTATTTAGCATATGGCAGAAAACTTTGATTAAAGTTGGCTAAATGGGGAGATCCTAGGGTACCAGTTCAGTCCTTAAAGTACTTTCTTCACAAGCAAGATCAACCACAAAACACATGGACAAAAAGCAAGAGGGCGGTGAAGCATCCTGGGAAGATGAAGACAAGATAATTTTGGAGTGTTACTAGCTATCCAACCTAGACACATTTTGAGCTCCAGGTCAATAAGAGATCCTGTTTCAAAACAAACAAACAAACAAACAAACAAACAAGCAAGCAAGCAAAAAAATCCATAAAATAAAAAACAAGAAGTACAGCCTTTCTGAGGAACATCACCCAAGGCTGATCTCTGACCAACACACCCAATTGTACACAGGTGCATGTTTACCTAGACACACTTACACATAAACACAGCACCCCTCCCATACACACACCTGCTTTATTAGGAAAAGAATTACTTTTGATTATTTTATATACCTAATTGCTCACAAGTGAAGATAGGGAACAATGACTAAGCCAGCCTTCAATAAACATAATATTTCATGAATTGCTGTAAAAACATATTTAAAAAATTCAGAGAACAGCACTTTCACAAATCATGACTTTTATAGGGTATAACTGAAAAATGACTGATGTTATGCTTATTTTATGTTATAATACACAAAATTTCAAGTACCTTTTGAGACAAATGATGACATAGTTGGTCAGTAAAGGTTTATTGCTAATATATTGAAGATTATGGAAAAAGGAGCTCATACACAGGCATATCTGAAATTGCCTAGGAAGGGCTTGGGTTCTGCTTGAAATTTCCACAATGGTGGACTCACAGTCAAGGAAAATGAGCATCATATGAGAAGACTGAGCACCTATAGTTGTGTGCACAAACATGAGGTAGAAGAAGGGCTATCAAGTGCTAAGCAGTTACACAGTACCTCCAGTAGATTTCAAGTCAGCATCATTCCAGGAATACCTATGACTTCTATTTGATAAAACTCTCTTTTGCTAAAGGTGCCTAAGGGACATTTCTGAAGAATGTAATAAGATGCGAATTGGAAGAATTCTATTACCAACAGAAATATCAGCCCCGGGCCATGTGGCAATTAAGTGCTTAAGCCTGAAAAAAGAAAAGATGCTTAATTTTATATATTTCTTCTGAAAGTATTTAAAAACTAAAATGGAAATATCAAAGTGAGTGCTATTTGGTAATGTAGACATTAATATTATCACATGTTGTTCTTACTGGTGTCAGTTAAAGCCTTACCCCTCTGTGGGTGACTGTACCAAATGGTTTGACTCAGCCTTTTTTTTTTAACTACTTGACTCATGAAATCATTATTTCAAATTGTCTAACATTTAGAAGAGTAGGAAAAGAAAGAAAGCTAAATTGCAAATATTTAGCATTTAAGTTAAGGCAATTAAAATATCTCCTTTATTTCATGTGGTACAATCATAGCATTTGATACTGTTACATTGATAAATAAATAATTGTAAATACAACACATATTGGTAAAACTTTGGGACTAATTCCTTTTACTGAAAGAAATTTAATGAAATGTAAATGTAAAGTAGTTTGAAATTGCATCTTAGTCCAGTCAGAATTGCTAAGATCCAAAAATGAATGATGAGAAATACTGGTATGTACCCTGAAAGAGGTAATACATACTTAGTGCTAGTGGGAGTGCCACTGCAGCTACTGTGGAAGTCAGTGAGGACATTTCTATAAAGCTGAATACACATTATCCAGTTACACCATTCTTGGATCTATTCCCAAAGCATTATGTATGACTACAGAGATAGATGTTCATTGTGTTCACTGCTGCCCTATTTATAATATCTAGAGATAGAAACATACTAGCTGTTCATCCTCACAGGCATAGATGATGAAAATGGGTATGTGATACATGTAATATCACTTTAAGAAATATGAAATGACAAAATATGCAGGTAAAGTGAAGCTGGAATCACTTATCATTAGTGAGGACCAGAAAGTCAAATAACATGTGTGTTCTCTTATTTGTGAGTATAAGCTTTAAACATTCAGATGTGTTTGCTTCATCTGATTTTTTTTAAATAAGAAAAAAATGAAGTTTTTAACTTTCACAAGAAAAATGCATGACTTGTCCTTACAAGTTAAGAAGATTTTTATTATTTAAAAAGATAAGTTAAATTTGCTTTTATGAAAGATACTGTTCATAAAAAGTTGTTCATATTTCTTTTTAAGATATGACCTTTCATGACACTCTCTCCATTGTCAATAAAATTTCCCAAATGTTTTGTGGTACAAAAATTGACCCTTTTATAGGCTTAGTATTTCATTTGAAGCAACAGAGAATTATATTGATTCTTGAGTTAGATAGGCTCTAAATATGTTTATTTTCATGTACAAAAGGAGAGATGAACTAGAAATAAAGAAATGACTATAACACACATATCCATGCTCATACATATCATATATAATAGTATATTATGTACTATAATACATCTATATGCATTATATATACATAAATACAATACACACACACACACACACATATATATATGGAGAGAGAGAGAGAGGTCAATTAGAGCTGTCAGTATGAGAGCAGTATCTATAGGACTGATTACTATAAATGATCAAATTCATAGTAAAGTAAACAGGACACAATATTAAGAATGCGGTTTTCATTTGTGGCTAAATTAAAATTCAACAAATTTAAAATTTAAATTTCTCCATTATTGCTGCCATATTTCAAAGTTTTAAAAATAATACAGAAACAAATAAATAAGCAAATGAGAAAATAATAACAATGTTTAAAACACTGTGTCATAGAAGCACACACACATATAAGCTGTACTTTAACTATTCTGGATCCTGTTTTGGCCACTGCTGATATAAAATCTGTATAATATCAAAATCATTGTTTCATAGGAAAGGAAAAGCTAAATATAGGCATATGATAAAAATCAATCTTGATGAGTTGGCCGACTCAAGCTACTCTATTCTAATGATATAATCATAAGGAGAGAAAGAGAGACTACCATATGCACACATACACACTCTGATATAATTTTTTCTCTGTTGCCAGTCCTTCCTCAACACTTCTTCCTCTTAACAGATATGGCACAAAATATTTAGTAATACTGTTGGTAATATTGGTTCTGTTCACAATGTATTGCTGGGGTCAAATTCACAAACATTTTCATGTTTACTAGATTAAAAACAAGGCAAAAACAAAATTACACAAAAAAGAAAATTTTATCTGAGCCAAATTTGGAGAAAAAAACCATTTGTGTTTAAATTGATGAATACAGGCTTATCTGAAGAAGTTCTTCCATTTGTATGCACAGAACATTGGATTGTGTACAGAGTCATAGGCATAAAATATAGAAAATACATGATATCCTCTGGGTTCTGTTAAAATGCATGCAGGTAGTTCTGGTGTTACATGCTACAAATATTGCTGAATCCTTCCACTCTGCATAAAATCACACAAATAATTTAATGTTCAGAGAAATGCAAATCAAAACAACCCTGAGATTCCATCTCCCACCAGTCAGAATGGCTAAGATCAAAAATTCAGGTGACAGCAGATGCTGGCGAGGATGTGGAGAAAGAGGAACACTCCTCTATTGTTGGTGGGATTGCAAGCTTGTACAACCACTCTGGAAATCATTCTGGCAGTTCCTCAGAAAATTGGACATAGTACTACCGGAGGATCCCGCAATACCTCTCCTGGGCATATATCCAGAAGATGTCCCAACCGGTAAGAAGGACACATGCTCCACTATGTTCATAGCAGCCTTATTTATAATAGCCAGAAGCTGGAAAGAACCCAGATGCCCCTCAACAGAGGAATGGATACAAAAAAATGTGGTACATTTACACAATGGAGTACTACTCAGCTATTAAAAAGAATGAATTCATGAAATTCCTAGGCAAATGGTTGGACCTGGAGGGCATCATCCTGAGTGAGGTAACCCAATCACAAAAGAACTCAAATGAAATGTACTCACTGATAAGTGGATATTAGCCCAGAAACTTAGTATACCCGAAATATAAGATACAATTTGCAAAACACATGAAACTGAAGAACAACGAAGACCAAAGTGTGGACACTTTGCCCCTTCTTAGAATTGGAAACAATCACCCATGGAAGGAGTTACAGAGACAAAGTTTGGAGCTGAGACAAAAGAATGGTCCATCTAGAGACTGCCATATCCAGGAATCCATCCCATAATTAGCCTCCAAGTGATGACACCATTGCATACACTAGCAAGCCTTTGTTGCAAGGACGGTAATATAGCTGTCCCTTGTGAGACTAGGCCGGGGCCTAGCAAACACAGAAGTGGATGCTCACAGTCAACTATTGGATGGATCACAAGGCCCCCAATGGAGGAGCTAGAGAAAGTATCCAAGGAGCTAAAGAGATCTGCAACCCTATCGGAGGAACAACATTATGAACTAACCAGTACCCCAGAGCTCTTGACTCTAGCTGCATATGTATCAAAAGATGACCTAGTTGGCCGTCACTGGAACGAGAGGCCCATTGGTCAGGCAAACGTTATATGCCCCAGTACAGGGGAATGCCAGGGCCAAAAAATGGGAATGGGTGGGTACGGGAGTGGGGGAGGGGGACTTTTGGGATAGCATTGGAAATGTAATTGAAGAAAATATGTAAAAAAAAAAAAGTTATCAAAGCCAGAAAAAAAAATTAGTAGAAATGTTTTCATACAATTAATTAAACAAGTGATATATATATATATATATAAAGAAAACTTTAAGAAACTCAATCCTTTTTGTCATTTACCCTTAAAAATGCCAGCACATTCCTAAACTTGAGATACATAGGCAAGTAGATTTCTATGAATTCAAATTCAGCTTGGTCATCAGAATGATTTCCAGAACTGGTGGGGCTATGCAAAGAGAAATCTTGTCTCAAAAATAAAAGCCAATCATTAAAAAAATAATAATAAAATTATTTTAAAAAAATTAAAAGCCAACACCCTCTTAGGCACCAAGAAAAGAACTGAAGTATTTATGAACATATCCGTGCTACAGCTCTTGCTGCCCTGATTGTCTGGATATCTTTGCAAAGTAAATGAAAATGGTAAGTGGATATTATCCCAGAAACTTAGTATAGTGAGATATAAGGTACAATTTGCAAAACACATGAAACTGAAGAAGAATGAAGACCAAAGTGTAGATACTTTGCCCCTTCTTAGAATTGGAAACAATCACCCATGGAAGGAGTTACAAAGTCTGGAGTTGAGACAAAAGGATGGACCATCTAGAGACTGCCATATCCAGGGATCCATCCCATAATTAGCCTCCAAACGATGACACCATTGCATACACTAGCAAGTGTTTGTTGCAAGGACCGTGATATAGTTGTCTCTTGTGAGACTAGGCCTGGGCCTAGCAAACACAGAAGTGGATGCTCACAGTCAACTATTGGATGGATCACAGGGCCCCCAATGGAGGAGCTAGAGAAAGTATCCAAGGAGCTAAAGAGATCTGCAACCCTGTAGGTGCAACAACATAATGAACTAAGCAGTACCCCGGAGCTCTTGACTCTAGCTGCATATGTATCAAAAGATGGCCTAGTCGGCCATCACTGGAAAGAGAGGCCCATTGGACAGGCAAACTTTATATGCCCCAGTACAGGGGAATGCCAGGGCCAAAAAATGGGAATGGGTGGGTAGGGGAGTGGGGGGGTGTGTGGGGGACTTTTGGGATAGCATTGGAAATGTAATTGAGGAAAATACGTAATAATAATAAAAAAAGAAGTGAAAATGAAAATGAGACAAAGTAGAGAAGGAAAGATAGGGTGAGTTAACACAAAGGTTATGATAAAGAAGTCACAATTGGGACAGAGGGAGTGACCTGCGGGGAGACGGGGAAAGTGGACTGGGAAACTGAGTTGGGAGGAGAGGAGAACCTGAACTGGTACTGGGTGAGGAAAAAGAACTGAAAACCTGAGGGCCAGCAGGAAGAATAGAAACAGGCAACATCGGGAGATAGGAGTTTGGGGTCCCTCCAGAATGCACCAAAGACCTGGGAGTTGAGAGACTCTCAGGGCTCAAAAGGAGAGACCTTAGATGAAATGTGCAAGAGTAGGGAGTGAGAATTCCATCTCGGGGATTTGCCATCCCACAGTCAAAACTCTGACCCATAATTGTTCCTGTCTGAAAGGACTGCAGGGATGGAAATGGAAAGATACTAAGAAAAAGAAGGTCGAGCCACAGGCACAAAATGTGATCCAACTCAAAGGGAGGTCCCATGCTTGACACTATTACTAAAGCTATGGAGCACTCACTGAAAGGGATCTATCGTGACTGACCTCCGAAAGACCCAACAAGCAGCAGAAACAATCAGATACAGATATTTGAACCCAACCAATGGACAGAAGCTTCTGACCCCTATTGTATTAGGGAAGGCTGAAAGAAAATGAGAAGAGTGACCCTGTAAGAGGACCAGCAGTCTCAAATAATCTGGAACCCCAAGATCTCTCAAAACTTGACCAAAAACAAGACAGCATACACTAGCTGATATGAAGCCCCCCAATACACATATAGTAGAGGACTGCTAGGTCTGTATTCATTCAGAGACGATGCACCTGATGCACCTAACCCTCAAGAGACTGGAAGCCCCAGGGAGTTTAGAGGTCAGGTGGGGAGGGTTTGGGGGATGGGAACATCCACGTTGAGATGAGGGTGAGGTTGGGAGGTGGTATGGGATGGGGAACATTCGGAGGGTGGACAGGGCAGGGGGAGGTGAAACACAATAAATAGATAGATAGATAGATAGATAGATAGATAGATAGATAGATAGATAGATAGATAGATAGGGAAATATTCAGATAAGAAAAGTGGAAACACGAAGAAGCCTGAAAGGAAACACGCCTTATATTATTGGTGAAGAATGCTACTAGTTAATTATGGTTAATTAGCAGAAGAGATGTTGTTGTTGTTGTTCTTTTTAATATATAAATGATCTAGCTTTAGTCATTAGTTGTCATGGTTATCTGCATTACCTTAAATTAGGAGTGTGTTTGTGTATGTGTGTATTTTGTGTGTGTGTGTGGGGGGGGGAGGGTGTTGCAACAGATCTGTATTTTTCAGTATCCATTTACCATCCATAGCAGAAAACTGTACAATACAAGCACAAAATTTATGTTTTTCTGGCTGTTGAAATATGAACAGTGAATATGCCCAACAATCTAACAATTACATATAAAAAATTGCGGTTTCAAAAGTGTCACAGCAGGACTAAGAGCTTATTTTCCCCAATGAGGTGACAGGCAGCAGCAAAGACTCTTTTTTATTTAATTGATGACAAATTGTGAAATGTTTTGATGTATGAAATATTAGTTCATCATATTCCTTAACAGCTTTCCATTATGGGTATTGTGAGGGCTATTCTTGGTTGTCAACTTGACTGCAACTGAAATTAACTAAAGCACAAATGGCTGGGTACACTATGACCAAGGCAACTCTTTAAATGTGGGGAATGCCACGGTCAGGGAGTGGGAGTAGGTGGGTTGGTGAGCAGGGGGAGTGGAGAGGAGATAGTGGGAGGAGGTTTTCAAAGGGGAAACCGGGAAAAAGGATAGCTTTTGAAATTTAAATAAAGAAAATATCTAATAAAAAAGAAAGAAAGCATTCACACTTTGGTCTTCCTTTTTTTTTTTTTTTTTTTTTTTTGAAAAGTGGAGATAATACTGAATGAGCACCCAGCAATACCACCCCAGGTCATATACCCAAAAGATTTTTCTAACATATAACAAGGACACATGCTCCATTATGTTCATAGCAGCCATATTTATAATAGCCAGAAGCTGTTAAGAACCCAGATGTCCTTCAGCAGAGGAATGGATACAGAAAATGTAGTACATTTACACAATGGAGTACTACTCAGCTATTAAAACAATGAATTCATGAAATTCTTAGGCAAATGGATGGAACTAGAAAATATCATCCTGAATGTGGTAACCCAATCACAAATTAACACACATGCTATGCACACAATGATATGTGGATATTAACCTCCAAACTCCGAGTAACCAAGATATAGTCCACAGACCACATGTCCAGTTTTTTTGAGGTAGCTCCAGAGTGATTTCCAGAGTGGTTGTACCAGCTTGCAATCCCATCAACAATCTCCACATTTGCACCAGCATCTGCTTTAACCGAGTTTAGAAGACAGAACAAAATACTCACAGGAGGAAATACAGAAACAAACTGTGGGGCAGAGATGGAAGGAAAGGCTGTCCAGAGACTGCCCCACCTGAGGATCCATCCCATATACAGTCACCAAACATAGACACTATTGTGGTCCTTTTGGATCTTTGGACTGTAGTATCCTTATCCTGTACTTTATGGCTAATCTATACTTTTAAGTAAATACATACTATGCATATCCTTTTTGGGCTGGGTTACCTCACTCAGGAAGATATTTTCTAGTTGCATCCATTTGCTTGCCAAATTCATGATGTCATTGCTTTTAATAGTGGAGTAGTATTCCGTTACATAAATGAACCACATTATCTTTATCCATTTTTCATTTGAGGGATGTCTAGGTTCTTTCCAGTTTATGGTTATTATTAATAAAGCTGCGATGAATAGGATACCTAAATTTCTCAGAAACTAGAAAATATTATCCTGAGTGAGGTAACCCAGACCCCAATGGACATGCATGATATATACGCACTGATAAGTGGAGATAAGCCATAAAATATAGGATACCCAGGCTACACTTTACAGACTCAAAGAAGCTAAACAAGAAGGAAGGCACAAGTGAGGATGCTCAAATCTCACTTAGAAAGGAGGAATAAAATAATCATGGGAGTCAGACGGAGTGAGGGACCTGGGTGAGAGAGGAAGGGGAAGGTAAAAATGGGGAACAGGAATAGGTGCAAGGGAGACAGGAAAGAAGACCAGAGGGCCAGGACAATGAATGGAAATATGTAGCCGCATGGGGTGGATGGCTGAGGATACTAGAAAGTTCCAGTGACTTGGGATGTGGGAGGCTCCCAGAACCTTAGTTGAAATGTCCAATAGTGAGGATATAGAAGTTGAAGAGTCCATCTCCAATAGTTAAACAGAGCCCTAGTGGAGGGATGGGAACCCCAACCCATCTCAAAATTTTCCACCCAAAATTGTTTCTATTTAAAAGAAGTGGAGAGACAAAAATGAAGCAGAAATTGAAGGAATGACCAGTGGCCAGGCCAAATTGGGATCCATCCTGTGAGAGGGCACCAAACCTAGACACTATTAGTGGTTCTATGTTTTACTCGCAGACAGGAGCCTAATATGACTGTCCTGTTAGAGGCTCTATCAGCAGCTGACTGAGACAGATGCAGATACTCACAGACAAGCATTGGATTGAAGTAGGGGATGCCGATGGAAAAGTTAGGGGAAGGATATACTAAATCTAATAGAAGAGAGAGTGGTACTAGCCTAGAACTCATTGGTACAGAAGACAAATTCCTCAACAGAACACTCAGAACCAAGATTACCAATTAATAAATGAGACCTCACGGAACTGAAATCTTCTGTAAGAGTAAGGACATTGTCAATAGGACAAAACAACAACCTACAGATTGGGAAAATATCTTCTCCCACAACACTATGTCTGATAGAGATCTAATATCCAAAAGAACTCAAGAAGTTAGACAGCAACAACCCAAATAACCCAGTTTTTAGAAATGGGGTAGAGAATTAAACAGAGCATTCTCAACAGAAGTATCTAATGGCTGAGAAACCCTTAAAAAAATGTTCAATGTCCTAAGACATCAGGGAAACGCAAATCAAAATGACTGAGATTTCACTTTACACCTATCTGGTGTTTTTAAACAGATGGTCTTCTGTGTAGGAATGATCATAGACTTAATGATTTTCTTAGCCATTTTTGGGCTACATGCTTTACCATAACACAGTCCATTAAACAACAAGTATGAATTTGTTCATAGTTTTAGAAGCTGAGAAAATCATTAGCAAGGTATTAGCAGACTTTTTGCATTGTGCAAAGTTGCATTTGCTTTCCAAAACACCTGGGAATGACAACTATCAACAGACTACACTTCCCAGAGCACTCCACATTAGTTGTCATACATCATATGGCCTCTTGATATTTATATTTACTCTTGACACTGCATTGTGCAAAGTTGCATTTGCTTTCCAAAACACCTGGGAATGACAACTATCAACAGACTACACTTCCCAGAGCACTCCACATTAGTTGTCATACATCATATGGCTTCTTGATATTTATATTTACTCTTGACACTTAGTAAAATGCATTTCAGTTCATGCTATGTCTTTATGTGTCTAGTTAGGCTATGTATTTTATTACTGAATTTTATGAATTGTATAATGTTTCCAGTTGCTTATCCAGCAATCAGTTGGAATATGAATTATTTTCCCATACTGGTATAAAATGCATGAATATTTTTATTTCTCTGTTTCTGCTGTAGCTAAACTTTTTATTTTGAACTAGTCTTATTGGTTTACCTGAAAATGTTAAGCTTTTGTAAAGTAGTGTTTTGATGTATCACATGATACTACTCAAAAATGATTTTAAATAAAAGCTGAGCAAAGTAAAATAGAAAATAGATGCTCTTATTGTATCCAATTAATTTCAAAAATAAATGATGTAGTAATAGAATATTATTCTAGAAAGTTATTTATTTTAACATTTCCAGGATATCTTTTATGGCATAATTTAAATGTTGAACTAATTGTATTAATTGGCCTGAGAAATGCACCTTCTATTGGAACATAGAAGACTCTGTTTTAATTTGGATTCGATGAAATTAATATAAATCAATATATTTAAAAGAATAATCCATTATCTATATAATTATCACAATTGAATGTATAATCAAAATGCATTTATATTATCCAAAATAGTAAAAAAAAAGTGAAATAAATAAATAAATAAATAAATAGTGAAGAATAGTCTTTTAGAATTTTATAGAAAAGAAATATCCCTAATAATGCCTTATATTTGACATGCTCTTTCAAAGATATTTCAGATGTAAATAAGAGCTCTTAGATTTACTGTAGCATATCAAAATATGCAAATGTAAAATACTTTTAAAATTCCAGAGACAACTTCTGAAGATGAAAGGGATGGAGACTCACTTGTAGTTGAAATTTAGCTAAGTGAAGTCACTGTGCCTGTTATCTTGAAATGCAGTTAACAAATTTAATAAAAATAGTCAAGTAACTGTATTTAATTTAAATTTGTCTCTAAATATACTGTTATATATTTTCTGTGAGGTTTTTATTGTCTGGCTAAATCTCTTAGTGTGTATGTGGGAGGAAAAAATACTGTGTAGATTGCCCAGGAGGAAAGAGGACTT
This sequence comes from Mus musculus, assembly GCF_000001635.26. Lineage (NCBI taxonomy): Eukaryota > Metazoa > Chordata > Mammalia > Rodentia > Muridae > Mus > Mus musculus. The sequence goes on from NC_000078.6 coordinate 62,358,757, forward strand.
CTACACAGAAGCAATTGATACTGTGTTTCTGAGTCTTCCAAATATATTAATGTAGCATAAAGCTTCTAAATTTGATATCGCCTTAGTAGAGAGGATAATCAGTTGTTCGGTACAGCATATGTTCCTATAGTCTCTCTGCAACAAAGGGCTATAGCAATTATCCCAGGCTTTTAAAACTCATGCTTCTTCTCTACGCACAGAACTCATGCTAAACATTTATCAACCAACCTCCCCATATGTCAGCTTTTCAAACTTTCTGCCAACTTAATATCTGCCTCCTAGGTTATTGTCAAAGTTTTGACGTTTCATTATTGTTTTGTTTCTCTCTTTACAAAGAGAAAAGTCTTAGTCACTTCTGTGACTTTCCTTCAGGTCTATGAAGAACAATAAAAAATACTCAAACCTACTATGGACTTTTGATGCAGCGATTATTAAAGGAATAGACTAGTTAAGTAAGGAAAGCATGACCTGTGAGGGAATGGTTGCTGTTGTTAATTCTGCTTCTACTGTTATTATTTTGTCATTGTTTTACTTTCTCAAGCATAGAAAATGATGATGATAAAGGTGAAAAAGATAAGACAAATCTGTGGAGTCTGATGCTATTTAAGAACTTCCCAAATGATGGTACACCTAGACACTCCACAATTTGATTAAAACATAAGTGAACCACAGTGTACATATAACAACAAAATAATTTCTTTAAGTACATATCTCCATATTTGCCTCTGTAAACACAACTTAGCTACTTATGCTATTGAATTATTTACTGTCTTTAATATTTCCATAGCAACCTTTCATGGACTCCCCTCCCGATGTTATCTCTAGATTTTTAAGTCTATTTTTCTGGGGTTTTTTTTGTTTTTTGTTTCTTGTTTTTGTTTTGCTTTTTGAGACAGGGTTTCTCTGTATAGCCCTGGCTGTCCTGGAACTCAATTTGTAGACCATGCTGGCCTCGAACTCAGAAATCTGCCTGTCTCTGCCTCCTGAGGGCTGGGATTAAAGGCGTGCTCCACCAAGCCCTGCTTTAAATCTATTTTTAATATAACGTGTTGCTTAGTTTTTTTGTTTTTTTTACCTCTAAGGTTTTATTTCCAAAATTAACTAATTTATCCTAGATGGGTTTGTTTAAGTGGGTTTTTCTTGGCTTTTTGTTTTAGTTTGGCAGCCAAGATTCTGTGCCAAAAGACACCATTCCTCACTATATAGGAGATTGTAATTGCATTTTATAGCCATCTTTTTTGGCACTAGCATCCTTGTCTACACCTGCTAGACCAACCCTGGCATTTTCTGCTGCTAATATAGAAATAGATAAAATAACACTCAAAATATACCCGTGTATTAAGCACTTTAGCTAGGAAAAAACATCACGCGGGTCTGACCTTCTTGTTTGACTTTTCTATCATAGTTTACATGATTATAAGAGAAGGAGTGTGCCTTTTTATCCCCTAAATGACTGAACCTATAACCATAAAAGAACAGATAAAGTGATTTCAAAGACATCAGATTTATTAGTAATGCTAAACCTTCCAAGTAGCATTTAATGACATAACATTTGTGCATATTCAATGGGCACAAATTGGCACATTTAGTGCAACTATGATTTGATGATACAGAGTATGAAGACATGTCTAGCGACAGTTTACACATATTGCTCAGTGCCCTAGCCCAGAAAGGTAAGTATAAACTTTAACACAGAAAATAAATGTTTTTAGGTTTTGTATGTTCTACTTACATTTATTAAATATTCAATCACACAAATTGATTAAGGAAGCAGATGACCTTTACAATGTTTCAAATTAAATCTGCAGATATGCTGCATAGTTTCAACATGTCTTTGTCTAGTGAAAAATAGTCCTACAAAACACAATATAGTCTACTACATATGTCAATTGAATTACTATATAGTGATTTCCATATTTATTCTCTTGTCCTTCATCATGACTCACCACCAGATAAATCTTAGGTCACATCATGTTCCACAGTAGTCATTTAAACAATAAATTCATTCAATCTCTTATGCTACAATTTCTTTGAATAAAGTTCTTCTACTGATATACTGACATTTTTTGTTAGGAATTATGTTGTATAATGTAATATTTTTGTTCTCTCAAAAATGTTTACTTTAATGATAATTGAGTCCGTATCCATACCTACAATTATAAAAATTATATATATATCATCATTTATCTGGATTGAAGGTGGATCTTCCCACTCCAAAGGATCTAGATTAAAAGTGGATTTTCTTACTTCATATTATTTAATTAAGAAAAAAAAAACTGTCCCTCAGGTGTGCTTAGACCCTTAGGTTTTAGTTAATTTCAGATGTAGACAAGCTGACAACCAAATATATTCAGCTCATTTTCTAAGGTAGAAGCTTACTGTGTCAACACAAGAGTCACCTTTTTGCTCATTTCTTTTCCAAATTAGTTTGGAAGTTATCATATCCAGTTAAGAGAACTATGACCGTGTTCTTCCACATTAAGTAGACAAACTGATCACAATGATTGTAATGCATTTTTCTGTGTTTGACAGTTCAAGTAGTTTAAAGTACTTATAATTGAACTTGGCCATTAATATACTTGTGAAAACATTAGAGAATAATCTTTATTTTAATTTATACCTCAAGTTTAATGAAAACCTTTATAAGGGTTCTTTTGAATTTTTCTTCATTTATTTTTGTTCAATTTTAGATAGATTTTTGGTATAATTTCTTAAATGAATACTGTATTCTTATTTCCGTTTACCTTTATCTGCCCCTCCAAACTCTTCTTATATCTCCCACAATGCTTCTCAAATTCACGACTCTTACTTCCTTAATTGTAATTGTTATTCATAAAAACACATGCCTGCATATGTGCACACACACATTTAGTGTTGTTTATATTGTTTATATGTTCATAGGTCTAAGGGTGATGGACAACACTATAGGCATTTGTGATTCTTCTCGTAGCAACTATTAATTTCTTGTAGTTCTTCATTTAGGAATGAGATCCTATGAGATCTCTCCCAATTATGTTTGCGTGTCAAATGTCGCCATCACTGTTCAGGACTTGGGCAGTCGAAAATTGTTGATATTTCATTGGTCGTTTATGAAAGATATGTTCTCACAGCAGAAATATTAGTACTGGACTATTAAAATATTTTTATTACTTTTGCATGATGTTTTCTGAGATTCAGTGTAAGACTCATGTTGTAAATATGTCAGTTGAAAGTAGAAAAAGTCAATGGTTTCCTGAATTTTGGACACTTTTAATTCTCTGTAATGATCTCAATTGGCTATAGGGAGAAGCTTTTTAATAAGCTAGGGCAACATTCCTCAGTGGGTAAAAGATACATTCTTTTGACAGAGATACAAATTATTTAACCATCAGAAAGTGGATGGAGAAGGTTCTATTCTAGGCTCCATGAGCTAAAATACATTTTTATTGGCTATTTAATTTATTTACATTTCAAATGTTATCCCCTTTCCAGGTTTCCCCACTGCAAAACCCCCTATCCCATCCCCACTACTCATTGCTTCTATGAGGGAGCTTAATCACCCACCAAGGCATCACCTCCTGCCTCACCACCCTAGCATTCCCCTACACTGGGGCATAGATCCTTCATAAGACCAAGGGCCTCTCCTCTTCTTGATGCCAGGCAATGCCATCCTATGCTACATATGCAGCTGGAGCCAAGGTTCTCTCTGTGTGTATTCTTTGTTGGTGGTTTAGTCCCTGGGAACTCTAGGGGTTTGGTTTAATTGATATTGTTGTTCTCCCTCTGGGGTTAAAACCCCCTTCACCTCCTTCAGTCCTTCGCCTCACTCCTCACTGGTGTTCTCAGGCTCAGTCTGGTTGGCTGTGAGCATCTTCATCTGTATTGGTCAGGCTCTGGAACAGCCTCTCAGGAGACAGGTATATCAGGCTCATGTCAGCGAGCAACTCTTGGCCACTGTAATACTGTCTGGGTTTGATGTCTGCATATGAGATGGATCCCTAGCTAGGGAAGTCTCTAGATGGCCTTTCCTTCAGTCTCTGCTCCACTTTTTGTCCCTGTATTTATGTAATTAATTAATTAATTTATACTTCAGATTTTATTCCTCACCCCCCTATCCACCCTTTACCTATTCCACATCTCATACCTCCTCCCTAATCCCTGTCTCCACTAGGATGTCCCCACCCCTCACCCCCACCTAACCAAACCTCTAAACTCCCTGGAGCCTCCAGTCTGGTGAGCATTAGGTGCATCTTCTTTGACTGAACCCAGACCCTGCAGTCTTCTGCTATATATGTGTTGGGGGCTTCATATCAGCTGGTGTATGCTGCCTGTTGGTGTTTCAGTGTTTGAGAGATCTCGGGGATCCAGGTTAATTGAGACTGCTGGTCCTCCTACAGGTCACCCTCATCCTCAGCTTCTTCCAGCCTTCCCTAATTCAACCACAGGAGTAAGTAGCTTCTGTCCATTGGCTGGGTGCAAATATCTCCATCTGACTCTTTAAGCTATCCGTTGGGTCTTCTGGAGTGTGCTCATAAGTCCCTTTTTGTGAGTGCTCCATAACCTCAATAATAGTGTCAGGCCTTGGGATCTCCCCTTGAGCTGGATCTCACTTTGAGCCTTCTTTTCGTCACTATCCTCTCCATTTCCATCTCTGCAGTTCTCTCAGACAGGAGCAATTATGGGCCATAATTATGACTGCAGAATGGCAACCCCCTCCCTCATTTGATGCCCTGTCTTCCTGCTGGAGGTGGACTCTAAAAATTTCCTCTCTCTAATTTTGGGGATTTTATCTAAGGTCCCTCCCTTTGAGTCCTGGGAGTCTCTCACCTCCCAGGTCTCTGGTGCATTCTGGAGGGTCCCCCTCAAACTCCTACCTCCGGAGATTGCATGTTTGCATTCCACAAGTGAGTACTCAGACATGTTCATTGGTACTTTACTCACAATAGCTAGGAAATGGAAACAACCAAATAGCCTTCTGCCTGTGGATAAAATGAACATGTAATAGATAAAATAGAATTATGTTCTGGTGTAAATGAAAAGGAACTAATAAAAGTTCAGGTATATGCATGGAAATAGGAAATATTGAATGAGGTAATCCAAACCAGAAAGACAAATGCTGCACTTTCTTTTTTATTTGTAGAGTAAATTCCAAATCCAGAATGAATATAGAACCTGGGATAATTGGAACTTAGAAATAAAGAAATGAGGAAGACTAGGACATATGTCCTACCACAAGTGAATGGAGAGGGAGGTTTTTCTTGTGATGAGGAGAAAAGTAACCAGACATCAAGGAAGGACGGAGGATAAATAAGAATATACATGTTTGAGAAGGCATTAGATAAATGCATTTTAATATTTACTTAAAATTAACATATAATGTAAATTAATGTATGTGCATATAAATACATTTCATAGTTTGGGTTCCTTCTAAGGGTCATAGGCTATCAAAATCCTAGTACAGGGCAAGATAAATCTTCCTTCAAATTATTTTTCAGTGAACTCCGAAAGACTTCAAGAACTATATAGACTCTTGGCATTGATATTGGCTGCCTCCCATAACCTGAAGGTAATACCCAATAGCTGAAGACACCACACACTTAGGTCACAGGACTTGTGGTAATTGAGCTGGTATTTACCTGGATGCCTTATTTCTGAAGACAGTTTCTCATAGTATCTGAAGGTGCTATTCAAGCTGCCAAAGGAAAAAACAATCAAAAGCCCTACCTACCTATAATGTCAATGAACTATAACAGTGTCTACCCAGCCAAGACAGCCCCAGTGATGCAATAGGGTCTTTTACATATTGGGCATAAGTAATTGTTCTCTAACTAGACCTAAAGGCCGCTCGACTGAGTGAAAATTCATGCTTGGTAGTATATATCTACTCAATCTCTCTGGCTAGTGAGATCATGGCCTATTCCTGTAAGTATTCAGTTATCATAATGTATTATCAGAAAATAAACCAATGTTAAATTATATATATATTTAAGAAAAAGAATATGCTTTATCTGACAGAATTATTACACCATTTGTTCTTAAATTCAAACATCCATGCCCCCTCCCCCCAATTCTCTTCAAGTTTCAGTCATGAGTAGGCATTGAGTTCAGATGCGATAACATGGTCTCCCGGTAAGAAAATTACACGTACCTAAAAATCCAATTCCTTTAGCACAGAAGCACAAAAGCCTCTGGTCCTACTGATTGAATCTGTACTTTTGAGCATATAGCTTCATGATCTGCAAGAAACTGAGAGCTACTTCACAGAACAGTGAAGCCCCAATGTTTAGGAGCACACATAGCCTCAAGTGTGCACCAAAGCTGCTGGGTCCTTCCTTTGGAAGAAAGGACTGTGTGTCACGCATGCGAGTGGTAGTGTCTGTGACATTTACATTCCATACCTATGGAAACTTTGATTATACATACGTTTCATAAAATGAAAAGATGAATTTGTTGCAGAGTACGTGTTCCATTTTTATAGCATGAGAACAGTACAGTCAACCATTTATTCTGTAGTTGTATTGAAGATTCAGAATCCCCACCATGTACGGAGGAGCAACCAGCATTTGCTCTCCTCCGTGACTCACAGGACTCACAGTCGTCATTATCTCTGTGCTTCTGTTTTGTGAATATTTTATCTATTACCTGTTTCGGTGCCATTGGCCTGAGGTGAAGACTTTAGCCCATGGCAGCAGGCAGGAGCCTGTACTGAAAGCCATGTTTCTGGCTGACACTCACTTACTTGGGGAGGTAAGAGGCCACTGGCTGAACAAATTACAAAGGGAGTGGCAAATGGAGAGAGCTTTTCAGTCAGCTCTGTGGTTGCTGCAACCGGAAGTCGTCTTCATTTTGGGAGACATCTTTGATGAAGGGAAGTGGAGCTCCGTCCAGGCCTGGGCAGACAACGTGCAGAGGTTTCAGAGGATGTTCAGACATGACAGCCATGTGCAGCTGAAGGTGGTAATTGGCAATCATGACGTTGGCTTCCACTATCAGATGAGTAAATAAAGAATAAAGCAATTTGAGAAAGTGTTCGGCTCTGAAAGACTGCTCTCTCTGAAAGGAGTTAATTTTGTCATGGTCACCAGCGTTGCAATGGAAGGGGATGGTTGTGTCATATGCTCTGAAGAGGAAGCTGAACTCAGAGGGATCTCTCATAAACTGAATTGCTCCGAAGAGGTGCCAGGATCCAGCCAGTGTGACCGTGAGCCGCGGCTCCCCTTGTCTGCTCCCAGGTTGCTGCAGCACTACCTGCTCTACCGGGCCAGTGATGCTAACTGTTCGGGTGAAGATGCATCTCCCCCAGAGGAAAGGAACGTCCCCTTTGAGGAGAAATATTATGTTCTTTCTCGGGAGGCCTCACAAAAGCTGTTGTGGTGGCTCGGGCCTCGCCTGGTGCTGAGTGGCCACACACCCAGTGCCTGTGAGGTGCTCCACCCAGGAGGAGCCCCTGAGGTGAGAGTCCCATCTTTCAGTTGGAGAAACCAAAACAACCCAAGTTTCATCATGCCTGACATCCAGAGATTACACTCTGTCCAAGTGCTAACTCCCATTTGAGGACACCGTGCTGACCACATAAGAATTCTTCTGGTATAATGGATTGCTTTCTCACTGTGTATGCTATTATTCAAGACAGTATGGAATAAAATCAGTGTCAATTCATGATACCACTTCTTTCTCTCCCTCTCCCTCTCCCTCTCCCTCTCCCTCTCCCTCTCCCTCTCCCTCTCCCTCTCCCTCTCCCTCTCTCCCTCTCCTCCTCTCCCCCTCTCCCCCTCTCCCCCTCCCCCTCCCCCTCTCCTCTCTCCCTCTCCCCCTCCCCCTCTCTCCCTCTCCCTTTCCCTCTCCCTCTTCCTCTCCCTCCCTTCCTCTCCCTCCCTCCCTCCCTTCTTTCTTCTTTCTTTCTTTCTTTCTTTCTTTCTTTCTTTCTTTCTTTTTCTTCCAAATCAGGTTTTCTCTGTTTAGTCCTGGCTGTCCTGGAACTCACTCTGTAGACCAGGCTGGCCTCAAACTTAGAAATCTGCCTGCCTCAGTCTCCCAAGTGCTGTGATTAAAGACATTGTGCTACCATTGTCTGGCAATGCTACTTCTTTCTTTACTGAGAAAAATACACTATTTGAATCCTATGACTTTCATGTACAAGATAAGAAAGATATATACTTATAGATAGATAGATAGATAGATAGATAGATAGATAGATGATAGATAGATAGATAGATAGATAGATAGATAGATAGATACATTTTAATATCTTAGGTTTTGATGCTATAGGGTCATGCTATATATTATATGACTCCATCCTAGAAAGTAATTTCTTCAAGGAACTATTAAAAATTGCAAACTGATATTAAAATCCTTGTTTCAGGTGTTCACTTTGATGCCCAAATAACCAACTAATCTTCTTGTAGTTGATATATGTAGGTGCAATCCAAATGGAAGTGCAAGTAAGAATTATCTTCTTCTGTACCTGGTGATAAACACCACTGATACTCACATGGAGGAGGTAGAGATATTTTGACCTCTGAGACTGTTAGGTCAGTTTGGTCTACATAGCTAGTTCTAGCACATCTTGAGTTACACATTATGATCTCTTCAAACACAAACACACAAAAAGTTGTTGAAGAATTTCTCTTTTTTTAACTTTTTTTGTTTTGTTTTGTTTTGTTTTGTTTTGCTTTTCAAGACAGGGTGTCTCTGTGTAGCCCTGGCTGTCCTAAAACTCACTTTGTAGACCAGGCTGGCCTTGAACTCAGAAATTTGCCTGACTCTGCCTCCTGAGTGTTGGGATTAAAGGTGTGAGCCCCCACGCCTGGCTCTTTAACAAATTTTTAACAGATATTTTCTTCATTTACTTTTCAAATGCTATCCTGAAAGTCCCCTATACCCTCCCCTCTCCCGGCTCCCCAACACACCCACTCCCTCTTCTTGGTCCTGGCCTTCCCCTGTAATAGGGCATATGAAGTTTGCAAGACCAAGGGGCCTCTCTTCCCAATGATGGCTGACTAGGCCATCTTCTGCTACATATGCAGCTAGAGACATGAGCTAGTTAGTTCATATTGTTTTTACCTCCTATAGGGCTAAAGACCCCTTCAGCTCCTTGGGTACTTTCTCTAGCACCTCCATTGGGGATCCTGTGTTCCATCCAATAGATGACTGTGAGTATCCACTTCTGTATTTGCCAGGCACTGGCATAGACTCACAAGAGACAGCTATATCAGGGACCTGTCAGCAAAATCTTGTTGGCATATGCAATAGTGTCTGTGTTTGGTGTCTGATTTTGGGATGGATCCCCGGGTGGGGCAGTCTCTGGATGGTCGTTCCTTCTGTATCAGCACCAAACTTTGTCTCTGTAACTCCTTCCTTGGGTATTTTGTTCCCTATTCTAAGGCAGAATAAAGTATCCACAATTTGGTCTTCCATTTTCTTGATTTTCTTGTGTTTTGCAAATTGTATCTTGGATATTCTAAGATTCTGGGAATTTCTCCTTGGATTAAAATCACTAACATTTCTAACATTGAATGCTTTTCTAAAATTTTATTTAAGCATAGATAACTTACTCACTATAAGCAACCATAGAGTGATGGTTATTTAATTAATTAAAAAATGTTCCTTATAGACTATGTAGAACTAAGGATTAAATCTGGGACCACAAATAAATGATATGCTGCTATAGAAATATTCACTTTTTTCTAGAAAAAAAATATAGAGATTCACAAAGGACAGCAAAAGTACTTCAATCATTCTTCTGACACTCAGATAAGAAAATGATATTCATTTAAAAAAGGAACTTCAAGTTCTGTATTTCACATACCAGGTATCAGTTTACATCAAATTGAGTGATATCTTTTCAGAAACCCAACACCAAGTGCAAGAATTGTATATTATATATTTGTTATAGAATCAATATAATTCAATGTCCTGGATACATGACAAAATAAAACTTTTAAAAATTCATTTTTAAAATGTTTGTTACAAAATTGGATGATAAATGTATCATCTATATTTGATATCAAATTTCATGTTCTAGGGATATAAACAGATAATTCATGCATTTTCTTCAATTACAATATAAGGTTTGATGCATTACTTTACTAATTTTATTTGACATAAAGAGTCTCTTTAATTATTTACATAGGCTTATTCTGAAATATGGGATGAGTAATGTAATGAGTCACCAGATTACATGAGCAGTGATTAGCTACAATTACTGTGGTAGGCACAAGCAGTGAATAAGAAATATGAATTTAAATAGTCAATCTATTCCTTCATTTTCCCTGAGAGAAAAGTGCTTTATTGCATGAATTTTGGGACAACATATTTAAGAGAAGTTTTGGTAAGGATAAGGAGTCAAAAGTATTTGTGGCATGAAACCTTATAAATTTTAAGATGAATAGATCTGAATCATAATATACACATAATAGTTAAATGCTTTGTTTTACTGTTTATTGCTGGAAGAGTCTACTTTTATTCAGGAAAGCCTCTAAATCCATGTAGATATTGAATTTTGAAGGTTAATTTATAAAGAAGAAAGTAAAAAACTGCAGAAGTACTCAAAAACTTCTAATTATGATCCAGTGAAATATTATATTATAGTGTAGAACTAGAATTATTGTGTATTACTTTTTTGCTTTCAGATGCCCAATACTTAAATTTTAGTAATATATTATTTAAGAATGCTCATGTATTGCTAGTGTTATTTGTGATAATACTTGTTTTCAAAATGTTTTTCTGTTTTTCTTTGCATTTTAATGGTTTTTTTGTAAGACATAAATTTTAAATATTGAAAGTCACCATTCACATGTATCTTCATGATAGTTTACTTTTCCATTAAGGGTATCATTTTATTTGTTTTATTTTTCTCATACAATTTAAATAATTGCTTTAAAATCACACATAGTTTAACATACAATACATATTTATATACTTAAAGCATTATGTTAAGCATTTATAGGGATCTCTACATGATGGAAAAGACCAACTACGTATATTTATTTGGAGTAAGATATACCTAGCTCAAAAGGATGGACCATCTAGAGACTGCCATACCCGGTGATCCATCCCATAATCAGCCTCCAAAAGCTGACACCATTGCATACACTAGCAAGATTTTGCTGATAGGACCCAGATATAGCTGTCTCTGTGAGGCTATGCTGAGGCCTAGCAAACATAAAAGTGGATGCTCATAGTCAGCCATTGGATGGATCACAGGGTCCCCAATGGAGGAGCTAGAGAAAGTACCCAAGGAGCTAAAGGGGTCTGCAACCAAATAGGTGGAACAGCAACATGATCTAACCAGTACCCCCAGAGCTCGTGTCTCTAGCTCCACATGTATCAGAAGATGGCCTAGTCAGCCATCATTGGAAAAAGAGGCCCATTGGTCTTGCAAACTCTATAGGCCCAGTACAGGAGAACGCCAGGGCCAAGAAGTGGGAGTGGGTGGGTAGGGGAGTGCGGGGGGGGGGGGGAGATATACCTAGCTTTGAAACAGGAAGTTATGTTAGTGTGTCTATACTTTGGTCATTTAAGTACCTTCATTGCTATCTTTCTATAACAAAGCTGTTTCTATCAAGTGCTATTAAGATACCTTTCTCCATTGCATTCTGAATGCTTAGGCCACTGTACTTAAATGTTTCCTCCAAACCAAAGTATGGAACTTTGTAAACAATTTAAAAGAAGTAAGAGCTGAAGACACAAGATGCAGTTATGTCATGAGGGTTTCCTGATAAATGTAATCAAGGTGCACATAAAGAATAAGTAATTTGAGTTTTGTCTACTTACTGATATCCAAAGGCTAAGGTTTTCTCCTCTCCAAAAATTATATTATCAAGACATCATCATAAGAAGAGAAAGCAACCTTCACCAGAAAATAAACTGGAAATATGAACTTGCCTTTCAAAGCTCTAACATTGTGAGAGGAAAAATTCCTAATCTTTTGTAAATTGCTCCACCACTTATGTGTATTACAGATGTAGAAATGGTCTGACTATTTTGAAAATAACACATCTATGAATATCCTTTAAAACAAAACATGACTTCTTTTCTTCATCTACTGAAAACAGTACGTGGTAGCTTCCCTTAACTCATAGTAAATGTCGAAACCTTAAGATGATTGAAACATCTATAGGCTGTCCTCTATTCACTGCACTGCAATCCCTTTATGTCTCACCCCTTTCTACTTTCTTCCCCATATTTCCTTATAAGCTCTCCTGTCATTCAAGTTTCCCTCAGGGAAATAATCCATTCTATTAAATATCTGTTAGCTAATCTCTGCTTATTGTAGTTATCTCCAACTCGTTCCCCAGCCTTATATTTCATTAGAATTTATGAACATTTATACAAAAGGATAAACTAATTTGTTAAGATTGTTATTTTCTGACTACTTCAATAGAATGCACACATCAAGAATTTTAATATTTTTTCATTTTTATTGCTACACTTTATATCTCTAATAATTTTTGACACTAGTATAATTAAGTGTTAATGGCTGATTAAAATTGTGAATGTGTTGTACTGATTATTGATTCTTAGCTTTGTGACACCAATGTCTTCTTTATTACTAAGCACTTATAACTTCATAGAAAAGATAGCCTACTACATAAACCAATATTGCTGGTTTATGTAGTATGTAATATGATTAACTTGTAAAGGTTAAGTATAAAGAAATATTATGCTAGTATATGTCTCACTATTAATTATATCAAGAGTTTAATTATAAAACGGTTAATTTTTGTAATCACATATGGGGATATAGATATGTGTTTAGTTAGTTTAAAGGTAGCTTCTTTTTTTTCGCTCACATTTTTTATTAGATATTTTCTTCATTTATATTTCAAATGCTTTCCTGACAGTCCCCCATAGCCCCACCACCCCCCTACCCAACCACTCCCACTTTTTGGCCCTGGCATTCCCCTGTACTGAGGCATATAAAGTTTGCAATACCAATGGGCCTCTCTTTCCAATGATGTCCGACTAGGTCAACTTCTGATACATATGCAGCTAGAGACACGAGCTCTGGGGGATACTGATTAGTTCATATTGTTTTTCCACCTATAAGGTTGCAGACCCCTTTAGCTCCTTGGGTACTTTCTCTAGCTCCTCTATTGGGGGCCCTGTGATCCATCCAATAGCTGAGTGTGAGCATCCACTTCTGTGTTTGCTAGGCCCTGGCATAGCCTCACAAGAGACAGCTATATCTGGGTCCCTTCAGCAAAATCTTGTAGTGTATGCAATGGTGTCAGCGTTTGGAGGCTGATTATGGGATGGATCCCCAGATATGGCAGTCTCTAGATGGTCCATCCTTTTATCTCAGCTCCAAACTTTGTCTCTGTAACTCCTTCCATGGGTTTTTTGTTCCCAATTCTAAGGAGGGGCAAAGTGTCCACACTTTGGTCTTCATTCTTCTTGAGTTTCATGTGTTTTGAAAATTGTATCTTGTACCTTGGGTATTATAAGTTTCTGGGCTAATATCTACTTATCAGTGAGTACATATCATGTGAGTTTTTTTGTGATTGGGTTACCTCACCCAGGATGATGCCCTCCAGGTCCATCCATTTGCCCAGGAATTTCATAAATTCATTCATTTTAATAGCTGAGTAGTACTCCAATGTGTAGATGTACCACATTTTCTGTATCCATTCCACTCTTGAGGGACATCTGGGTTCTTCCCAGCTTCTGGCTATTATAAATAAGGCTGCTATGAACATAGTGGAGCATGTGTCCTTCTTACCAGTTGGAACATCTTCTGGGTATATGCGCAGGAGAGGTATTGCTGGATCCTCCGGTAGTACTATATCCAATTTTCTGAGGAACCGCCAGATTGATTTACAAAGTAGTTGTACAAGCTTGCAATCAGTACCGTCAATGGAGGAGTGTTCCTCTTTCTCCACATCCTCGCCAGCATCTGCTGTCACCTGAATTTTTTATCTTAGCCATTCTGACTGGTGTGAGGTGGAAACTCAGGGTTGTTTTGATTTGCATTTCCCTGATGATTAAGGATGCTGAACATTTTTTCAGGTGCTTCTTAGCCATTTGTCATTCCTCAGGTGAGAATTCTTTGTTTAGCTCCGAGTCCCATTTTTTAAAGGGGTTATTTGTTTTTCTGGAATCAACCTTCATGAGTTCTTTATATATATTGGATATTAGTCCCTTATGTGATTTAGGATAGGTAAAGATCCTTTCCCAATATCTTGATGGCCTTTTTGTCTTATTGACAGTGTCTTTTGCCTTACAGAAGCTTTGCAATTTTATGAGGTCCCATTTCTCAATTTTTGATCTTACAGCACAAGCCATTGCTGTTCTATTCAGGAATTTTTCCCTGTGCCCATATCTTTGAGGCTTTCCCCCACTTTCTCCTCTGCAAGTTTCACTGTCTCTGGTTTTATGTGGAGTTCCATGATTCACTTAGATTTGACAATAGTACAGGGGATAGGAATTAATTAATTTGAATTCTTCTACATCATAACAGTTGTGCCAACACTATTTGTTGAAAATGCTTGTTTTTTATTCCACTGGATGATTTTAGCTCCCTTATCAAAGATCAAGTGACCATAGGTGTGTGGGTTCATTTCTGGGTCATCAATTCTATTCCATTGGTCTACTTGTCTGTTGCTATACCAGTATCATGCATTTTTTATCACAAATGCTCTGTAGTACAGCTTTAGGTCAGGCATGGTGATTCCACCAGAGGTTCTTTTATCCTTGAGAAGAGTTTTTGCTATCCTAGTTTTTTTGTTATGCCAGATGAATTTGCAGATTGCTCTTTCTAATTCATTGAAGAATTGAGTTGGAATTTTGATGGGGATTGCATTGAATCTGTAGATTGCTTTTGGCAAGATAGACATTTTTACTATATTGATCCTGCCGATCCATGAGCATGGGAGATCTTTCCATCTTCTGAGATCTTCTTTAATTTCTTTCTTCAGAGACTTGAAGTTCTTATCATACAGATCTTTCACTTCCTTAGTTAGAGTCACACTAAGGTACTTTATATTATTTGTGAGTATTGTGAAGGGTGTTGTTTCCCTAATTTCTTTCTCAGCTTGTTTGGTCTTTGTGTAGAGAAAGGCCATTGTCTTGTTTGAGTTAATTTTATATCCAGATACTTCACTGCAGCTGTTTATCACGTTTAGGAGTTCTCTGGTTGAATTTTTAGGGTCACTTATATATACTATCATATCATCTGCAAAAAGTGATATTTTGACTTCTTCCTTTCCAATTTGTATCCCCTCGATCTCCTTTTGTAGTAGAATTGCTCTGGCTAGGACTTCAAGTACAATGTTGAATAGGTAGGGAGAAAGTGGGCAGCCTTGTCTAGTCCCTGTTTTTAGTGGGAGTAATTCCAGGTTCTCACCATTTACTTTGATGCTGGCTACTGGTTTGCTATAGATTGCTTTTATCATGTTTAGGTATGGGCATTAAATTCCTGATCTTTCCAAGACTTTTATCATGAATGGGTGTTGGATTTTGTCAAATGCTTTCTCCACATCTAACGAGTTGATCATGTGTTTTTTGCCTTTGAGTTTGTTGATATAATGGATTGCGTTGATGGATTTCCATATATTAAACCATCCCTGCATCCCTGGAATGAAACCTACTTGGTCAGGATGGATGATTGTTTTGATGTGTTCTTGGATTCAGTTAGCGAGAATTTTATTGAGTATTTTTGCATTGATATTCACAAGGGAAGTTGGTCTGAAATTCTCTATCTTTGTTTGGTCTTTCTGTGGTTTAGGTATCAGAGTTATTGTGGCTTCATAGAATGAGTTGGGTAGAGTACCTTCTGCTTCAATTTTGTGGAATAGTTTGTGAGGAACTGGAATTAGATCTTCTTTGAAGGTGTGATAAAACTCTGCACTAAACCCATCTCTGGTCCTGGGCTTTTTTTGGTTGGGAGACTATTAATGACTGCTTCTATTTTTTTTAGCGGATATAGGACTGTTTAGATCATTAACATGAACCTGATTTAACTTTGGTATCTGGTATCTGTCTAGAAAATTTTCCATTTCATCCAGGTTTTCCAATTTTGTTGATTATAGCCTCTTGTAGAAGGATCTGATGGTGTTTTGGATTTCTTCAGGATATGTTGTTATGTCTCACTTTTCATTTCTGATTTTGTTAATTAGAATGCTGTCCCTTTGCCCTTTAGTGTTTCTGGCTAAGGCCTACTCTATCTTGTTGATTTTCTCAAAGAACCAGCTCCTCGTTTGATTGATTCTTTGAATAGTTCTTCTTGTTTCCACTTGGTTGATTTCACCCCTGAGTTTGATTATTTCCTGCCGTCTACTCCTCTTGGGTGAATTTGCTTCCTTTTGTTCTAGAGCTTTTAGGTTTGTTGTCAAGCTGCTAGTGTGTGCTCTCTCTAGTTTCTTTTTGGAGGCACTCAGAGCTATGATTTTTCCTCTTAGAGATGCTTTCATAGTGTCCCATAAGTCTGGGTGTGTTGTGGATTCATTTTCATTAAACTCTAAAAAGTCTTTAATTTCTTCCTTTATTCATTCCTTGACTGAGGTATCATTGAGAAGAGTGTTTTTCAGTTTCCACGTGAAGGTTGGCTTTCTATTATTTATGCTGTTATTGAAGATCAGCCTTTGTCCATGGTGATCTGATATGATGCATGTGTCATCCAAACTGTCTTCAAATTTCCTATGCAATGGATGTTGACTTTGACCCACTGATTCTCTTCTCATACTTCCCAGGCATGGAGATTCTGAACATACAATATCACATCTGAACAAATGTGTATCTGAACCTTCATTAACAACTCTCATTAAGAGAAATGCAAATCTTGTTTTAGTATATGAATAAAGGTTATACTCCTCTTGTTTAGAAATCCAGAAAATTTGGTTAATGATAGTTAAAATTTTATAGCTATTAAAAAGCTCCATGCAGTATATCTCTGAAAGAAGAGGAAAAAAATAATACAGGACCTGGAAGGTCCTGATTTCTGTCTGGAGATGATTTTCAGAAGTGCAAAGTAAGGAGATGATCACATAGCCTAGTAATGTTGACAAAAATCTATAATTAGAAAATTGGTGCTGTAGTAAGAAACGTAAGGACAAAATCCTGGAAATTCTGCCTGTGTGTCAGAAGTCAGTAACAAACTCTCAGAATCTCTGAATGGATATCAGTGTGCATATCTGTGAATTCAGGGACAGAACAAACTCAGAGACATGATGATTCTGAGATTTCAAACTACTAGTAGTTCTTGGAAGACAGACTAGCTTCTGAGTCATGTATGCTCACAGCAGCCAAAACAACAAGATAATTATATAGACCATTTACTTGACAGCAGGAAGATTAAACCAATAATATGGATTAGTTAATCATGTATTACATATAAAATAGCAAGCTGTAAATTTTATTGACTACAAAGAGAAAAATGTAAATATAAAATAATGATTCCTAATGACAAAGTCTGTGAATGTGTTCTAGAATTTAATGAAAACCAAAGAAGGAAATTCAGAGTAGACTATAAAAGTAATATCTAAATACTGGTGTATTAGTCAGGGTTCTCTAGAGTCACGGAACTTATGGATAGTCTTTAGATATTAAAGGAATTTATTGATGACTTATAGTCGGCAGCCCAATTCCCAACAATTGTTCAGTCACTGCTGTGAATGGAAGTCCAAGGATCTAGCAGTTACTCAGTCTCACACAGCAAGCAGGCGAAGGAGCAAGAGCTAGACTCCCTTCTTCCGATGTCCTTATATTGTCTCCAGCAGAAGGTGTAGCCCAGATTAAAGGTGTGTTCCTTAAACTCGGAGATTCAATCTTCTGGAATCCATAGCCACTATGGCACAAGATCTCCATACCAAGACCCAGATAAGGATCTCCAAGCCTCCAGATAAGGGTCACTGGTGAGCCTTTCAATTCTGGATTGTAGTTCATTCCAAATATAGTCAAGTTGACAACCAGGAATAGCCACTACAACTGGCAATAAATGTTTTGCAGGGAGGAATTATTACCTGGGTAGAAAATTGAAAAGTCAATAACAACTTAAAAAGCATCTATAGGAATTATCCAAATTTAAATCAAAAAAGAAAACACTGAAAATATGCAAAAATAACTAAATTAATGACTTTAGATCTAGTGTTGTTTATTCTAGTGCATATATAATTAGAGATTCAAAAGGATACAGACTTAAAAAACATCATGTCTGTATAAGTAATAGGAAATCATTACATAATGTTATAAAAATACTATGCATGAAAAACAATTTTACAATCTGTAAAAGTTTTAAAAAATGTTATATCAAAACAATACAGAGCAGAAACTTGACTCAGAAATTAAAAAAAAAATCTGATTTCAACGCAAATCACCTTATCTGACATTTCTGAGAGAATAAATGGTGCTATGGGAGAGAAGGAAAAAAGTTTTATAATTTCACATCTTTGTGTTCACTGTTTGGTGAGATACTGGCAAAATTTCTTATTTTGATCATGTGGTTTTTTTTTTTTTTTTGTCTTGATTGTTCATTAGTTACAAAAAATTAAAAGAGTAAATTGAACACAATTACACATGTGACACATATACATTTAGGATTGAATATTATTTAAATAGGTTAACATTTAATATGCTATGTACATTTGAATATATTTTGTGGATGTTAAATATTTTTTCAAATAGGTTCACTTTATTTTATATATCTGTTAGATTTAGAGCACATATATAACTAAATGTTTTAAATATTATTGTGTGGTCTTTGATTCATTTGTAGTTTTTGTTTGTTTGTTTGGTTTTTTTGCTAAGCAGTAAGAATGGATCTATTTGAATTCTTCAGTATGTAGCCATTCACTTTGAGGAATTGAAAATTCTGTACCTCTCACACCCACCATGAGAAATTATATATATATATATATATATATATATATATATATATATATATATATATAATCTTTTATCAGGTTTCCATAGGTTTGTGGATTTGTGTCTGAATATTCGGTTCACATCTATTGATCAACACAATCCTATGGATTGTAGCTTGATTATCGCTACCTTAATAGTCAATAGTCATATACATACCATACTTTTCTTTCTAAATTTAGGTTTCTTCACTCAGTATTTTTCCTAGGGTTTTTTTTTTTTTCATTCACCTGAAATTTTCTTTATAAATTCTTCTGTTGAAAGACATCTACTTTGCTTCAAATTTTTAATCTTTATAACTACAGCACCAATGGAAATGATTGACATGTGTCTTTGTAGTAGGAATAAGTGGGTATATGCCTAAGAGTGGCACAGCTGGATTTTATGGTAGATTGATTCCCATCTTCCTGAGGAAGTACCACACTGATTTTCACAGTGGCTGTACAAGTCTTTATTCCCACCAGAAATAACTGTATATTCTTCTTAATCCACATTCTCATTAAATAGTTGGTGAAACAGTATCATAGTTAGGGTTTCTATTCCTGCACAAACATCATGACCAAGAAGCAAGTTGGGGAGGAAAGGGTTTATTCAGCTTACACTTCAATACTGCTGTTCATCACCAAGGAAGTCAGGACTGGAACTCTAGCAGGTCAGGAAGCAGGAGCTGATGCAGTGGCCATGGAGGGATGTTCTTTACTGCCTTGCTTTCCCTGGCTTGCTTATCCTGCTCTCTTATAGAACCCAAGACTACCAGCCCAGGGATGTTCCCACCCACAAGGGGCCTTTCTCCCTTGATCACTAATTGAGAAAATGCCTTACAGTTGAATCTCAATGGAGACATTTCCTCAATTGAAGCTCCTTTTTCTGTGATAACTCCAGTTGTATCAAGTTGACACAAAACTAGCCAGTACAAACAGAGTCCCAGCTGGGCATCTCTTGTCACCAAATAAAAGATGTGGTAACTGGATTGGGTTACATCTAATCGAGTTCTTAGCTGAAGGGGGACCTATGAGAACTCACCAAAAGTTCAAGCTTTTGTGTGACCTTGAAATGCACCAAATGTTGACAAACAGACAAATTAAAATTCATCAATAAAGTTATATAATTTCTATTCGATTAAAAGTTACACTTAAGAACATGAGAAACAAAATATAGGCCAAATTGAAGTATCAAAATGATATATTTGATAAAAACTTCTACCTATGTAAATCAAGCATTTAAAAGGCAAATGATTCAATTTTCAAGCAATTAGAAAAAAAATAGTTGAAACCAATCTTTACAAGGAGTACAAAAGGCCCCATTTCATTACTCTTCTAAATGAAAAAGAGAGCCATCATGGACCATCAGTGAGATCTCTGTGAGATACACTGCACAAAATTGAAAGACATACTGAGATTAGTATAGGCATTTTGAGTGCAGGTAATGTGGATGGTAAATTTTCTTTATATTGCATGTAGAAATACATGATGCTATAAATCTTTGGGAAATAATTTGCAAATTATTATAAAGTTGCATATATATTCTAGAATATATATATTCTATGGTCAACAACTAAATATGAAAGCATAAACTTAGTGGAAATTTATTCATAAATGAGCATCAAAGAAGATGTATGATGAAGAAAATGTAAAACAAAAATTTACCAGTCTTGTCTTTTAAGGTTATATGATGGGTTTGACATGAGCATCGCAATATACCTCATAAATGTTTTCAATCTTGTGTAAAATTTTGAAATTGATTGAATACCTTCATGTATACTTTAAATGTAGATATATCAATTAAAAAAGAAATGGAAACAAAAGAAAGATTTGTTATCTCATGTTCTTTTACAATGAAAATTAATGAATCACACACATATATATGTATATATAGAGAGATAAATCAGTTATTAAAGCAGGCAACTGCCTAGTCAAAAGATGTACACAATCTTATTTAAAGTAGACGATAATATAGGAATGTCAATATTGCTTGCAATTACCAATAGCTTATTATTCACAATGGTTGCTATGCTGTATACAGGGCAGGCTTACAGAAGCTGTTGGTATGTGAAAATAATTTCAAGATAATGTGAACATTCCTAATAGATGAACACATGCTGTATTCAAATTTTGATTTTTAGCTACATAGAAGCATTTTCAACTAATCTTTAAATTTTGTATATTTTTTGGTGTGTATAAATTGATCCTGAAGTATTTGATTAACTTTGGGGAAATTCCTGACATTCTTCCACGTAATCCAAAGAATTTATTGAAAATAATGCATAAAAATCACAGCAGTGATTTATAATTTCAAATTTTTCTTGCAATTTGCCACAGTACTATTTGATTTTGGATTTGATTAAAATCTCCTGATTTTGCTATCTTCCAACAATTTACGTGATCATGTGTTATGTGAACTCAGCATTACAATTTTCTAAAATAAACTAACACTTCAGAGATTTCTCACAATTATCAGAAGACCCAAATCATGTTAAAACAAAACAAATCTAGTACAAGAGATAAAGATTAAAGTAAGAGGGGAAACTAAATGGAGAAGGAGCTAGTGGCTTACTGTTAGATTGTAAATAATCCTAATTGTGCTGCTTTTCTCATTACTTGTATTCTTATTACATAGCATATATTCATTTTATGGTACTCCACGATACAAATGAATAAACTAAGAATTCTCATGAAGTAATGCATCAGTGTCATAATTCTGCAGTATTGTTTCTTTTTCATTTTCCCTACATATTCAGGGTTTTCTTGAGAGAGCGATGGCTCCAATTATCTTTACCTTTCAGAACCTTATTACCAGGAAGTAAATGATAAATGTTTGCTGCCATATGGACTATTTCAAGAACTCTTCACCATCATCTCTTCCTTCTGCTGCCCGTGATGCTTTGGGTATCATTACAGCTCTGTTATGGCACGAATCAAAGGCTGCCTGATGAAGGTGACCATCTGGTAAATGTGTAAAGCAGTCATTTAAAATCAATGCATCATGCCTCTTGGCTGGGTTGAAGTTGAGGCACACTCTCTGAGTCATGTTCTGGTAACACTCTGATTTTCATGGATAAAAAGAATCTTGGTACAAAGAAAGAAACCTCCCTTTACTATATAAGTGTAGACAAATAAGATCGATGAGGTCATTGGATTCTTGTAGGCTAAACCGAGGTTTCATTGCAAACAAGAACGTATTTTTTAAAGTTTTAAAAAAAATCTATATTTAGATATCTGGCATGTTTCAGAAGACATGCAAGGGCTCATATATGAGTAGAAGATTCTGAGAGAGAACACAAATGTGCTTAAGGGAGAGTTTTCTGAGGTATCATCGACAAACCTTTGCTAATGAAGTAGTGAACTCTGTGGAGAAACTGTGGTACTGTTTTACCTAAGGAAGTAAAATAATCCCCCCTGCAGAGTGGAGCACCAACAAGCATGAGGAAGTGGTTCTGTTGTCAGTTAGGGATTACACACTTGTATGTAACATTTGTGTGAACTTCTCTAGGCTTTGTGGGGACTTGAGAGATATAAAGGATAACATTCAAGATATGTTTCCCATTTCAAATTATTGCCACTGATTCTATTACTAATTAACAGTCATAATAATAGAAATGTGTTGCATAAGTGAAGTCCACCAGTAACCATACAATTGTTGAGCTTGCTGAGAATCAAACTTATTTTTATAAGATTTAATCGTATAATCTTTAATAGAGTGCTTTTGTAAAATTTTATTATTTCAACAATTTAAAATGTGTATTGTACCAAGAATACTTCTTCTTTGAGGAAGAAATCATGAATTTCCTAATAATGTCTTAATGAGTAATATGTCATAGAATAACTTAAGTAAAGCATAGTACAAAACATTGCAATCATATGTACTCATATTGTTTATTTTTCTTTAAGAAATAGCATGCCTATATTATTTGGAATATATGAAATATACTATTTAAAGTAATTTCTCTTTATTCTGTAATAAGAATATCTGTATTTAAACAATACACTTAAGTTGATTTTTCTATTATCGATACACTTTCAAGTTGTTATACTATCAAGTTACATTATTAAATAGGACTGTTTAAATACCATGCCTTTTAAAAATTTTATTTCATATGTAATGTTAAATTCAACCTTCTTTTATGCTCTATACAAATAAGTTCCCTGCTTTTTGCTATATGACTAGTACATTTGAGTTTTGAGTGAAGTATACTTTTGAGGGTGACCAAATTTGACAAAAATAGGTATGTCAAACAAAGAAATTCTGCCTACAGCTATTCTACTATGTGATAACTCCATCCCAACATAGCTTTTAATTAATAATATTTCTTCCTGTAGCACAAGGTTCTATTAGATTTTTAAATATATACTCTTAGTTTTGTGGATTAAATGTCCACTTATATAATTGCAGAAAAATTAAAATGGCCACCAATAAAAATCATGTTTCCATATTTGGTATGAAAATATGTGGCATGTTGTTATTAGCCCAGAACAGCATGACATTACCAGACCTGTGTTTATGTGTTGTCTCAATAGGTAAGTTTGCACATATTGGCCATTCCACTAAATCTATACTAACACTTTACAACAATATCACTTAATCAGTGGTCTAGATCAAACAAATGTTCTCATGAAAATTCAAATACATAATTTAATGGCATGACAGCACATATTTATGTGTTCAGACCCAATAACAGCTAATGGAAGAGTTATAGAATTCAAAGTTTACTCTGTTTGTATACTTACTAGGAGATACGAACCATAACACCTTACTCATTGTATTAGACTGGTTAAAAGTGATATTGAAAATTTAAAGGATTTTTTGTCAAAACCCGTGTTCAAAGGTGTATAGATTCATTTCTGGGTCTTAAATTCAATATGATTGGTTAAACTGTCTGTTTCTATACTAGGACCATGTAGTTTTTAATCACTACTTCTCTGTAGTATATAGCTTGATGTCAGAAATGGTGATTTCTCCAGAAGTTTTTCTATTGTTCAGAACTGTTATGGTTATCCTAGATTTTTGTCTTTCCATATGAAGTTGAGAATTGCTCTTTCAAGTTCTGTAAAAATGTGTTGAAATTTTAATAGGAATTTCATTGAATTTGATAAGATGGCCATTTTTACTCTGTTAATCCTTCCATCTTCTGATATCTTCATCAATACCTTTCTTCAGACAAAGCACTTCATTGAAGTACATGTCATGCACATCTTTCACTTGTGTGGTTAGAATTCCACCAATATATTTTCTATTATTTGAAGGGTGTTGTTTTCCTAAATTTCCTTCTCTGTCCATTTATCATTTATATAAAAGAAAGCTATTGATTTCTTTGAGGTATTTTTTTACACAATTGGAAAAAAAAGAAAGCATCTTCAAGTAATAACACTGGCCTATGTGGATGTCTGCATGTAGAACAAAGCACAAAATTCAAATCCAAGTGGATCAAGGACATAAACATAAGACAAGATACACCAAATGTTATAGAAGAGGAAGTGTGATATTGTCTTGAGCTCTTTGGCAAAGGAGCCAATATCCTGAATAGAACACAGATGACTCAGGCTCTAAGATAAACAATTGATAAGTAGGATGCCATGAAACTGACAAGCCTTTGTAAAGCAAAGATCACTGTCAATAGGACAACACTTCAGCTTATAGATCAGGAAAAGATCTTCATTAACCCTAAATCAGACAGGAGACTAATATCCAAAATATATAAAGAACACTAAAAGTTAAGACTCAACAAACCAAATAACTCAATTTAAAAATGAGGTACAGAACTACACAGAGAATTCTCAACAGAAGAATCTTGAATAGCTGAGAAGCACTTAAAGAAATGCTCAACATCCTTAGTCACCAGGGAAATGCAAATCAAAATATCCCTGAGATTCCATCTTACATCATCCAGACTAGGTAAGATCAAAAATTCAAGAGACAGGAGGTAGAGAAAGTGAAGATTCCTTCATTTGTGGTGGGATTGTAAACTCGGACAACTACTCTGGAAATCAATCTGGCAGATTCTCCAAAAATGGAAAACAGTTCTACCTGAAGACCCAGGTTACACTGTTCCTTGTCATATATCCAAAAGATACTTCACCATACCACAAGTACATGTACTCCACTATCTTCACAACAGCTGTATTCATAATAGCCAGAGACTAGAAACAACCCAGATGACCCCCCCAACCAAAAAATGAATACAGAAAATGTGGTTCATTTAATTAATGGAATACTATTCACCTATTTAAAAAAATAAAGATAGCATGAATTTTTCAGGCAAATGTGTGGAACTAGAAAATATAATTCTTAGTGAGGTAACAGACTGAAAAGAACATGAATGTTATGTACTCACTGATAAGTGGATATTAGTCATAACTTACAGAATAGCCTTGCTATACCACAAAGAACCCAAGGAAATTAAACATTAAGGAAGACCCAAGTAAGGATATTTCAATCAGATTTAAAACTCTGAAAAAAAGTAGCCATAGTAGGCAGAGGGAGTAAGAAAAGTGTGGGAGAAGTGAGGGGAAGGGGATGGGGACAGAATCAGGTATGGGGCAAGATAGTAGAGAGATCCCCAGGGATAGGGGAATGAATAGAAATCTACAGCTGCCAGAGATGGGGCATAGATGATGAGGTCACAGATACCTGAGATGTGAGCATGTTCCTAGAAATCAATGTCGGTTACCTTAGCCAAGGTGCCTAACAGTGGGACATAAAATCTGAAGAGGCCACATCCTATTGCCAGGCAGGATCCCAGCAGGGTTTAACATCATCAGTCCATCAACAGAACTTTTGACCCAAATTTTTTCCTTTCTAAAAGAAATACAGAGACAATGATGGGGTTGAGACTGAAAGAATGACAAACCAATAACTGGCCTGGCTTGAAAGTCATCCCATAGGAAAACACCAATCCCTGACATTATTAGCAATGCTCTATTATGCTTCCAAATGCGAGTCTAGCATATGTGGCCTCCAAGAGGCTCTACCCAGCAGCAGAGAGAAAGAGATGCACATTGTCAGATATTGTACAGAAGCCAGGGACTCTTATGAAAGAGTTGAGGCAAGGATTGAAGGCCCAGAAGGTGATGGGAATGTCATGGAAAGACCAACAGAATCAACTAACTTAGCTTTCTAGGTACTCTGAGAGAGTGAGTCTCCAACCAAAGAACACACAGGCTTGAACAAGTTCCCTGCTGACACAAAGCTAAATGTCCATGTAGGCCCCCAACCAACAACTAGAGCAGAAGCTCTCCCTAAAGCTATAGCGTGTCTATATGTGGTCTTGGTTCCCCAACAGGGCTTTTTTCTCTGGGCAAGAGGATGTAATTACCCTGGCAGATACTTGATGTGAAAGATTAGGGGAATACAAAGGGATAGCTTCTTAGAGGAGAAGTAGATGGGGGATGGAGGAGGAGTTTCTATGAAGGGGGAACCAGGATGGAAAAGTGTTTTATCGGTAGTATATGGGTATAAGATTGCATAAGAATTCCAAGGCTCTTGCTTCCATTTTGTTAATATTCTCTCACATATTTAGGTAACATTTAGGCAATGGATATGGTAGGAAGCTTTGGTATTCTAGGTAAGGAAGCAATGGTCTATAGCTCTAGAGTATGCAGAAATATACAGTATGGTCTGTGCATAAACGTTTCTTTAAATTGGTATATCATAACTATACATAAATTATTTTCAAAATATTTATTATATATTGTGTTTATGTGTGCTTTCATTCATATTTTTCTGTAAAGTATATTTATGCCAGTTTTTGAGGTCAGAAAAGGGTATTGGATCCCCCAGAAGTAGAATTACGGTTGTTTGTAAAATGCCACGTAAATGCTGAGACTGGAGCAGCCAGTGCTCATACCTGTTCTAGAAATCACTTACAATGTATGTCTCTAGGATGGACAAATAATCTTATTAATATATTTTATTAAATGTATTATCTATGTTTTAAAATAGAGAATCCATGTGGAACTTTTGATAGGACCAAGTAGGCTAGATGAAGGGAAGGTAGTTCACCAAAATGGAGAGGGTATTAAATATACATCACCTCGAACCATATGATTCTGTAACCAAAGTGTGGTACTTCAGTCCTTTGTAGAAGGGAGAAAAAAATACTCACAGGAGGTGGGGGGTGGGAGGGATTTAGGAGGAAGAGAGGAGAGGGAGGGGGAAAAGGGTGCAGAATCAGGTATGGGAATAGAAGGGAATGATAGAGGGTCAGAAAATTGAACAAAGTTACGTAGCAATTGGGGATGTGGAGCTGGAGGTAACCACAGGAAAGTCCCAGATGCCAGGAAAGCGAGAGGCTCCTTGAACTTAAAGGGGATGACATCAATTGAAATACCCAAGGTGTCTGTTCACTGCAATAAAACCATTTAAGGCAAATGGATGGACCTAGAAAATTCATCCTGAATGATGTAACACAGTCACAAAAGAACACACATGGTAAGTACTCATTGGTAAGTGGATAATAGCCCAAAAGCTCAGAATACCCAAGATAAAATTCATGAACCACCTGAAGCTCAAGAAGAAGGAATACCAAAGTATGGGTTCTTCAGTCCTTCTTATAAGAGGAAACAAAATACTCATGGGAGGAAATATGGAGACAAATTTTGGAGCAGAGACTGAAGGAAAGGCCATACATAACCTTTCTCTTTTTCTCTATTTCTTACATTCTTTCTGATTCCTCCTTTGCAATGATTTTGAGACTTGAGGAACAGGATAAAATGTCTTCATTATGGCTGGACACTCAACTATTATTTATTCTTAGAATCTTGTAAAATCATGAATTACTGCATAGACCATAATTCTCTGAAAAGAGGTTTCTCTGATTAAGACAGAAAGTGGTATTATTATTTTTTTTGTAGTTATAAGGACAAATATTTAGAAGAAATTTTGGTGTCATTTCAATTTAGGTAAACAAATGTAATTCACCACCACCCACAATAATTGATGATATCAACTGTCAGGGCCTTTTCACCAGATTGTCAATATTAGGTATAAAATTCTCCTAATTAGCAGGCCTTCAAATCAATAAGAATTTTTTTGTTGTTTTGCTTTGATTATCCTTATAATATTCATGTAACTTTTGCCCAAGTATGTACATCATGTCTAACAGGCAAGAAGCTTTTTATTTTATTTTATTTTATTTTGTTTTGTTTCATTTTATATTTTGTGCTCAAAGCTGGCTAAAACCATTAATGCCTTTTCTCCTTCATCATCCTCTATAACACTTTCCAGAATTATAAAAGCGAGACAGCAGGAGGAAACCAGGTTACTTCTACTTCGATATCTCTGTATTGTAAAATTGAGATCTGTAGTGACTTCAATAATAGTCTTATCTTCAAGTCATGCTGTACACCTACATAAAACACAAGAGCTTATACTGTACCTACTGGTTTACCAGCTCACAGTTTCATTTCATGGTTATCTCATTCCTGACATTGGGGATTTTGGTAAATGACCTAAAATCCTAGGAGCGATTTTTTTTTTCAGGAGCCTTGTATGTATTCTTCAGTTGAAAATTCAATGTTTATTTGTTGTGCCCACCTCGTCCCGCAAGGAAAACGCAACATGCGGATTCTTCTCAACAGCTTTATTGCAGGAATGCCTCAATGCTATGGGAACCCCGGGCACCCAGGGAAGACTCCTTATGTACACCCCAGCACAGGGAAAAGCTTTGTGTCCTCCTGGGATTGGTTAGTCTGCCGGCACCTTAATTTGTATGCACCCGCTCAGGAGGGGTTGGCACCAGCGCCTGCGCAGTGGTGTTGTATACAGCGACGGTGTACCGAAGACTGGTGCCATCTTTTAGGCGTCGGCTGCCTACACTCTGCCCCATTTTTAATAGGGTTATTTGAGGGTTATTTGGTTCTCTGGAGTCTAACTTCTTGAGTTCTTTGCATATACTGGATATTAGGCCTCTATCACAGGTAGTATTGGTAAAGATCTTTTCTCAATCTTTTGGTTGCCATTTTGTCCCATTGACCTCAGGATCCATCCCATAGACAGACACCAAACCCAGAGACTATTGTGGATACCAAAAAGTGCTTTCTAACAGGAGCCTTATAGAGCTGTCTCCTGAGAGGCTCTGCCTGAGCCTAACAAATACAGAGGCAGAGCCTCTCACAGCCAACTGTTGGACTGAGCACTGGGTCCCCAATGGAGGAGTTAGAGAATGGAGTGAAGGAGCTGAAGGGGTTTGCTATCCATAGGAAGAACAACAATATCAACCAACCAGTACCCACAGACTTCCAAGGAAGTAAACCACCAACCAAAGAGAACACATGGAGGCACCCATGGCTCCAGCTTCATCTGTAGCAGAGGAAGGCCTTGTTAGACATCAGTGCAGGAGAAGCCCTTGGTCCTGTGAAGGCACAATATCCCAGTGTAGGGGAATGCCAGGGCAGAGAGGTGGAGGTGGATAGTTGAGTAGATGAGCACCATCATAAAAGCGGGGGGAGGGGGGTTAGGCAATTTCCAAAGGGGAAACTGGAAAAGGATATAACATTTAAAATGTAAATAAATAAACTATCCAATAAAAAAGTTGAAAAAAAAGGGAAGGGTATGAAATGCTCCCTTCTTGATAAAACATAGTCAGTGCAGTTACAAACTCAAAAAGCCTGAATCAAGTCTATATAAGTATAACGCTATAAACAGTCAGGTATGAAAGATGGGTTCAGATGGGCCTACTCCTCACTACTGAACTATTTTCTATTGATAAATTCAGGGAGAGGGGGAGTTACTTGCATAAGTTATATACTCTCTGATGAACATAATAGGCTCTAGTTTATCTTGCAAAACCAAAACAAAAGTTATGAAGATGGCAAAGAGATTTCTAGAGAAGAGAGAAGTTTCAGAGCTCTCAGAAAGAAATAAAATACCATTAAGGGAGAAAACTGCCCACATGTATGATATACATCTAGAAAACTATCAAAGAACAAACATGAGTATTTCTTTTAATGTGGATATGGATGAATGGAGGGTGAAGGTGAAGATGTTCACTGGTTAAAACTTGTTTTCACTTAACTCAGTGAAGAGGCACAACATTTTATAATCCATTCTCATCTTATCCTTTCATTAGTTTTTACTTTGGGTTTCCTTAGTGTAAAACAGATGGTATTTTTAACACTTAGACTGAAAATAGATTTCTTCCTTCATTTCTGTTTCACAAGATTTCTAAAGTTTTCTCCCTCTCTCCTAGTTTAAAAATCATATATTTATTGCTTTGAACAAACCTTTGGTTTTAAGATTATTTGAAAATATAATGTAGTTTAATAAGCTTTTTTAAGCAATTTATTATTTCTACAAATAAATATTCAGTGATGACTAAGGCAGGCTTTTCAAAGCCAGACAGAATATAATACACTGCTTCTACACAAGGACTATTACTAATTAAACAATATAACAGTGCACTATAAGAAAAAATACAATAACAATAGAAAATGCAAAGCAGAAAGTAAAATGAGCAATGTTGTGTTCATCTGTGGGAAATTGTGAACATATGAAGGGTAATAAAGAATAGACATTGTTTGGATAACAGGAATTATTGTAGTCATTAGACCCATGAAGTGTTCATCCTTAGAGAACCCACCAGAGAAGAATATTCTTGACAAAAAGAACCAATTTGAAAATCCTGTCAGACAGGTCTACTAGTAAGAATAGTGTTTCAGGAAAGGAAATATACAATTAATTGAATATACCCATTCACCAACTGTTTTATCTTGTTTCTAGATATGTATCATGAAAACTAATTTTGATGGAGGGCACAGAGGTCAATTTATGAGAACTTTAGGGAACAAAAATTTATCCGAAGGTTAAATGTCACCTAGTGTTAGAACCACAGTCAGTTCCAATTTCTCTGTTCACAACAAAAACTTCTCTTATATGTGAAATTATGAAAACCATTTAGAAATAGTAACTCATTTTAATGAATATTTAGATAATTTGTGAAAACTGCTTTCACTAAATTATCATCTGGCATGTGATTTCAGTTTCTTCCTTCCTTCCTTCCTTCCTTCCTTCCTTCCTTCCTTCCTTCCTTCCTTCCTCCCTCCCTCCCTCCCTCCCTCCCTCCCTCCCTCCCTCCCTCCCTCCCTCCCTCTCTCTCTCTTTCTTTCTTTCTTTCTTTCTTTCTTTCTTTCTTTCTTTCGTTCTTTTTGATATAGATCTGGGTAAAGATACAATTTATCATGGGTACAGTTCCCATAAAACCTATAGACTTTTCCATGAACTGGAGTCATCATATAGAAGTGAAATTTCTCACTGCTTTAAAGCTATTTAACATATATGCACAGGGAAGGAAAACAGTGTTCTACCTTTTCATATACAATGACATTTTGGCTAAAATATTGCCTGCTTGATATGGAGTAACTAGCATTTGTTTTTAACATTTTGATAAAGTAATGCAGAGTCATACCAACAATCTTCATCTTTGCATAGGGTAACATACTATACCTGTTTCAGATTTACTGGATAGTGTAACATTAACGCATTTTTTTCCATTTTATTTATTTATTTATTTATTTATTTATTTATTTTACTTTTACGTTTTACATTCCAGTCTTTGTCCCTCTCATGGTCTGCCTCCCAGAGTTTCTCATCCCATTCCTCCTCCCAATGATTCCATGAGAAACTCCTACCCCACCAGGTCTTCCCACTCACTGGGGCCTCAAGTCTCTCCAAGGTTAGGTGCTTCTTCTCCCACTGAGGCCAGACCAGGCAGACTTCTTCTTTATATGTATCAGGGACCTTGGACCAGCATCTGAATGTGTATGCTGCCCTATGGTAGCTCAGTGTCTGAGGAATATCAAGGCTCCGAATTACTTGAGACTGCTGGTCTTTCTATGGGGTCACCCTCCTCCTCAGCTTCTTCTGTCTTTTCCCTATTCAACCACAGGGGTCCGTGACTTTAATCCAATGGTTGGGTGTAAGTATCTGCATCTATCTCAGTTAGCTTCTGGTTGGACCTCTCAGAGGACAGCCATGTTAGACTCCTGTCTATAAGCACCATAGCATCAGTAATAGTAATAGATAGGCCTTGGAGCCTCTCCTTGAGATGGATCACAAGTTGTGCCAGTCACTGAACCTCCTTTCCCTCAATATCTTCTCCATTTTTGTCCCTGTAGTTTTTTTTTTTTAACCAGGAACAATTCTGGGTCAGAATTTCTGACTGACAACACCATCCCTCCACTTGATGCCCTGTCTTTCTACTGAAGGTGGAGTCTACAAATTCCCTCTCCCCACTGTTAGGCATTTCATCCCTTTGAGTTCTGAGAGTCTCTCATCTCCCAGGTCTCTAGTACTTTAGTTGCATATTTCTACTCATTCTGCTAGCGATGAGGGCTTTTCTCCTGTCTTCCCAAGCTCTCAGGTCCACCCACCCCCCCTCTTTGCGTCCTGTGATTATTTTCTTCTTCCTCTGAAGTGGGATCGAAGAATTCTCACTTGGCCCCTATTGTTAACCTTTTTAAGTTCTGTGGATTGTATCCTAGATATTCTATAAAATTTGGCTAATATCCACTTATTAGTGAGAACTTACCATGCATGTCCTTTTAGGTCTGAGTTACTCAGGATATTTTCTAGATTTATCCCCTTGCCTGAAAATGTTTTATCACCATGAACAGACACCACGAACACAGCAACTCTTATAAAGGAAAATATTTAATTGGGGAACCTCTAGTTTCAGAGGTTTAGTCTATTATCATCATGGAGCTGGCAATTATACATCTTATTTCAAAGAAAGCAGAAGACTGCCACACTGGGTTTAGTGTGCAAATTCCATCCCCACAGTGACACTCTTCCTCCAAAAATGCCACACCTACAGCAATGCCGTACCTCATAGTAGTACCAGTCTCTATTGGCCAAGCCTAGAAACCCAGGTATCTATGGTGGCTGTACCTATCTAAACCACCACAACACATACAAAAGCAGACTTGTTGGGCTGTACTTATTATCTATGTAATATGTAGAAACAAAATCTCTGGGGTTGACTGGCTAGTCAATTTAGCATTCTTGATGAGCCCTATGTACTAGTTAGATACTTTATTTCAAGGGAGAAAATAATGAATGGCCCCTGAGGATCAACATTTGAGGTTGTGATCTCTTTCTATGTACATTTGAGCATAAATGAAATAAGCAAAAGGATTATGGATTGCATTTCAATGCTATATCTGAAGTAACCAGAGGCCCCTGGCAAATATACAGCAGAAGACTGTCTGGTGTGGCCTTAGTGGGGGTGAAGACAAACCTAAACCTGGAGAGATTTGAAGCCCCAGGGATTGGGGAGGGCTGGGGCACGCAGCACATTCTCTTGGAGTCGAGGGAACAGGGGAGGAATGGGATGAGGAACTGTGGGAGGGAGGACTGAGAGGGGGCAAAGACTGGACTGTAGAAAAAAAAAAAAGACATGTATGTACTGGGTATGGAAACGATACACATCCTCATGCTTGGGAGGCAAGCAGTTTACTGACTGTGTCCACTTATTTATATGCCTGGGTCTATGTGTGAGCATGTCTGCATGAAGTAAAAATAGGATATATCCTCTCAGTTGATTAAAAGTATAACACTGCACATTAACTACAGGCACTGTGTTATACAGTTGTGCTCTTAGATTTATTCAGCATAACTGATGCTATGATGATAAATGGAAAGATTATTATAATATGAAGCTTGTGTAAATTATGCAACATTTATTTTAAAGAAAGAGGTTTAGATAAGTTTATAGCCACAGAGCCTTAGTAACGTACATGTTGTATATGATAGGATTTCAGTCCTATCTGAAACAATGAAGATGAGCATAGAAATCTTCATGCTTAATAACACTTGAATATTTGAAATGAGTACTAAAGCTGAGAAGCCATTTAGTTCTCTTCTTCGTGAGGCTGTACAGTGAGGGAAGATACTCCATGTCTTAAAATTTAATCTTTACATGTGTGTGTGTGTGTGTGTGTGTGTGTCTGTGTGTGTGTGTGTGTGTGTTGTGTGTGTGTGTCCTGAATCCAAATATGAGTGCAATACCCATCAAGTCAAGGAGAAGCCATCAGGTTTCCAAAGAATAGTTAACACTTGAGCTGGGCGTGGTGGCACACACCTTTAATCCCAGCACTTGGGAGGCAGAGGCAGGCGAATTTCTGAGTTTGTGGCCAATCTGGTCTACAGAGTGAGTTCCAGAACAGCCATGGCTACACAGAGAAACCCTATCTCAAAAAAAATAAAAAACCAAAAAGACCAAAAAAAAAAAAAAAAAGAATAGTTAACACTTGTATTTTATGTGACTGAAGTGCTGCCCATTGCTCTAAGGAGTCAACTAACAATATATTATAAAGAGGCATTCAATGTTTCATTATTAAAGATATATACATAAACTCTAGCACATTACAGTACAAGACCTAGTATATTATACAAGGATGAAATACTTAGAGTTGAAATGAAAGCAGGACAGACAGTAACAATTTTAAATTTGTTATTCTATTATTTGTGAGACCCACACTCAAAGAGACCCATGCCAAAATGTCAATTGTTTGAATATCATTGTTTGAAATTACATTTTTATATTACTTCTATAAAAATGAATCAAATTTATTTCTGTTGGGAATGGACAATTAACCATCAGCTACTTGTGATCTCTTATGAGCTAGACCTGCTTACGGAACTAATTCATAAGACTTAATTCTTAGAAGCCACACTATGTTGTCTCCAGTATCATGTATTGACATGCTTCTGCTGGGAACAAAAGCCATCACACAATGATTTTTCATTCTGAGAACATCTTTCAATATAGTATTTTGCCCTGCCCTTTTGGAATTCATTTCACTCATATGTCCTTAAGCCCTTCCATGGCTCTCATCTCTCTTTCCATTTATGAGCATGCCACAGGCATTGCCAATGCTCTTCTCAGTTACTTTTCAATATTTCTTTGCATTTCAAGGCCTCACCTTCTTCAGTGAGTAAAGAGGATAGTTTCAAGTACACTTTTTGTTGCCTTCTTTCTCCATTTCATATCAGACAAATACTTTGTGTCAGAGAACCCATTCTTCCTAAATTGTGGCTTGCTTTATTTCATATTGTAGTCATTAAATTGCTATAATTGTTTTTCTTTATTTTTATAGAAAATGATTTCTGCTTTGGCGTGGTGGAATGCTTTTGCCTTACTTTTAACCTTATAACCAGTGGTCTAAACAAGAGTGGAGGTAAATTTACTTTATATGATTGCATAGGATAAACATTTATATCTTATGAGCTTTATAAAACGCTATTCTCAAGTAATTTCAGATTTATCTTTTCTTTTTTATCTATACCAACTTTTTGCTATGCATCTGGCATTTATATGATTTTTTAATTTAATTTTATTTGTAGTTCAATTTTACACTGCATATTATCCCCAACCCTCCCTGTTCACCCACTGATTGCTCCACATCCCTCACTACCTCCTCACACAACCCCATCTCCATGTGGATGCCCACAACCTCCACCCTCCCTCTGATCTCTAAACTCCCTGGGGCCTCCAGTCTCTTGACAGTTAGGTGCTTCATTTCTGAATGAACACAGACCTGGAAGTCCTCTACTGTATGTGTGTTGAGGGCCTCATATAAGCTGGTGTATGCTGCTTGTTTGGTGATACAGTATTTGAGAGATCTTGGGAGTCCAGGTTAATTGAGTCTGCTGGTACTCCTACAGGGTCTTCCTCCTTCTCAGCTTCTTTAAGCCTTCCCTAATTCAACAACAGGGGTCAGCTGCTTCTGTCCATTGGATGGGAGCAAACAACTGCATGTAACTCTTTCAGCTGCTTGTTGGGTCTTTCGGAGGGTAGTCACAATAGGCCCTCTTTTTTTGAGTGCTCAATAGCCACAGTAATAGTGTCAGGCCTTGGAACCTCCCTTGAGTTGGATCCCACTTTGGTCCTGTTGCTGGACCATCTTTTTCTCAGACTCCTCCACATTTCCATCCCTGTAATTCTTTCAGACAGAAAAAAAATTATGGTTCAGAAGTGTGACTGTGGGATGGAAAATCCATCCCTCACTTGATTTTCTGTCTTCCTGCTGGAGGTAGGCTCTATAAGTTCCCCTCCCTACAGTAGGGCTTTTAATCAAAGGTCCCTCCCAATGAGTTCTGGAAGTCTCTCACATCCCAGATCTCTGCTGCATTCTGGAGTGTTCCCCAAACCTCCTATTTCCTGAAATTACCTGTTTCCTTTCTTTCTGCTTGCACTCAGGGCTTCAGTCCTTTTCCCTTACCCAATATAAGATCAGGTTCCCCTCTATCCCCTACTGTTGCCTCACCTGGTCTACATTCCCATCCAAGTCCCTCCCTCCCTTTCAACTTGTGATTGCTTTCTTCTCCCTCTCAAGTGGGACTGAGGCATCCTCACTTGATCACTTCAGCTTATTGAGCCTTTTCAATTCTGTGGACTGTATCTTCTATATTGTATATGAGTTTTTCTTTTTCTTTTCGTTTTCTATTTTTTCATTTGTTGTCTAATGTCCACTTATTAGTGAGTACATACCATGCATGTACTTTTGGGTCTGAGTTACCTAACTCAGGATGATATTTTCTAGTTCCATCCATTTGTCTGAAAAAGTCAGGATATCCTCATTCATAATAGCTGAGTAGTAGTCCATCTTGAAATTGAACCACATTTTCTGAATCCACTCTTCTGTTGTGAGATATCTGGGTTGTTTT
Organism: Mus musculus; assembly: GCF_000001635.26. Taxonomy (NCBI): domain Eukaryota; kingdom Metazoa; phylum Chordata; class Mammalia; order Rodentia; family Muridae; genus Mus; species Mus musculus. The sequence continues at coordinate 62,395,252 of NC_000078.6, forward strand.
TAGCTTCTGGCTATCACAAATAGGCCTTTATGAACATAGTGAAATAGGTGCCCCTGTGGAATGGTGGGGCATTTTTTAGGTATATTCCCAAGAGTGGTATAGCTGGGTCTTCAGGTAGATCTATTTCCAACTTTCTGAGGAACCTCCAGATTGATTTCCAGAGTGGTTGTACTAGTTTGCAATCCCAACAGCAATGGAGGAGTGTTCCTCTTTCTCCATATCCCCTCCAATATGTGTTGCTACCTGAGGTTTGATATTACCCATTTTGATATTACCCATTCTGATTGGTGGTGTAAGGTGGAATCTCAGGGCCATTTTGATTTGCATTTCTCTGATCACTAAGGATGTTGACCATTTCTTTAGGTATTTCTCAGCCATTGGAGATTCCCAGTTGTGAATTCTCGGTTTAGTACTATACCCCAGTTTTTGATTGGGTCGGTTTTTTTTTTTGTTTGTTTTGTTTTTTGTTTTTTGTTTTTTGTTTTGTGTGTGTGTGTGTGAGTGTGTGTGTGTGTGTGTGTGTGTGTGTGTGTGTGTGTGATTAACTTCTTGTGTTCTTTATATATTTTGTTTATATTAAGCCCTCTATAAGATGTGGGGTTAATGAAGTTTTTTGTTTTTGTTTTCCCAATCAGTAGGTTAGCTGTTAGTCTTATCGACTAAGCCCTTTGCCTTACAGAAGATTTCAGGTTTCCTGAGGTCCCATTTATCAATTCTTGATCTTAGAGCATGAGCCATTGGAGTTCTGTTTAGGAAATTTCCCCCTATGCCAATGAGTTCAGGGCTCTTTCCCACTTTCTCTTCAATTAGATTCAATGTATCTGGCTTTATGTTGAGGTCCTTGATCCACTTAGACTTGAGCTTTGTACAGACAGCTAGTTAGACTAGCATCATTTATCAAAGATGCTTTCTTTTCTTCCATTGTGCATTTTTGGCTTCTTTGTCAAATATCAAGTAACCGTAAGTGTGTGGTTTTATGTCTGGGTCTTCAATTCTATTCCATTGTCCAACATGTCTGTGTCTGTACCAATATCATGCAGTTTTTTTTAATCAGTAGTGCTTTGTAGTAAAGCATGAGGTCAGGGAAGGTGCTTCCCCAGCTGTTCTTTTATTGTTAAGAATTGTTTTAGATATTCTGGGTTTTTTACTTTTCCAGGTGAATTTGTGAATTGCTCTTTCCATGTATTTGAAGAACTATGTTGGGTTTTTGATGGGAAATGCATTGAATCTATAGATTGCCTTTGGTAGGATGGCCATTTTTACTATGTTAATTCTGCCAATCCATGAGCATGGGAGATCTCTCCATTTTCTGAGATCTTCAATTTCTTTCTTGAGGGACATTCTAATAAAATATACCATTATTTAATACAAACATAGTTATTTAAAATTTAAAACTCTTAACATTTCTGTTTGTTAGATATGTCTATTTATATTTTGTAGAGGCTTGCATTCAGATGAAAGTGTATTTCTGTATTCCTACTGCCTTTGGAAACATACTATTGAGTCTCAATCAGAACATTTTATTTTTCTTCCTACAATGCCAAAAGAATCTACAGAAACCATCCAATCCCACTTCTTGATCTTCTTCTAATTAGAATAATTTAAAGTGCCTTATTTATTTTATTGTATCAAAAGGTATTTTCACATAATTAATTTAAACAGCACCACTTTTTTCTAATCTTGCTAAGTAAAATATCTTTATAATACAATAAATCCAGTTCAGTCCCTGATAAGTCTAAATCTAGAGAGATACAAAGAAAGCTACTGTTAATTTTTCACATAATGATAAAAATGTTGTGGTGTGCGTATATTTTTCTTATGATAAAATAAATATATGGGCAATTTTACATACAGTATTTTCTCATACATTACCAAATAGAAGTTAATGATAATGTTGTTTACCTGATGACCAAAGACAAAGATGATGTGAATCTTTTTTTTTACTTATACTTTTCATCTGATTCAGATCACTATTTTATATATTACATATTTTATACCTACTATATAATTATAGCAGCTATTTGACTAATCTATTTAGTTAAAAATTATTTCATGTTTATTAATATATTAAAGATCCTTTCTATCACATAATAATTATAATAATTATACAATATTTTAAGACTGTGAAGAGACTGTGTTTGTAAGAACACTAGAACGCCTTATTCCTGCATAACCCATAGCTTAACTGCTAAATAACCACTACTCTCCACTGAATCTGGTATTCCTCATTGTATTCTCAACCCATGATATAAATATTTTAAATTTACATATCATAATGTTACGTCATTCTATTCACAAAACTGGAAATTATAGGAAGATCACCTAATTGTTATGGCTAAGCTGAATTCAGTGGAGCATATATATGTGGATATTCAGCTATTCATCTAAACATCTTTGATCATTCAAAATTGATATTCAAATACTCACGGGAGGAAATATGGACACAAAGGGTGGAGCAGAAGCTGAAAGAAAGGCCATCCTGAGACTGCCCTCTTGGGCATTGGGCTATACACAGACAGTCTGGTCATCAGTCAAGCTGAGGTATGGAACCCTGGGACCTGGTGGTGATAATTCACCAACATGGGATGGTAATCGTTCCCTCATGTCTTCTGGAACTCTGGTCCCTGTCGAAGTTACCGCCCCCCCCCCCCACATCCCCGCCCCATAGGAGAAGCATGGCTTATAGTCATGTAGACAATGTCCCAAGCTTCTGACCATCAGGCTAGACTCCTCCCAGTTACCTAGCAACAGTAAAGATAACAGCACACCATAAGAGGGGCTGCTTGGCCCCACCTCATTCTCTTTCTTCCCTTACACTCTGCTTACTTTCTCCCCTCCCCTCCCCTCCCCCCTTCCCTTCCTTCCCCTCCCCTCCCCTCCCCTCCCCTCCTCTCCTCTCCTCTCCTCTCCTCTCCTCTCCTCTCCTCTCCTCTCCTCTCCTCTTCTTTCCTCTCCTCTTTCCTCCCTCTCTCTAACCTCTTACTCTCTCCCTCTTACTCTAGCTTTTCTTCTCTCTCTCCTTTTCCCCCTTCTCTCCTCTTGGCCATGACTGGTCTCTCTCTCTCTCTCTCTCTCTCTCTCTCTCTCTCTCCTTACACCTTCTCTCCTTTCTCCCTGCCTTTCTACAATAAAGCTCTAAAACCATGCACTGTCTCTGTTCATCAAGGCCCACTGTGCTTATGCTTGCCTGTGTGGGAACCTCTCTCCCTCTGCCCTCTTTTTCATAACCGCAGGGCTACAGGGTATCATGCTGCCCCCCCTCCTCCGGTCAGGTGCTTCCCCATGTCCACACCCCCCATCCCCCTGTTGAGTAGGGTCAGTGGCTTAGATGCCCACCTGAGGCCATTGGAAAGCATCTGGCAGCCCTCCCATGTCTGCCTGCCCAGAGCATAGAAAGAACTCTGGCCAGTTGAGGGCTATCCTCCCTCCTCCCTCATTCTTCACCCCCTTTATTTTCCACACTGCCCCACTTGGGGATCCATCTCATATGCAGACACAAAACCCAGAGACTATTGTGGATGCCAAGAAGTGTTTGCTGACAGGAGCCTGATAGATCTGTCTGCTAAAGGGCTCTGCCAGAACCTGACAAATACAGAGGTGGATGCTCAGTCCACCACTGGATTCAGCACAGGGTCCCCAATGGAGGAGTTAGAGAAAGGACTGAAGGAGCTAAAGGAGTTTACAACCTCATAGGAAAAACAACAATGTCAAGCAACCAGATGCCACAGAGCTCCCAGGGACTAAATCACCAAGAAAGAGTACACCTGGAGGGAGCCATGGCTCCAGCTGCATATGTAGCAGAGGATGGCCTTGTAGGGCCTCAATGGGAGAAAAGGCTCTTGGATCTCTAATGGCTTGATGCCCCAGTGTAGGGGAATGCCAAGGCGGGGAGGTGGGAGTGGGTGTGGAAACACCCTCATAGAAGCAGGGGGAGGTAGAAATGGGCTTGGGGGATTCTGGAGGGGAAACCAGGAAAGGGGGGTAACATTTGAAAAGTAAAGGAAGAAAATATCCAATAAAAATTAATATTCGGGGCTAATCCTTTAATGTTGGATAACCACTTGTTGTTCTCTTCCCTGGAGTAAAATATTTCTCCTGCTCTAAGCATTCCTTAGTTGCCTACAGTTCTTTGTGAAGGGTTGAGGCCTTGTGAGATAACACATCCCCACACAGTGTTCATGTTCACATGTCTACTGATGTCATGCTTGTTTGGATCAGTTCTAAAAAGTACATATATAAGTAGCATTATTCTTACTTAGCAGGTGGTATTTTTGTATTTAGAAATAAACAATCAACAATTTTTATAAAGGCCATGAATTTGAAAGAGAGCAATTTGGTATATAAGGATGGTTTTTAGGAAGAGGAGAGAAAAGGAAAATGATACATTATATTCTCAAAACTGACATTCTAAACTGCTATGAAAGAACATTTCATTCCAATAAGAATGAGTATTAACAAAGAGAGAGAGGCTAAGAAAAGTTGCTCAAGATGTAAATAAATGGAATATCAGTCTGCTTTTTGTTTGTTTGTTTGAACTAAAAATTAGTATAGTCATTATGAAAACAGTGTAGAGGCTCTTCAAATAATTAGAAATAGTGTTAATATATAATCCATAAATCCTGTTGCTGGGAACATAACTAAGGATAACGCAATTAATGTGTCAAAACCATATCTGTGTTTCTGTACATTTTCAGTGCTGTTCACAGAAAATAAAGTAGAAAAACAATTCTCCATTGTGTTATTATTTCAGGTAAGTGATGAGTTTGCCTGTCGTGTTGTGTCTGATGTATACACATGTAGCGGCAGGAGTGGATGTGCATGGTGAGGCACAATGCGGTAGATATTAAATGTTTCTTTGGTCATTCTTTATATCTTCATCTCTATTTATTGATACAGGTTGTTTTACTGAACCATGAGACAATTGGTTCCTTTAAGTGGGCTGGAAACTGCACTTCAAGAATCCAACTATCTTCCTGTATCCTTACGGCTATGTGGCTGAAATTAGACACATATTTGTTGTGTTCACCTTATTGCATAAGCACCAAGGATTTAAACTTAGGTCATCAATTTTACATAGGAGTAACTTGGCAGCTATAATATATATGCAGAGGACTTAGGTGAGATTTATACAGGCCCCCTCATCTGTGTGATCCCACGTAAGTACTAGTCATGTGATTCTGTGGGCCATGTTCTTTGTATGCCTTTGATCTGTCTGGCTCCTGCAACCCTTCCTCCCTTTTTCCAGGTGTCTCCCCAAGCTGCACCAAGTATGTGGCTGGAAGACTCTGTATCTCCTCCCATAAAGTCTCTCTGCTCTCTCTGACGGTTATGATTATGCTAAGTTTGGGAGATTTTTCACTGTAGGAGTGGGACTGTGTCTGATTTCTTTTGTCTGTCTTTGGGAATCTTTTCCTCATACTAGGTTACTTCTTCCAGACTTGGTGTGAGAATGTGTGCCTGGTCATAATTTACCTTATTGTGCCATTGATAGTTGATGTCCCTGGAAAGTCTGTGGTTGTCTGAAGGGAGGGGAAGTTGGGGTGGATTTGAGGAAAAGGGGAGGTAGTGAGGAGAGACTGGCCAGAAGGGAGGGGGGAGCAACTGCAATTGGGTTGTTATATATGAGAAAAGAATAAATAAAAAGGAAAACAAAAAAGCAGATTTGAAAACTTAGGTTCTACCCAGTTCCTAATGTTTGTCTTATTTTATTTTATACTTTAATTTTAAATAATTTTTTCTTTTATTTATGAGTTTATACCATAGTAACATCATTTGTTTATCTCATATGCTCCATCCAAACCTTCTCATATATTCTACTTTGCTCCTTTTCACTTTTACTTTTTTCCTTTATTGTTATGATATGTATATATTTTATATATGTATATTTCTAAATATAACCTTCTCAATCTGTATAATGTTACTTGTTCAAACATGGTCCAAAAATGAAGTCATGCAAGATGAACTTTGAGTACTTTGGAGAAAAATCAAAGAAAACATGCGATCTTAGTTTCTTAGAAAACATGAAATTTTTCTTGGAATATGTTTTTGTGCCCTTCCCAGGTGAATCATCTACGAGTGAGTTGAGCAACTCGTTATTGGTATTTGTTTTATGCCTCTATGGAAAAACATGTTTTTGCTGCTTACAGCTTCCTGATATGTGTGACTTGCCTGCCACAGATGGCATGTGTGGTTTGGCCTTGTGATTGGACAGTTTATTTATATGACTCCTCTTATCCCACAGAGTGTACATTGTCTAATGCCGTGAATAACGTTGAATATTGCATGAAACTTTAGTCTGCCTCATTTGTTGGCTCCACTCCCCCAGGTCCCACCACCAACTAGAGCAGTAACATATGTTGCTCAAAACAGAGACCTAAAGTTGGCAATCAGTTAAGAGTGTGGAGACCCTCCCAAAAGGAAGAGAATGAGAATAATGGAGCACAAACAAGAGCAGGCTTTGTGTTGTGTCAAGATCATGTATCATTCTTAAGGAAAGGAAGAAAGCAAACATTAAAAGGAATACTAGTAGAGTGACTGCAAATTATTCATAATTGTAATACATAGTTTTCAGAAGGAATTTTGGATGAGAAAGTGTGGGACAGACTCCAGAAGAATTTTGAGAAGCTATTTAAGCAAGAGGAAGTTCCTCATTCAATTTTAGGAAATTTGGCCATTGCTTTGGACTATTATCAAAATACTTAAGGGAGATAGGAGGATATCAAACATGAAGAATAGACCAATAATTTGTTGAATGACTATAAACTGGATTATCAACCTTAAAATTGGCAAAAGAGACAAATTAGATTTTTCTCACTTAGGCAAAATCAAAAGTAAAAACAGCACCTAAGATAACTACCCTGGTGACAGTTTCCTCACCTTCCTCACTAGAACCTACTTTACATATGTATCCTGCAGTTCCTACAAGTGATCTTGAAGCATGGGGTGAGGCGTTTGATTATCAGTCTAATTTTATATTTTCTCTTCCTGATTAGTTTAAGGAAGCCTATAAGACTGCCAAGTTCACTTACACTCTTGCCTCTCTCTTGCCTTGTGCCCCCTTGTGCCCCCATACTCTCCATTCCCTTCCCCCCTCTTTCCACATGGCCATGGCAGCCTCCACTTATTTACTCTCTCCATCTACTCTCTTAACTCCTCTCCCCATGCCCTGAGTAAACTCTATTCTATACTAAAATAAAATAAAATAAAATAAAATAAAATAAAATGCCAAGTTTGCAACCTAGGCAAGTTAAGGGAGCACAGGTAAAAGGTAAAATTCTAATGCACTAATCGTTGTATTTAAAACCCTAGATGGAAAGATGGTGTTGGAGAATTCTTTTGTGTTATCTTGAGAGGTAAGGAATAAAAAACAAAACAAAACAAAACAAAACAAAACAAACTACAGCTCTTTGAATACAGACTAAAAGAAGGATTTGTGTCTCATGAGGCTCCTTCTTTTCCTTTAAACTTACTTATTTTCCACAATAAATTGACTTCTACAGGTATTATAACATTAGAATAAATCTTTGGAGTAGATTTACTTACAGCATAAAGACTATAAAATTTAACGGTTTATGTTACTCTTCTTGCTCAATTAGTAGCTCAAGAGGACCCAATGTCAAGAATTACATGGATTTGATCATTGCTGTATTTTACTGCCTTTAACTAACAATTAGTTTCTAAGATGTGTTACAGTAGTCTATGGATTTTCAAATTTCATCTGCAGATTACTTTGTAAGGCTAGGAAATCATTATCCAGGTGGCACGCTATGGGGTTTTCTCCTAGGAACTGAATTTGTGATTATCTAATCTTCATCCATTCAAGGCAGATGTTTATTTTATTGATGGTTCATCTAAGAGTATAACAGAGATTTATGGTCCAGATATTCGTCAATCTATCAATACTTCTTTTTCCTCAGCCTACCAGGTGGAACTGTCTGGATTGACTCATCTATTACAGTTAATCCATAAACTCTTAAATAGTGTTTCAGATTGTTTTTGGTTTTGGATTATTTACAGCAATAGAGTTATACTCACAAACACTCTAACCTCTCTGATCTTATTGTAGTAGGAAATAAACTAGCTGACACATTAACCTATCCAATGTTCACATGTCTAAAAGAAATCTGAAAAGGGCTATGTCATTGCATGTGGATTTACCAAAACGTTATAGATTCTTCTTTGGTTCCTCCAGACCTGAGCAATCTAGAATGATGGTGGAGGATGAGGAGACAATGGAAGTCATCAGAAATATAGCAAACCTCTATAAGAGTACAATACAAGCTACTGAATACATCATCAGCTGACAAGTCTGCCCACCTAGAGCAAAGTGCAGGCCCTATGAAATATGGAAGAAGTTATTCAACAAAACACACAGAACCCTACACTGCCTGAGAATCTCTTTTTATTGATATGAGTTGCTTTGATCTGTGCTTATGGGTGATTACCTCTGTGCATGCGTAATAGAATTATATTCCTCATTCTTCTTGGATTTAACTTGTAAATTGGATATGGCCAGTTCCTGCTATCTTTACTAATGACTCTGAGCTTATTACTGAACCTAGGAAATCTGATAGAGTTGTTCATTCATCTGAAAAGGGGACTGTACTTAATTTTCCTTGGGATATAAGTCATTTTCTGTTTTCATAGGCCATCATAACATTGCATTCCTGTTAAAGAACAAAAACAAGTCTATGTTTTTCATGATACAAGGTTTATTAACCATATCATGATTCTGCAAACTACTCTCTAGATTTTCCTGGTCAATATAGTGTTACCAATAATGATGGACATCGTTTAGAAGAGTTGATGGCAAAGTATTACACCCAAGGCTTTCATTGTTTTTTTTTCTTTCTCTCATTTTTCATGGGATATTTTCTTTATATACATTTCAAATGCTATCTCGAAAGTTCCCTATACCCTCCCCCTGCCCTGCTCCCCTACCCACCGAATCCCACTTCTTGGCCCTGGCATTCCCCTGTACTGGAGCATATAACATTTGCAAGACCAAGGGGCCTCTCTTTCTAATGATGTCTGACTAGGCCATCTTCTGCTACATATATGCAGCTAGTCATTGTTCTAATATCAATAATTATGTTTATAATTTGCTTATAGTATACTCAAGTATCAAATAATAACTAGATTTATATATAGCATCTCAATCAAAATCATTCTGAGTATGCTGCTATAAAAATAATATAAAAAGGGGATATGTTGGAACATGGTCCAAGAAGGAAATCATGTGAGAAGAATTCAAAGTACTTGAGAGAAAACTTCATGAAAATAAGACTAAGTTCTTGTGATATCAGTTTCTTCAAAAACACAAAATCGTTTTGGGAATGTGTTTCTCTGATCCTTTTGGATGTATCATATAGGAATGAGTTTACTTCAGATTATTCATGACAACTGGCTATAGTTATTTGTACATTTGCCTTTGTGGAAAAACGTGGTTTTTCTGTGTCTGGCTTTCCCAACACATGTGGCTTATCTGCCATGTGCAGGTTGGCCTTGTGATTGCACAATTTACTCCTGTGAGTCCTCTTATCCTCAGAGTACAAAATGCCTGATGCTCTGAATAAAGTTGAGCAGTGCATGCATGATACATTAGTCTTCCTCAGTTTTCTGCTTCATTCTCCCAGGTACTACTGCCTCTAGAGCAAAGACAGTTCCTCAAATATATATTTTCAGTGCTGTTCATTTCTGCCCTGTTATTAATTAAATTTATTCTTTGTCAGTTATACACATGCATAATATAAAATACACTTGTATACAATATACACTGATCACTCTTTTCATACCCTCTCTTATCTGCCCCTGTATCTTCACTATAAATCTTTTCTCAAATTCATGTTTGCTTGTTTTATGTTTGTAACCATTAATTTTAATCAAGACCGTCTGTACAATCATGTGTCTGGAGCAATCAGTTTCAGACTAGTGGGCTCATCATTATATATGCAACAAAAGACAATAACCTTTTCTCACAGCACATATTAATAGCTAATATGTCAGTAGGAAGATGTAAAAAACCATTGAATCCCTCTACCTTGTGTAACTCATTGCAATATTACTGACTCTAATAGTTTCAGTGAATTCAGGCAATCATATTTTCTGACCTTCATAAGTCTTTTATATTTTACATACTTACTTTTCAATTTCAATGTTATCTGAATGTTAAAGAAGATGGTAGAAATGCCTTGTTTATACCTTAGCCATCAATCATAATTTATTCTCAGTATATTTTGGGTAACTGAATCTTTGTATCCACTGCTATTCAATTCAAAGAAAGACATCTTTGATTTTTGTATAGGAAGAACATGCACCATTTTTCTTATAGTATCTGTGTTAATTCACTTATTATAATTCTTTTATAGCTCCCATAATTTACCTGCATTTTTCTCTAATTAAAAAAAAACACAAAAAGCTCATTTGTATACAAATAACACACTTTCACATTCATTGACCAATTCATAGATATCTAAGCTGCTTCCATTTGCTAGCTATTGTGCATAATGTAGTGATTAACACAAGTACGAGCATATTTAAAACATAATATAAGGTTTTTGACTTCATACACAGGAGTGGTGCAGCTGGTTCATATGGCAGTTTGATTTCTAGTTTTATGAGAAATATTCAGCAATTTTTCAAAGTATAAAGCCTAAGTTTTCGATAGATGAGTAAGAAATGCATTATTTGTTAGGGAAGATATATACTCAGAATTGTTGTGACTGTTTAAACAAAAGCAATGCTTTCATGTATCCAAAATTTTATCTAGCTTTATAAAGGAGCTATAGAATTTTAATGAATAAAAGGTAAGATCAAATCTTACTGAAAAATTATAAAATATTGTTTCAGAATATTTGATCATGCTCTGTACCCCAATATTGCACTATTATTGAAAGAAAGCATTTCCAGTTATGGTGTGGCTCAGATGTTAGTGCACACCTTTAGTTGCATTGACAGGAATACATACATGCCCTTTGTACACAACTTTAATCCCCCCAGAATGAAGGTAGAGTTAGATTGTGGTAGGAATCACCCATGATTGAACATGATGTCTAGTTGAATGTTAGACAAAGTGGTAAACCAGGAAAAGATTATACAGAATAGGATATGCCCAACGCTGAGAAGAGAGAGGAAAGAATGGCAACAAAGAAGGCACTGCACAGAGCAGAAAAAGGAGGAGAAAGCTTTCCTGGGAGAGTTTTACAGAGTCAGGTTGAAGAGAGAGCAAACTAGACACAGATAAAGACAGAATGCGCCAGAAAATGAGAATAAATCAGAGGATTAGAACAGATTTCTAGAGTTAGTTTGAGGCCAAGCAGAGCCATTCAATCAGAGGTCAAGAAAGAAGCCAGTTTAAATCAGTCAGATTGGGTAGATGTTTGAGGTAGAACAGCTGAGATGAAACACCCAGCCTAAGCTCAGCGAGAACTAGAAAGGCTGAGCTTTTTCAGCAGTGAGGTCTCAGAGGCTGAATACATTCCAGGTCTTGATTATGTTGTACAGAGTTTAGAAGCTTCTATGAGTAGGCCTAGGTTAGCAGATGGATACAGTAAACTTCCGAGAAGACAGTTATCTCTGGAAAATACAATTAATGTGACAATCAATGATGTATGGTTTAGTTGTAGGAAATAATATATATTACATGTTCAGATGAGGCTAAAGTTTTTCAGTGTTAACAACAAAATATTAAATATTTATGATAATACACAATTTCACAATGTGAAATGCTGTTTTCCATAGTTATAAGCCTTTAACAATTTATTACCCAATTGGTAACCTGATTGCATTAGAGACAGTGAAATAATGGGTGCTTTTCCATTACAGTGGGGTCGAATTTGGGAGTTTAAATGCTCACCCTACTTTCAGTTCTCTCTGCATCAAGGATGAGAGGGCTCATACAAGCCTAAATCAAGTAGTCTCTCTATAAGTTGTCTTCTACCAGTTGTCTGTGGTACCTTATTTTATAAATACACAATTCTTGTTCCTAGTATTTTAGCACAGCAACAAAAAAATTACCTAATGCAACAGCCTAAAACCTTCAAAGCTATAACATGAAATCACATTCACTGACAATGCCTTTTCTTTTAATTTAATCAGTTTGCTATTTTCATGTTTCCCCAAAATTCAGTTTTTAAATGAAGACTTATCTTTAGAATTCCTATTTAAAGCAAAATTCTCACTATGTTTAATTCTCAAAAATACATTCTGACATACATAGTGTTCAGAATGGCACTCATTATTTTTATAAACAAAATTACACAGGGAGGTTATAATAAAAAAAAAAACAGAAGCACTGTCATTGCTGTACATGACTACATTTTATCAAATAAAATTATTTCACGTTGAAGATACCTAGTTTTAATATTTGCAAATAAGTACCAAAACAGAATTCTTAGGTCTTTTCATTTTTCTGCTTTTGCTTTTGGTTTTGGATTTTTTTTTTTTGTTTTTGATATTTTTGTGTGCCAAATACAGGTATACTTTCTTTTCTTGTTTTTTCATTACTTTCAGCTTTCAGATATTTTTATTTTTATAAACTAAATACTTGTTGCAATAGTTTACCAAAGCTAATATATTACTACCATCTTTACAACATCTAATGTTTTTGTTTGAGTGTATATCAAAATATTTTAATTAAAGCATGTATGATAATTTTTCAGACCCACAGCTATTATCTACCAAATAAATCATATTTAAATATAAAGATGACTTATGCATGCACTAGGAAACAAAAAAATTACTAGCCAAGCTAAAGTATTACCCAGCTATTATGAAAAATTAATATCTTAAAGTTGCCATATAATTGGTATTCTATTTTAGAGATTCTGCGTTTTGTTGACATATGCTGCCTTCCTTTGTTCTCTCCCTGGAGACAACCTTCAGAAAAAGGTCATCTTTTTTCTCTGGGAGAGGCACACAGCATATTTACAAGTTTAAAAATATGTACCCTTGTAGCAAGATGCCAAATGGAGCATAGCAGAAACAAATGAAACAATTTGACTGTCTGATAACCATTTCAATATGCTAGTCTCATGGCAATTACAGTAGTTAGAACATATCCAACTATTCAAATACTAACTGTATTTCTGTTAGTGCAAATCCATAGCCATAACATGATTAGCTTAATCGCCAATGCAATGAAACAATTCCCGTCACTCCACAAGGCATGTAGAGATAAATGGCAGCATATACCTATGAAACTGTGTAAGAAGCTGTTCCTCAATTTTACCAGAGAAATTTTTGTTGTTTGTGTTAGGAGTCTAGATTATCTACCTAAACCCACTAATTTTATAAAAAATGGAATCAGAATTGCACAAAATCATCTTTATTAATGGAGAAATTTATTACTAGGATGTCTTCTTCTTGAAATCGGTTTACAAGAGTACATAGCGTAACTAATGAGTTCCTTTTGTGAATAATGAACAATTTTAGCATGTGATATACATTATTGAGAATATGCTGTTGAGAACTACACCACTATAGCACAAACATTGATCAGGTGCATATTTTAATAGTTTCCAATGTACTAGGGTTGATACCTATATAAGTTAATGAAATTATTAGAAACATTCTTTCCTAATGAAGAACTCACTGCTTCTGCAGTACACTGCACACTTCTTTATGCAACCATACAGTCACCGAGGAGATGTAAATAATTTACAGGGTTTGTCTTTGAAGGAAAAAAGTAAACCAAGAACTTAATATCTGAATTTTCTTATAATTTGGCTTTAATGCAGAATAATAAAAAGAATGAAATGAAAGAATGCATGGTAATTTAGTGAGCAAGGCAAAAAAAGAAGCTTTATTTTGTACTGTTTGACATGATATTTGAAAGATGAAATATGAATATATTTATAAAAAGCTAATATATTACAAAAAATCCTGTTATTTTTTTCTTCTGGAAACACAAATCAATAACAACTCAGTCTATATAGGCACATAGCAACAGACCAAAGAAATAATTTCATCAAAGTCCACCTTGGTAGACCAATTAGTTTATGAGGTTTTCTTTCAGGAGTGTACGTAAAGAATTACAGGAGCATGGATTATACAAAGCTAGCTTCCACACCTAAAAGAACATCCTGGCGTGGGAATACCTCAAACAAAAACAAAAACAGTATAAACTGTTATGTGCAATTCAAAACTTTCCTTTATAAATTATCTTGGCTCTTGCATTTTCACATCATTTGAAAAATGCCTTAAGCATATTTTCTCAAGCTGGAGTTACAGGTAGTTGTGAAGCATCCAACATGGATACTGGAATGTAAACTCCATCCTGCTGAAGGAACAGCATTTGCTTTAAGCCACTGAACAATATCTCTAATACCACTTGTGTTTTAATAAGCTGTTCTGTAGGATGGAAGGTTTTTAGTTGGGAATGCCTGGGCTAGAGGAGCTTCCTTTTATGGTAGAAATACTTCATTCAAAACAACAGAAATAGAAGACAAAGACGTAGAAAGGAGCTGTTATAATAATAAGGTTAGCAAACACTAAGGTCAATTCAGTACACTCTATAACATAGCTTTTAGCATTTAGCACTTATGATCTAAGATTCAGAATCTAGAACTCATGACTACAATTTCTAAAATTATACTAGAAAAAGTTGAGTTAGAACTCTATTTCTAGTTATGGAATATCTTTATATATTAAAACACGATAGCTATATATTTCAATTTCTACATACATAAACTCATATGACTACATTGAAGCATTATGTTACATATATGCTGTGAATAAATAGAAGGCCAAGTTGTATAAGTAACTAAAAGAAAAACAAATGAAAAAAACCAACAACAAAATTACAAAGAAGGAGAGGGAAGCCTAAAAAAATTGAGAATTTTAAACTAGAGATGGTACTATGGTACTTTAGCAAATATTAAACAGTTCACTCACAGTAAAAATTGAGAGAAATGGGGAGGTATTGTTTGCCAATCATATTGCTAAGATTTCTATTATGAATTTTCTAGAAAATGATAGTTATTAAGTATTTAGAGTATAATATTAGAACCATTGACTATTAGAATATTTCTTTCTTCATCTTCCCATAAAATAATAATAATTTAATGTCTATATGTTCAAAAATGCTCCTAGAAATAACTGAAAGCATAATCAAGAAGCTACAGCAACAGAATAGCAAATAAAGAAAAGTTGGCTTTAACAAAAGTTATTAAAAACTGACCTGGCTAGTTTGTACTTGACATGAAACAAGCTAGTT